>NC_143395.1:275994794-276297824 GCF_052110815.1 Crocodylus siamensis | reverse complement strand
GGCTGAAGGACTGCAGCGGCTATCAGGCTTCCCCCTCTCCCTCTCTGCTGGCTGCTCAAGCAGGGATCCCGCTTCCCACTCTTCTCTAACAGCAAGGACCCCAGCACAGGGCCCCGGCATCTGGCCATGACCCCCTACCTCCTGCTAGCTAATGCTGAGCGGTATTTATGTGGATCTCCAATTTCACTGGAATAAAGACAGCCAGCTAGTGGCTTGCAATGCAAATACACCATGCAGATAAGAAGCACTTGGCTTGACGGGCTGATAAACTGGCTGCAATCTGTCAGTCTTCAAGAAGGAACAGAAAGGTATTAGAAATCACCTAGTTTGCAGACAGTCTGAAGAAGCAGGGAGATGAAGATGGAAAAGTTCAGCATCAACAGATGCAGGGTCTGACAACACTCCTGCCCTTGAGCAGTGAAAAGCCTAGGACTGCAGGCAGGGTGGGGGTTAAAACCCCTCCCTAATCAGAACATCCTGCCGGGGCCAGCCATGCCCCCTTCCCCCACCAGCTAGAAGGGAAGGGAAGGCTACTCTAGTGCCCCTGCCCCCCACATGTACCTGAATTTCCTCAATCCAGAGAGAATGTCTGTGCAGTTGCAAACTGATTCAATCTAGCCAGGCTAGACTAACCTGCAAAGACTGAATCAATTCAGGCTCAGGCTTTTTGCATGTCTGTCCCTAGCTGATGATCATAACAGGTCCTTGTGGCCTTCAAAATCTATGATTGGAAAGATGAAGTTATTCAGTAATTCAGTATTACTATAGAAGATACTTTAGGAAAAAATGAAATATTTTGGTCTCAATAAAGAAGCAAAAATTGTAAATGAGAATGAGATTAAAACAAAATGCTATCTGGCCCAACTTTCTCTACCACAGATTATGTAAACTACAAATATTGCCATCAAGGTCAAAAGCAATTTGCTTTAAGATTACTCTTTTTTATGTCTATGTGCATGGCACTACTTTTAAAAGTGCATTTATGGAACTGGAACATAAAAGAAATGAATCAGTCCTACAAAACTGAGCATTTTTATCAATTAACCCACACACAGCATCATAAGTAAGCTCTGTTAAAGCAATATAGTTGGGAAATATTTTATTCCAAATATTTACGTAAAGATAGAGAAAGATAAGTTGTATTTTAAAGAGACTGTGTATTTATTTGACTGCTCAGTTGGTTGGCCAAGTGTGTTTGGTATGGTGTCTCAGCAATACAAACAACAATTTGTTTTCTTTTACCTAAGAAACTTATTTTAGATTGCATTGCAAGAGTCTGAGTCATTATCCATTGTCCATCCATTCTGCAGAAAGGACTCTTGGGAGCCTGTTTTTATTGTTATTTGCAGCTTTGGTTGTAGCACTTAATAGGAGCCACATAGCTTGATCTCACAAATGGCTGTGAACAATTTCTTCCTTGCAGAGATTCTTAATTTTCCTTTTAGGAAGGACAACATTCATATTGGAAAAAACTCACTGTCTGGAATAAACAGCATGTGTAATAAAATGAAGCACAGGAAATAAGATTAAACAAGAAATTGATTGCTCCTGGATGAAAACAACTTGTTAAATTTCCAACTTCCTCAAATAGTGTGCAGATGTGAGGATTTGTTCCACCCTTCCTTAAATGATCCTCTTCTACCAACATTTGAAGCAAAGAAATAACTCATTTACTCTCTCTGCCTGCCCTTCTTCTTTGTTGAGATATTATAGTGTGTGTCTTAAAGGAATAATTTAATTGCTAAAGTTGTGAAAACAATAGGGAGAGGATTAAGGAGACGTAATGACGATGAAAATCAATGGTGTAGTCATTTTACGGAAATCTCCTCAAAAGCCTTATAAACACATAAGAGTTAAGGAAACAACATCATACTAGGTTGGAAAAGATGCCAATGACTTTGTCAAGACAAATTACAGCCATCAATGACCATGTGGCTAAACACAGTTCATTCCCCACTGTAGCAGACAAACCTTTGCGTCAATGGAGTTTATACCCACTTGAAACTTCCTGATTGTATTAGTGTTTATGCCAGTGCAGCTACACCCAACACTAATGGCTAATCTTTGTCTTTGGAACAAATCCAGAGGTTAGACAAGGCCTAGATTGAGAATTGCACCTTTTCAGCATACCCTTTTTTGGGCCCCTTTTTATAGCATGACGTTATGAGGTTTGTATGAACTCCACCTCAGATCTCGTCATGGCCTCTGATGATGCCCCACTTTCATATTAGGTCTTTAGCTTCACTTTTGTGAGGGAAGAAACCTACAATCTTCCTCCTCCTAAAGACTGGGCTTTAGGCTGCAGTTCCTTTGTACGTATTCCAGTGGATCTCAGTTTAGTTTAGCACTTGCAGATCTGTTTTCTCCTGAGCACAAGGCTCAGGATTTAACCAGTGATCAGCCAGTTTTCAAAAGGTTTTCAAAAAGCACAGCTCTGTTTACCGTATTTACCCAGATCCAAAATGATGCCCCCAATAATTAGAGTCTAGACGTGGAAAATTTATAAATTTGTTTATAATTTTCCATGTATAGAGTCTAATTATTGGAGGGTCATCCTTAATTAATCTACCCACTGCTACAGTGGACAAGCAGTGGCAAGGGGGTAGGCAACAGTGAAGTCAAGTTGCCTGACCCCTACCCCTTGCCACCTTGCACTTTGCCCC
The DNA here is from genome assembly GCF_052110815.1 of Crocodylus siamensis. NCBI lineage: Eukaryota > Metazoa > Chordata > Crocodylia > Crocodylidae > Crocodylus > Crocodylus siamensis. Next base: position 276,295,161 of record NC_143395.1, on the reverse strand, counting down.
CTGTCCATCCTCCCCGCAAGCCCATTTGGAGAAAATGGTTTGTCCCCCCGACCATTTGCTCCCCCAGTGCCTGCCCCCTGTCACCTTCCTCCCCTCCTGCTTGACCCTACCCCATGTGGTACCTATATCCCCTGGCACTTGCCCTTCCCTGCAGCCCCTGTGCATGATGCTCCCATGCAGGCTACTTTATAGCTTGGTGATTCTTTTTGGAGGTGGAAGATGTGGATTTGAATCTCTTAAAAGGCCCAGAATCCAGGTTTCCCATTTCCTGAGCAAGTGCCCTAGCTCTAGCAGGCTGTTATGCAATTATATAACTGCTGCTTTTGACTAGGAAGAAGCTTGTGATTCAGCTCTAGCTGCTTGTTTGTGTCCATGTTTGTGCTCAACAGGGCTGTGTTTTGGTCAGGCAAGTACACAGCACCATATGCTTCCTCAGGCATGTGCATAAATGTGGTTAAATCCTGAAATTATCTGAGACAAGTATCTGAGATATGGAGAATGGTGTTTAGTTCCTTGCTTTAGTCCAGTAGTCTGAGCGAAGAACACCCAAGTTTTAGGTCCCTCTTTAAAAAGGGGTTTGAAGCTGTATTGTTTGCTACTTAGCGAAGTGTTCTAACCAGCAGGACACAGAGAAAGGGGTCTACTTCCTGCCATACTTAGGCAGGTGAGAGGGGGAGAGCTATGTGAGGCCAAGATGAAGGAAGGCTTTTTCACCCCGTGGGCAAGACCCTGAATCAGTAGGCTATTACCTCTGTACTTTCAGCATGCTACCCTGGCCCTACTCTCCAGGTTGGTGGCCTTGTCATTAAAACTAACCCACATCCTGGTTCCCTGCACTACTCCTGAGACAAATTGCTTATTCTTTAGGCATTGCAGTACCTAAATGGACTGAGCTGTGTTTGGATGCAAGAGATCTGCCCCCACTTTCCAAATGGAAAACCTTCTACCACTTACTGTGTCCATGTACACAAGATTCTTAATGCACAGTAGCCTAATAACACTGAGCAGTAGTGCATCACAGCATGGACAGTGCTAATACACTACTGCACAGTATTATTAGGCTGCTGTGCAGCAGTGTGACTAAAAGATGTTTTCTGGCAAAACTGCGCAGTAACTGTAGTTACTGTGCATTTAGCTGGTACTTCATTAAGCAAGTGCTAAATTAAATGTGCAGTAACTACTGCGCATTAATGAACATGTAGACATGTGCAATGAGTCAGGAACACATATGACACAACACTCATGAGAACAGCCTGTGACTCTATTAATTTATTCAGAAATAGTATTAGCATTCAATATAAGAGCCTTTCATTATCCCATTCATCCAAAGGATAGTTACTGTCGTATCTAATGCCTCTTTTTTTAGATAATACAAAGAATGCTGTCTGTGGATTAACATACTTTGCTCTGGTTAGAAATCATGAAAATGACATATATTGAGGATGTACCATGCAAAATATTTCAGTAATGGGCGAATTATGCAGTGTGAGTAATTTCCTACATGCTGGAGTGGCTATGGAGGTTTGCTAAGATAAGGAATATGGTTAACCTATGAAGCTACAGCCATATGCCTAACGTCAGGAACTCACATTTAAGCCCCTGTTAAAATTGATCATTGTGATCTATTGGACAAGAGTAGACCAGAAATCTCCAGCCACAGACTCACTTTGTAACTCTGAACAAGTATCTTGTCATCTTTATGCCTTAATCTTATTTCAGTATGATGAATGTATAGATTGGGTAGTGTGATTGAATAGAGACATTCTTGGAGCAGGAACTAGAACACATGATATGAAGGTTGGAGAGTTTAATATCTCTATGGGAAACTGAAAGGAAACTTGATCACTGGTTTCTATGTAGATGTGGTTGGTTTCTTGTGGCAAGAGACTGACTTCATTTATGATGAAGGCAGGATTTGAAGCCTGAGAAAATGGGATCTAGGTAAGAGGTGACTTTCTGGTTCTAGGGGAAGGTTGAGCATTTGAGTGATTTTGTTTTAAGGGAATATCTCTGCAACAGTCCTGGCTTCTTGAAGTGAGTTTCCATTTCAGTGTTGTGCTTTATTTATGGTAACAGGGAACTGTTTCTGCATGTGCAAGGATTTTGGGCTGGTTAATTGTGATAGCATTTTCTCAGTTAGATTTCTCTTCTTTGTTCATCTTCCTGTTTCTTGACTTTTTAGTATGCTTGACATTATTGAATGACATGCACAAAGGTGCAAAGTAGGTATTGTTGACCTTAAGAGGTGATCTAAGTACCAAGGAAAGTTTGGGGATCCTGTCCCACCAAAATCAAGTATTCAAGAGAATAAGTTTAAATGAATCCAAATAGCAATATTAATATCAAATTATACACAGTAAATGTATTATGAGAAATTATAGACAAAGCATATCAAACAAAATCACATATTCGTTATTGATCAACTTTTTAATATTACACAGAAAGAGATTCATCTTAAATTTGCTAAGTCCTATAGTCTTTAAAGCCTCTAAGAAGTGGCTGGCCTGTTAGCAAACAGGAATTATTGGCTAGGATAAAAATTACGTTTCAAAGAAGCACTTATCTTGGTTCATCTGCAGATGGACCTGTAGTTCAAGGCTGAAGAACAAAAATTCTGAGGTGAACTTTGATTTTTATGCTTGATTACTTTCTCACTCAAAAAGTGAGCCTGCTAAATATGGCTAAAAAAAAAAATTAAGGCCTCTGCAGATGATGTTCCATATAGTCCCTCAAGAGCAACATACGTCATTAGTATGTACAATAGATGGGATAACACAAGGTAGCTGATTCCTTTCTAGTTGTGCCTTTAGAACTTTCTCCCGCCACCTGATTCTACCCATATCTGGAATGGCCCAAGTCTCACCACCTTCAGGGTTTACAGCAAGGCACCTTAATTTTTCCTAGCTCCAAAGGATTTGGAGGACTGAAGCAGAAGACCATAGCAATCTTACAAATGTTTTCAAATGCTGGATTGTTATTTGTTAGTTTTGATGAAGCAGGAGAAAGGAGTCCCTGGATGAAGCCATTTAAATATTTTAAAACTGTGCCAAGGAGACCTAAATCAAAGGGTACAAATATGAAAATATTATATATACTTTACAATGAAGCACATCTGGCATTTTTCAGAGTGACCCTGATTCCTCACTTCTCATGGTTAGCTGTCTGTTGTCTAAACCCACTTGCTCCACAAGGCAATGAGGAATAGTGTCGTTTCTGACTGAATGTTTTATTAATTTTATTCAAGACTCATAAAACACAGCAACCAGAATCTGCTTTAAGCTGTTGTCTACCTTTGTCCCTGCCATTCTAAGACCTTCCAGTCATAATGAAGAGGATAAGATTTATTCTCTAGAGCCCACACCCCACATCTGTGAAAATAATTACAGTCGGGCCTTGCCCTTATAAAGTGATTAATAATATACTAGAGGTGCACTGATACTTCGGTCCCATATCAGATTGGCACCGATATTAGGAAAATTGACTGTATTGACAATCGACTGTTTATGGCTGATAATACCACCAATAAATGCCCCATGTATGCGCAGCCACAGTGCAGCAGGCAGACAGTTAGCAGCCCAGCCCACTAGCATGGAGAGCAGCTGGGTCTGGCTGGTAAGTCTGCTGTGAGGGAAGGAGCATGGGGTGAGGCCCCTCCAGTGAGGGAGGGAGTGAGGCTAGGGTTGGGGCAGGGGCAAGTGCTGCACAGCTGGGGCAGGGCACAGGATGAAGCAGAGAGTGGCTTGTCCAGGAGGCATGGGCGGGGGGGCTCCTGCCACTACACGCACCCCAGGAGAGCATGGGGGGCATGTGCCCCCAGATCTGCATGCACCCTGGGAGAGGCTGGGGGGTGTGTCCCCAGATCTGTGCACAGGGTGAGGGCGGGCTGCCTATGTGGCCAGGGCTGTGCTTAGGGCAGGCAGCAGTGGCACTGGGAAGAGGGCTATGGTGAATTTTGGGGTGGCTACAGCCCCTCCCGTAGCCCCCTTCCCTGTGCCACTGCCACCCACCCTGAGCATAGACTGGTCCAGCCCCATGCTGGGAAGAGCTTGGTACTGCCCTCAACCTCAGCCTGCAGTGGCAGCCCACCCTCACCCCGTGCACACATCTGGAGGCACATGCCCCTCATGCCTCCCAAGGTGTGCATAGTGGTGGGAGCTGCCTCTGCCCTATGCCCTCTGGACGAGTCACTCACAGCTCCATCCCTCACTCTGCCTTGGCTCTACAGCGCCTGCCCCTGCCCCTGCCCCTGCCCTAGCTCCACTCCCTCCTTTATCACAGGGGCCTCAATTTGCTCCCCAAACCCCTTCCCTCCCCTCTCACCCTTTCCCCAGAACAGACTTAGCAGCTGGATGCCGCTCTCCAAGCTGCCCAGATGCATATTGGAATTGGATCGATATTGCCTGATATGGCTCATTAAAAATCAGCCATCTAGCCCAAAGATTCTCTATTGGTGTTAATGCCATGAGCAGTAGAATCCAGAAGTAGCTGTTCTCTCTTTAGAGAAAGGTGTAGGTGGTGCAATGAAGAGAAATCTCCTTATGGGCTCCCCTTTGAGTAGGAAGCAGGAACTGTCCCTCAGTTAGCAAATACTCCTTCATTTTTACAATAGATTTCAACAAAACTGAGGCCAAGTTTTAATTGTATCTAGTAAATCAATTTACTTCTGCAAAATACTGTCTTTCTTGACAACATATAGTTAATGATTTATTTCATAATTATTAACCCCCCTCACAAATTTGAATACATATTTTAAAAGGAGATGCAAACAGGAAATTGATTATATTTTTTCAGATTTTATTAAGATGTAATGTTGTTTGACTGTCAACTGAGTCATGGCTAGAGGTGTGAATAGATGTTATATTGCAAAACCAATCCCCGCTGAATACATCATAATCATGAACACTTTTTCATAGAGGCAATATGCCTCATTTCTATAAACCTGCAGTTTAGAATTAAAAAGAAAAATAGATTATCTGATCCAAAGTCTCTGAAGAGAGAAGAATAATACATTAGTGAAATTGCAGTAAAGATAGTAGAAAGAACCATTTTCATTCTGTTCATTTTCAGCTCATTTTTCATTTATGCACAGTGATATTTATCACACTATTTCCATAACAACCTCCTGTTTATTCATCCACTTTAAAATTGTCGCCTTTTTATTGTTATTTATTACTTACTTATCACCCAGAGTGTTTCTCCTCACTTTGCTCTGGAAAAATAAATATAATTAACTGAACATATTATATTTTAATAGATGGTTTTAGTAAAAAGGAAAAGCATCTTCAGCTACAGACTAGGGCTGCAATTAATGAACAAAGCAAAAATGCGAATCTACATAAGCTAAGAAAACCAAAATAATATGGGGTCTTTTTATGGCAACAGCACACAAGAGGGTTTTGGTTACTCTGTGGTGATTGTTGTGGCCTAGATGGAAATTATGTGTGTGTGGAATGTGCTAGAAAGTATTTAGAAATAAATACTCATAAAGTTATTTAATCCATTCCCCTAATTTTCAAAGAAATACATATGAAAAATTCACCTCTCAGACTTGTGGATGTATCTGCTGCTTCTGTTTCTCACATTTAATCCATACCTCTAATTTGTTATCTCTCCCTCCTCCTTCCGTCTTCCTCTCTCTGCACTATTTTCTCTATCTGTTTCAAGTCTCAATCAGTTACCTTGCTTTATTTCCTCTTCTTCCTGTCTAAAAGCATGGAGAGGGTCCAGAGGTGGGCCACTCGTATGATCAGGGGACAGCAGAGCAGGCCCTATGAGGACAGGCTGCGGGACCTGAACCTGTTCAGCCTCCACAAGAGAAGGCTGAGGGGGGATCTTGTGGCCTGTTATAAACTAGTCAGGAGGGATCAGCAGGCATTGGGGGAGTCACTGTTCCCCTGAGCACCGCCAGGAGTGACCAGGAATAACGGTCACAAGCTGGCAGAGGGTAGATTTAGGTTAGATATCAGGAGGCGCTACTTCACGGTCAGGGCAGCTAGGGTCTGGAACCAGCTTCCAAGAGAAGTGGTGCAGGCTTCTACCCTGGGGTTGTTTAAGAGGAGGTTAGATGCACATCTTGCGGGGGTCGTTTGTCCCCAGTAGTCTTTCCTACCATGGCAGGGGTCGGACTTGATGATCTGCTCAGGTCCCTTCCAACCCTAGAAACTATGAAACTATGAAAAAGAACTCTGTCTTTATAGGCTAGGTACAGAGAGTACACACAGAATCATAGAAAAATGGTGAAAGGGACCTCAGGGGGTCATCTAGTCCAGCGTATCTCAACCTGTGTATTGCAACTACAAAGTGATTCACAAGAATATATGAAATATATGAATATATGAAACGCATATATATCCAATATATATGTTTAAAATATATATTTTTAAACAAACTTTAAAAATGGATTCTTCTTTAAAGGATAAAAATTAAGGAAACCGTGGGTTCCAGCAGAGTTCCAGCTTGCAAGGGGTTGCTTGGGGTCCCCCATGTCCCACACTCCCCCCCACCCCACACACCCATTCCCCTGCCCCACACATTTGGGCGTTGGGACTTGGGGGTGGGGACAGCAGGTCGGGAGTGAGGGGCACTGGCAGGGCCATGGGGTTGTTTTCTATTTAAACTAGTTTCTGAGTTGGGACTGGCCATTGATGTTTACAAATGGATCCTGATACAGAAAAAAGTTGAGAACCATACTGATCTAGTCCAAACCCCTGCTCAAAGCAGAACTATCCCAGCCAAGGCTTTGTCTATCTGAGTCCTATAAACCTCCAAGGATAGAGATTGCATGACCTCTCTGGGTAACCTGTTCCAGTGTTTTACTACCCTCCTAGTGAGAAAGTTCTTCCTAATATCTAACCTAAACTTCCCTTGCTGCAACTTGAGACCATTACTCCACTGAGAACAGTCGAGCTCCATCCTCTTTGGAACCACCCATCAGGTAGTTGAAGGCTGCTAAATCCCCTCACAGTCTCACAGATTAATAGATTCATAGATGTTAGGGGCTGGAAGGGATCTCACAAGGTCATCAGGTCCAGCCCCTGTGCACTTGGGCAGGAAAAACTGCTGGGGTCAGATGACCCCAGCAAGGTGTGCATCAAGTCATTTTTTAAAGATCTCCAGGGTAGATGATTGTACCACCTTTGGGCAGACTCAGTTCCAGACCCTGGGGACTCAAATTGTAAAGAAGTTTCTCCTTATGTTCAGCCTGAAGCGATCTTCAAGCAGTTTGTGTCCACTGTTTCTTGTCTTCCCCTGGTGAACAGATACTCCCCCAGGCCCTGACATATGTCCCTTATATATTTATAGGCTGCAACCAAGTCCCCTCTATGTTTTCTTTTCTCCAGGCTGAACAGTCCCCTGTCTTTCAGTCTCTCCTTGTATGACCTGCTCTCCTGACCTCTAATCATGCGTGTGTCCCTTCTTTGAATGCTCTCAAGCTTCTCCATGTCCTTCCTGAAGTGTGGCACCCAGAACTGGGTGCAGTACTCCAGCTGCAGTCTTACCAAGACCAGGTAGAGCAGGAGCATGACATCCTTAGTCTTACTTGAGATGCATCAGTAGATGCATGCCAGTGTTTGTTCACTCTGCCAGCTATGGCATTACATTGGTGGCTCATGTTCATTCTGTGGTCTATTATGACCCCCAGGTCTCTTTCAGTTGTGGTGCTGGCAAGTGTAGCACTGCTAAGCCTGTAAGTGTGTTGCAGATTATTTCTCCCCAGATGGAGCATTTTACATTTCTCCATGTTAAACATCATCAGGTTTTGATTCGCCCACCTTGTAAGCCTGTCCAGGTCAGCCTATATCCCCAGCCTGTCCTCAACCGTAATCGCACTCCCCCATAATTTGGTGTCATTTGCTAACTTTTCCACTACACTTTTAACATCTGAATCCAAATAATTGATGAACATGTCAAAAAGCACTGGTCCAAGTACTGAGCCCTGAGGGACACCACTGGTTACCTTCCATCATGTTAACTCAGCTCCATCTATTAATACTCTCTGGGTCCTACCTTGGAGACAGTTACCTAGCCACCAGATCATAAAGTATTTGAGGCCGCATTTTCCTAATCTTACCATGAGGACATCATGGGAGACTAAGTCAAAGGCCTTTTTGAAATCCAACTTTATGACATCAGCCTCATTTCCCTTATCCAGGTGGCGAGTTACCTGATCATAGAAGGAAATAAGGTTGGTTAGGTTTGACCTGCCCACAGCAAAGCCATGTTGACTGTCCTTTCGAATACTATCTTCAGTTAGCCTATCAATAATGGATTCTTTGATATTTTTTTCCAGGATTTTTCCAGGGATTGAGGTCAGCTGATTGGCCTGTCATTCCCTGGGTCCTCCTTTCTCCCTTTCTTGAAGATAGGCATCACACTGGCTTCTTTCAGTCTTCTGGGACCTCATCCAAGTGCCAAGAGTCCTCAAAGAGCTTTGCTATAGGTTGTGCAATGATATCGGCCAATCCTTTTAGCACTTTCAGGTGTAGTTCATCTGGTCCTGATAACTTGTAGATATGATGTTCCCCCACAAGATCTTCACCAAGTATGGCACAGTGATCAACCCCCCCTTGATCATTTTGTATCCTGTCAAGCAGGATACCACCCTTGCACTGGTGGAATACTGACACAGGGTATTCATTTTTGTTCTCTTCTCCAAACTAAATGGATGTTTATAGACATGCTCTGGAGTTTAGGTTGAGGGACACTTTAAGTAGAGTGGCTCTGAGATATATTTTGGTATAGCTGGACTCTTGGAGCTGCTGTAATTAAAGCAGCTGGAGTCTAAGATAGATCGGGATAGATGTAGTATCAGATTTAATTGAATTAGGTTACACTGGTCTATTGAACTTCTGTCCCGGATTCCCTCCTGACTCAAATTAATTTATAGTCCTTCAGCATCCCAGAAGCCTTTGTAGCTCCTGCTACCTCACCCCCCGTCAGAGGGTGGACAAGCTCCTGGACTGTCACAGAGCTGAGGCAGCAAAGCCTCTTCTCTCAGCCCAGCATCTTGCCTGCACCTGTCAGCTAGGCAGGGCACTGGAGGGTGGGGGGAAGGAAGCAGAGACCCCTGCTCCCTCCTTCCCCCAACTGGGGTCTACACAGCCTCGGGGGAAAAGGGGGCTACATAACAGGGGCTTCCTTTCCAATCCCTCCTCCCCCCCCGCTGCTCCTGCCCGGCTACTGTCTGAGTCCTCCCCACTGCCCTCTGCCAATCTAAGTTGCCTTTTTTTGCTTTCTCTGTTGTTCCCTCTGCTCCTCATTTTTTCTCTGTTGCTATTCACCTGAACCTGTTGACCTTGGTTCTAAATTGTTTCTCTTTTTTTATCCCCTGCAGTCCTTTCTTCCTGTGTCTCCCCCACTCTTGGTTCCAAGCATATTTTCTTTTGCCTCCACCTTGACCTTCATGGATTCCTCTTTGACCTTCACTTTTTTTCTCTACTTCATCATACAAAATTTAAATGATTATTAAATGTAATTAGGACCATGTATAGTTGCTGGCCAGAACAAGCTACTATTTTCAAAGAAATGTGATCTCATTTATAGTGATTACAGACAATAGATTGTTTACCAAAGCATTGTGAACTTCTGTTAAAGGCAACTAGAAACATGACTGAGGGGAAAAAAAGAGCTGTGAGTGGATGCATCTGAAAAACAGATGCATGAGGAGACCCAAAAAAGTGTACAATTATATGAATGGGTGGTTAAGGACTCTGCTTTGAAGATTCTTCCCCCAAAGATTTTTGAAACATACAGAAAGTCTGAACAAGATTTAAATAATGTGCCAACATAACTTAGGATAAAATCACTGTACCCCCGGTCAGGATGTTTCCCTTCAGGGAATTTAGGAGACAAATTAAAAGAAAGATATGACATAGAGGATTAACTTCAAGAGTATTTTTTAAGATTTCCATATATCCTTCAGGGTATTAGGAAGTACACACTTTCCCTTAACTTCAGACAGAGAAGCTGTAATAGAGTCTAAACCAATGAATGCTGACAAGTTAGGCTATAACAGCATTGTTTCTGGGATTTTAATTTTTAAATCTTATTGGCCATTTGTAATTACCTAAAGTATCCTAAAAATCTCCCTAGTCATCTGTTGAATGACAACGAGGCAACCAAAGAAGCAAAGCCCTCCCACCTTCCTCCCCAATTTTGCCTACCCAGAGAGAGCCTATGCACAAAATAGCTCTTAATTAAAGGAGCAATAATAGCATGTACAATGGAGGTATCCAGACTGCTTCATGTTTAACATTTTGGTGATATACACCATTTGACTCAGCGAATTCCAGAGACAGAGTGGTCCATGTTTGAGGAGAATGGAAAGTTCTATGATGAAGATGATGGAGTGCCATGTCCCAGTGATGGAGTGCTCCCAACTCACAATTTTGTAACGAGTCATGATTTTGTCATGAAATCTCCACTGTGAGTCCTAAGCTTTCCTTTTCATCAGAGTGAGTTTCTAGCCTTTATAGCTGTAGATAAAATTCCGACTTGAATGCATCCTAAAGGCACAGAAGGAAAATGGAAGAGCCTAATATCTATCAGTTTTTAAAATCATATGATTGATGTGAGGTGGGAATGGCAGACTCATGATCTTTGAATATTTGGATTTGTTGATACTGGTAATATAAAATAAATTTTATTTGTGTTCATCCTTTGCTGTTAAGTAATATATTTACTTACAATTAGAATTTAAAATATTTGTAAAAGGGTCCTGGTGATGAGAAAGGACATGGCTTAGAGTGGATCTGAATGACTATGTTGAACCTGTGTGTGATTGCTTTGATCTTTAAGGAAAAGGAAGAAGAAAGAAAACAAATATATTCAGCAATACTGGTATTAGTTCTCATCTTCTTGCTGCATCTTGACTGCAAGAATCATACTCAAAGCAACTCTTGAAAATAAAAGTATTAGATTTAACCCAGTTCTGTGTAACTTAAGTTGTCATCTAAAAAGGACTTTATATATCCTTTCCCTCTAACCTGTGAGGCTTAACAGTTCAATTAACAGCTGATTTAAGGTGGTCACTCACTGATAATGGAAAGCTTGATTTAGTGCTTGATATTGTCCCTTCCCATGTGCAAAAGAACTTTATTTTCAGTACTGTGCTCTAAGTCTGACATGACCTTCCTTGAGTAATTGTTCCCTTAGTACTCCAATATCCTAGACCATCTTGTCAAATTTGATTATGTGGTCTGTTACCCACAAGACTGTAATAGAACCAATGACAATACCAGATTCCCTATATGGATATCAGTAAACTACCACAATTGTTATTCACAGCAGATTAGCTAGAGATCCAATGGTATGTTAATAGCTATGGGCCATATTTTTGGCCTCACTGTTTCGTATTATTCTGCATTCTTTGTGCTTGTATTATATCACACTTCATTTTTGGCTGTGGTCTGCTGTACTTTCTGAACTTGACAGAGTCTATGTGATGTGCATAAAATGGGGGGGGTGTCTAATTTCACTGTTTGATATGAATGTTATTTAGGCCCCTGGAAGGTGCTAAGTTAAAGATGCAATGGAATCTGACCAACAGTCCCCATGATTGTACCTCCTCCTATGCTACAATTCAAAGCATGTCACAAAGTGTGATTGTGGGATCAGGTATCATATCCTAGTAGCACCATGTTGTCCTGCAGCAGCAAGCTGAGTGACCAGTGCTTCCACTGCTGGGAGCCCCAGTCATCTGCCTTGCTCCTTGGAGGCGGTAGTGACATGGGGTGCTGGTGGAGGAGGACAGAGGGGACGGTGGGGCAAGCTCCCCCCACCCCCTCCCCGCTCCTGAGAGGTGCCACAGGCGTGGGGTTAGGGTTAGCAGGCTTCCCCTCCCTCTGTCCCTGCCCACCCCCTCTGTCACCTGCTCCCCCCACATCATTCTTGATGGGCAGTTCGCTAGTATACATATATATATTTCCACAGTTATTATTCATATTAAGTTCATAAATTTGTGCAGAAATAACAATAATTCATCTTAATTTCATGAAAATCCATTTTCGTGGATTTTGTGTATTATTTTTATCATATGGGGACTCTTAAAATGGACATATCTTACGGGCTCAGCATGTCATAATCCGGCACTGAGTACATGAAGTCCTTGGTTCAGATGTGCTCCCACAGCTGGGAGCTCTGATCAGTTCAGTGGGGCTCCTAGCTGTGAGAGCTCATGGAGCCTTTGGGCTCAGCCACATATTCAATTTATGGCATGATAAGAACCAGCTAAAAATTAATTGGATGAACATGCGGCTGTGTTACTACTTAAGATGTGATCAACTGGTAAATTGTGTCTTTGTAGCATGAACTGAACTAATGTAGCTAACATTAGCATAAAGTGTAATAATAGTAAACTATAACCATGTTAGTGTTGTGCTGTAAGCAACTTGAAAACTCCATTTTGTATCCTTCTGCTTGACATAAGTGAATGAACTCTGCATAGCCTTTATGTATGAGTGTGTGTAAAAGGGTAAATGGTGAAAGAATGGCACAGAAATAGGAGAAGAAGATTTAACTGTTTATGTAAGCAACAAAGAGGCCTCAAATGCCTCTACACAAACGCTCGTAGTATGGGTAACAAGCAGGAGGAACTCACCCTCCTGCTGGCTGACACCAGCCCAGACATAGTGGGGATTACAGAAATGTGGTGGGACGCAACGCATGATTGGGCGGTGAATGTCAACGGTTATAGGCTGTACAGGAGGGACAGGATAGGAAAGAGAGGTGGGGGCGTGGCACTCTATATTAAGGAGGAATACACATCCTTGTCAATTAGCAAGGAGTCAGGGGAGGGGCACTCTGAAATGCTTTGGGTTAGAGTACACGGCAGTCGAGGGGAAAGAGACTTAACGGTGGGAGTCTACTACAGACCTCCCAACCAGGGAGAAGAGCTTGACCAGGAATTCTTGGGTCAGCTCACAGAGGTAGTGAAGGCTAAGGATGTGGTAGTCTTGGGGGACCTGAACTTCCCGGACATCTGCTGGGAAGAACAGACAGCCAGGTCTGAACACTCACGTAGGTTCTTGGCCAGAGTGCAGGACCTCCATCTAACCCAGGAGGCGCACAGCCCCACCAGGGGAGACGCCTTGTTGGACCTAGTGCTGGCCACAGGTGATGATGACCTGGTGAGGGGGCTGCAGGTGCTCGACCACCTGGGCGACAGCGATCATCGCCTGCTGGAATTCACCATCCAGCGCAAGGTGGCAAAGGCATGCAATACGGCAGCGGCCCTAGATTTTAGGAGGGCAAACTTCAACGAGCTAAGGAAGATAGTTGGAGAAGCTCTGAGGTCCCAGAGGGGAGGGGAGCCAGGTGTCCAAGGAGAGTGGTCGCTCCTTAAGGAGATGACCCTCCAAGCCCAAAGGAAGGTAATCCCAATGAGGATGAAAGGGAGCAGGAGAGCACACAAGCCTCCGTGGCTCACCAAAAGCATCTGGGAATGTCTCCTTGCTAAAAAGGAGGCTTATACCCAATGGAAAGAAGGGGTCATCACCAGGGAGGACTATTCTGCAGTTGCTTGGGGATGTAGGGGGGCAGTTAGGAAGGCCAAGGCAGAGATGGAACCGGGACTAGCTTCCCAGATTAAGGACAATAAGAAGTCCTTCTTTAAATACATAGCAGGTAAAAAGAAGGTCCCGGGTAATGTGGGGCCCTTGCAGGACGCGTTGGGAAACTTGGTCATCACTAGACAGCAAAGCTAACATGCGTAACGATTTCTTTGCCTCCGTCTTCCTAAGTAGGGCCCTGAACAGCCACCTCCCTGCTGGGCCTCCCTCGGGCCCCAGGGGAGGCACACCTGGGCCACGGGTTAGCGAGGATTTAGTTAGGGAGCTTCTGGAGGGGTTGGACATATTCAAGTCAGCTGGTCCAGATGATCTCCACCCTAGAGTTCTAAAGGAACTGGCCGAGGTCATTGCAAGTTCCCTGGCACAACTTTATGAGCACTCATGGTGCTCTGGTGAGGTACCGGAGGACTGGAAGAGGGCCAACATGGTCCCCATCTTCAAAAAAGGCAGGAAGGAGGACCCAGGAAACTATAGGCCGGTTAGTCTCACCTCGATCCTAGGCAGGCTGTTCGAGAAAATTATGCTGGCACACATCCAGGAGGGGCCAGCAGGGGACTGCATGCTTAGGGGCCGCACTGTTCAACATCTTCATCAGTGATTTGGACGAGGGGGTAAAAAGCACCCTGTTCAAATTTGCTGATGACACTAAGATGTTTCATAGTTTCATAGACGTGGGCACACTGGAAGGATGCAACAGGCTACAATCAGACCTCGACAGGTTACAAGGGTGGGCGGACGAGAATAAGATGGGTTTCAACACAGACAAATGCAAGGTGATGCACCTGGGGAGGAACAACCGGCACCATACCTACAGGTTAGGGAACTCCCCTCTTGTCAGCATGGAGGCGGAAAAGGATTTTGGGGTCATCATTGACTCCAACATGAACATGGGCCGGCAGTGTGGGGATGCAGTCAGGAAGGCCAACCGCACCTTGTCATGCATCCACAGATGCATCTCAAGCAGGTCCAAAGAGGTGATCCTCCCCCTATATGCGGCACTGGTCAGGCCGCAGTTGGAGTACTGCATCCAATTCTGGGCACCACACTTCAAGAGGGATGTGGACAGCATGGAGAGGGTCCAGAGGAGGGCCACTCGCATGATCAGGGGACAACAGGGCAGGCCCTATGAGGAGATGCTACGGGACCTGAACCTGTTCAGCCTCCAAAAGAGAAGGCTGAGGGGGGATCTTGTGGCCTGTTATAAACTAGTCAGGGGGGATCAGCAGGCATTGGGGGAGTCACTGCTCCCCCGAGCACCGCCAAGAGTGACCAGGAATAACGGTCACAAGCTGGCAGAGGGTAGGTTTAGGTTAGATATCAGGAGGCGCTACTTCACAGTCAGGGCGGATAGGGTCTGGAACCAACTTCCAAGAGAAGTGGTGCAGGCTCCTACCCTGGGGGTGTTTAAGAGGAGGTTAGATGCACATCTTGCTGGGGTCATTTGACCCCAGTATTCTTTCCTCCCATGGCAGGGGGTTGGACTAGATGATCTGCTCAGGTCCCTTCCAACCCTAGAAACTATGAAACTATGAAACTAAGGAGCCAAATGTAAGTTACCAGTCAGTAAACTAATTAATGAATGGCTGAAGAATCCCTTTGAAGACTGAGGGCACAAAGGAGATAACAGAAGAAGAAATTCTGCCAGGTGGGCAACAACAATATTCCAAGGCTAAGATAAACTGAAGACAAAAGAAGAACCACCGCAAAAACAGAAGCTGAGTATGGAGAAAAACCCAAAGCACTGAAACAAAGATGCCAATCCCTATAAAAGAACACATTGAAAATGCCAAGTTGGGTGAGTCTCTTTCTCTACTGCTGTTTCATCAGAGCACAGATGCATCTGTTCACCCCGCTCCAGCTGTTATCTTCAAATCTGCTATCTTCAAATCATCACCATCTACTCAATAAGCCTGGGTTGGCCACCCAGGGCTAATACTGACCAACTATTTCCGGTAACTATATCTGGTGTATGTGTGGATAAAATAGTTGTTTTGTGTATGTGTATGCCTGTGTGTAATGATATGTATGATGATTTGTATGTGTTTGTATGAATGGTGTGTCCGAACCTGTATGTCCAACTCATGTAATCAATAAACGTGGCACCTTGCCTTATTCCCCTTTATAAAGTCTCTTGTGATTTGAGCAATTGGCAATCTGTGTAACATCTTAACCATAACATCTACCAGGGACCTCAGGCCAATCCAGACTAAAATAAGCACAAGGGAAAGTACTTGCATTTTTAAGAATGTATTTTCTAGCTTTATTATTTTTTATTCTTCTAAACTTGTTACTTTAACACTGAATTTCAGCAATTTACATTGCAAACATTTATTTTAGGTGTAACTTTTTTTGTAGCAGGCTTCAGAACAGAAATGGGAGGGGTTGTGTGTGCACACCCACATCCATGCATGCACGGGGGGGGGGGTTGCTTTTTGTTTTGTGTGACTGAGCTAAAGACGCCAGGAAATTAGGTTTACTTGGTACAGTGAGAGACTTTTACCAGTCTCATTGCTAGACAACATAATAAAATAAAATTCTAAACTTTATGGGCAAGAGCAGCCTGGGATTCTGTTCACTGAAATGGAAAAATAACACATTATGGACATAACCTTACTTCAAATAATGGAGGCCCATTTTGCACACAACAGAAGTTGTAATGTAAATGAATAGGAGAGGGTATGAAGCAGAGAAGGTATAAATCAATACTTTATTTCCCAGTTTTGACTTTGACAGTATATTCATTTTTATCAGGGGTGGGTAAAATATGGCTTGTGGATCCAGCCTGCCAGATGCTTGGCTGCCCCTGCAGTGCTCCTCATGGACCCACACCCCTGCTGATGGCCATGCCCCTGGCCTCAGCCATGACCAGTGTGCACAGCTTCCTGGCAGGGCTGCTCCCACTGCTGCTGCAGGCGCCTGGGTACTGCTTGGCTCCCCTGCCTCTAGTAGCTTTTCTTCATCCTCCTGTCCCTGCTGTGGTACTCCAGGCAGAAAGTAGTGCAGGGAAACAGCAGCAGCCCCAGGCACCACATGCCTAGCCAGGCAAGGAGGAAGTTGCAGCTGGGTGGCTCCTGCTCCTAGCACGCGGGGCTCCAGCTGCTGGTCTTCCAGCCAATATGCCCCTCCAGTGCAATGGGCAGCCACCTACAGGTGGCCAAGTGGATGTAGGGCAGCCCTGCAAGGAGCTGTGTGCACTGGCTAAGGCCAGGGCTGCGGTGGTGAAAATTAGAATATGTTAGAGCAGATGTTTGATTTTTAATATATGATTTGTTTTTTATCTATAATTTGGTAAAATGATATCTTCTGAAAGATTTTCTGTGTGAAGCTCTCGACAGCTCACCAAAACTCATTAGGAGACCCATCATTGGAATTATTGCCCACCCCTGATTTACAGTTGCCTAATTATTGGAACTTTTTACAGAAACTTTAAAACTGTTCACTATGATCATTGCCTCTTCAGTGGTTATATAAATGAGACATGTAGGCTGAAAGAAATACTTTCTTTGGACTCACAATTCTAAAGATTTTTATATCAGTAGAAAAATATTATAGTTTTCTATAATTTAACTTTAGTCATTGTGGGTAGCTTGTGCACTTGAACAATAAATGGGAGAATATTAAGGGATAAGTGCAGGTTGGATAGAAGATGTTAAATCCAAATGTTCTTACTATTTGCTGTATAAGAGGAAAAGTATTATTACTGTAATTCCATGCACAGCAACAATGAAAAATTATGTAGAGCAGACATATTTTTTTAATGGTACAAATAAATTTCAGAGTAGAGAGCCCTGAAGAAGAAAGCTTAGTGTCTGCTTATTTGGACCACTGAGGTGATGGTAGGAGAAATAGGATGTACTTATCAGTAGTCCAGCATATGAATAGCATCAGAGAATTAAGGGACACCTTACAGATTAGTGAAATATATGAATGAGCAATACCAGTCTGAGCGTGTTTCTTTTTCTTTTACTCGGTTTTATATTCTGTCTTCTAATTAGTCTTCACTGCACGTATTCTGAAGAATTAGGGTCCGCCCTCCTGTGACTGACTCGTATACTGAAATCTTTCTGTCTTTTCTAACAAACTCCCAGTTTATAGGAGAAATCCTTATAAATCCATAATAGCATAGCCTTGCACTTTGCACTATTAAATTTAATCCCACTTCTATTATTCCAGTTCTCAAAAGTCATCCAATATTTCCTATAGCTGTATGATATTCTGACCCCTCCCTCTACTAATGTTATCTCTTAAGTTTGTGCCGTCAACTGATTTAATTACCACACTATTACTTTTAAGGCCAGGGTCATTAATGAAAATGTTAAAATGGATCTGTTTCAAGACTTATTCTTGAGTAAATTCACTACTCATCTCTCTGCAGCCCACGAACAGCAAAAAAAAAGACCCAGTTAGCCTCCGGAGTGGCGAGAGACATGCAGGTGAAAGCCTGTCGCGCCCCCACTCCCCCAAAAACCCCCAGACACCCACCAGCAGCCACAGAGAGGGGTCTGCTCCCTTTTGTGGTCTCTCGCACACCAGCTGAAGGAGCTCCAGGCCACAGTCCAGAGACTGCGTGCCATCAGGGACTGTGAGCACGAGCTCGACTCCTACTGCCAGGCCCTTCTCCCCCGGGACCCAGAGGGTAGACCGCCGTCTCCCTCCAGGACAAAGGAGGACTCCAGGACCTCCCACTCTGTCTAGTCTGTCCAGTCAGGGGCATGGAACAAGGTGGTCAAGGGCCCTAAGGCCCGCCGCACCAAGGCCCCTGCCCTGCCGGAGCTTAGCAACAGGTACGCATCTTTTGCTGCTCCAGCTGAGCCTGCTGAGTTACCAGCTCCCACAGGCAACACAGGCTCAACTGCAGCTACTGCTCCCACTCTCCCCAAGACAAAATGTAAGGTGTTTGTTGTGGGAGACTCCATCCTGAGGGGGACTGAGGGGGCAATCTGCCGCCCCGACCCCCTAGCCCAGGAAGTCTGCTGCTTCCCAGAGGCCCTCATCTGGGACATTGCGGAGGAGATCCCTAAGCTCCTCTAGCCCACAGACCACTATCCTATGCTCCTTATTCATGTGGGCACCAATGACATGGCTCGGAGTGCTCCCAGCTGGGTCATGAGGCGATACAGGGATTTGGGAGCGGTGCTAAAGGGTCTGGGGGCACAGATGGTGTTCTCGTCAATCCTCCCAGTCTCGGGCTATGGGCCGAGGGAGAGGAGGATCCATGTAGTCAACCAAAGACTGCAGTACTGGTGTCATCGGGAAGGCTTTGGCTTCCATGACCACAGCCCGCTCTTTGGCAAGAGAGGCAGCGAGCTGCTGAGAAGAGATGGCCTTCACCTCTCTCCCCTGGGGAGGAGGCTTTTCTCAGCCAGACTGGCTGACCTGCTGCACCAGGCTTTAAACTAAGCCCATTGGGCAAAGCCAGCGGGCCAAGGCACTTAAGGGAGCCCACCCTTGTCCCAGCCCTGGTACAATGTGTGGGCAAGGCAAGAGCCCCCAAGGGGACACTTGCCTGCCTGTACACAAATGCCAGGAGCTTGGGGAATAAGCAGAAGGAGCTTGTCCTCCTGCTCAATGCAAGTAATTATGATGTCATAGGGATAACGGAGACCTGGTGGGACTCCATCCATGACTGGACCTCAGGTATAGATGGCTATACCCTGTACAGGAGGGATCGTGTAGATAAAAGGGGCGGGGGTGTAGCTTTCTATGTTAAGAAAAGCTACATGTCCCTTCCAGCTGATATTGGTGACCAGGGTGGATGACTGGAGACACTCTGGATTAAAATTCATGGGGAACACGGCACAGGGGACACAACGGTGGGTGTCTACTACAGACCTCCCAGCCAAAGTTCTGAGCTTGACCAGGAATTCGCCCAGGAACTGGCTGAGGCCGCATGCTCCAGGACCATGGTTGTCATGGGTGACTTCAATTACCTGGACACCTCATGGGGAGGCTCACTCAGCAAAATCCAAGTGGTCGCAAAGCTTCCTCTTGTGTGTGGATGACCTCTACTTGACTCAAGAAGTCTATGAGCCAACAAAAGGCAAAGCACTGCTTGACCTGGTACTGGCTACAGGGGATAACCTAATCGGCAACCTAGTGATCGATGGGTGACCATGAGCTGATCACCTTCACCATCCACCATAAAGCTGGCAAGTTAGTCAGCAACACGGATGTCCTTGACTTCAGGAAAGCTGACTTTGACAAGCTCAGGAGTCTTGTCAGTGAGGCCCTAAAGGACCACAACCCCAGGGGGAGAGGAGTTCAGGCAGAGTGGTTGCTCAAGGGAGCAATCCTCAATCCACAAGCTAGTTCTATTCCATCTCAGGGGGAAGGCAGCAAAAGGGCACAGCAGCCCCCCTGGCTCTCCAGAGATCTAGCAGACCTCCTGAGGCTAAAAAAAAAGGCGTACAAAGGATGGAGGATGGGATTCACCTCCAAGGAGGATTATTTTGCACTGGTCTGGTCTTGCAGGGAGCAAACCAGGAAAGCCAAGGCTGCAACTGAACTCCAGCTAGCTTCGAGCATCAGGGACAATAAGAAGTCCCTTTTCAGATATGTGGGGAGCTGGAAGAAAAGCAAGGGCAACATTGGATCCCTGCTGAACCAGATGGGGCAATTGACAACTGACACCCAGGAAAAAGCCAACCTATTAAATGGGTACTTTGTGTCGGTCTTTCATCAGTCCCATGGGACGCCCATGCCCACTATGGGAGAGGGAGGTCCGGGTGAGGGAGATCCCCTGCCCTCCATTAATGCTGACCTTGTGAAGGAACATCTTGAGAAGCTGCATACCTTTAAGTCAGCTAGCTCTGACAGTCTACACCCCAGGGTACTCAAGGAGCTGGCTAGCATCATAGCCCAGCCTCTGGTATGTATCTTTGAAAACTCCTGGCACGCTGGTGTACTGCCCGAAGACCGCAAGAAGGCCAATGTGATGCCTATCTTCAAGAAAGGGAGAAAAGTGGATCCGGCTAACTATAGGCTCATCAGTATGACTTCTATCCTGGGGAAGATCTTAGAAAAGTTTATTAAAGAGGCCATCCTTAATGGACTGGCTGACGCCAGCATCTTAAGGGATAGCCAGCACGGGTTTGTTGTGGGTAGGTCTTGCTTGACCAATCTTATTTCTTTCTATGACCCGGTGACTTATCACCTGGACAAGGGAGAAGCTATTGATGTCATATATCTTGAATTCAAAAAAGACTTTCGATCTGGTATCCCATGATCACCTCTTGGCGATACTGGCCAATTGTAGCCTTGGGTCCACCATGATCCGCTGGCTGGGAAATTGGCTCCGTGGTCAGACCCAGAGGGTTGTAATTGATGGCAGTCACTCATCATGGTGTTCTTTGACCAGTGGGATCCCCAAAGGCTCTGTCCTCGGACCCATATTGTTCAACATCTTCATTAATGATGTGGACATTGGAATCAGGAGTGGACTGGCCAAGTTCGCCGATGACACCACACTTTGGGGCAAAGCATCCACGCCAGAAGACAGGCAGGTGATCCTGACCTGGACAGCTCAGCAAATATATGGCCTTGGTGAGGCCGTAGCTGGAGTACTGGATCCAGTTTTAGGCTCCACAATTCAAAAAGGATGTGGAGAAGCTTGACAGAGTCCAGAGAAGAGCCACGTGCATGATCAGAGGTCAGGAAAACAGACCTTATGATGACAGGCTGACAGCCATGGGGCTCTTTAGCTTGGAAAAGCGCAGGCTCAGGGGTGATCTGATGACCACCTATAAGTTTATCAGGGGTGACCACCAGTATGTGGGGGAACGTTTGTTCACCAGAGTGCCCCAAGAGATGATGAGGTCGAATGGTCATAAACTACTGCAAGACTGTTTCAGGCTGGACATAAGAAAGACTTTCTTTACTGTCTGAGCCCCCAAGGTCTGGAATAGCCTGCTTTTGGAGGTGGTTCAAGCACCTACATTGAACACCTTCAAGAGCAAATTGGATGCTTATCTTGCTGGGATCCTATGACCCCAGCTGACTTCCTGCCCTTCAGACGGGAGGCTGGATTCAATGATCTTCCGAGGTCCCTTCCAGCCCTAATGTCTATGAAATCTATGAATTTATCCAGTTTCTTATAAATTTTGTGCATTTTGCACCAATCCTTATCTTCTCTAGTATTTTCCCATCTAGTACCGTATCAGAACTACCAATATCACCAACCCATGGCATTAGCAGCAGTGGGTTTTCCATTGATTAGAAGACATAGCAAAGATATATTTTGTTTCCTTTCTACAAGGCCAAATTTCATTATTAGGCCATCTCTGAAATTCTGAAACAGCATTACATTATGATGTCACTGTGCCAATTGGCTGAAGAAATCTATCAGCTATCAAATCCAGGAATACGTTCAAGCAACCATGATTAACAGCATTTGTTTTCTAATCTACATCTGGAAATTTAATCTTCCATAACGAGATAGTTTCCAAGAATCTTTATGTCTAATAACATTACAGAGATCTCTAATATACCTAGAACTGACCATAGCATCTATAGTAGACCCCAAAACATTATTCCAATAGAATCGGTTTAACAGTCCCTCTCCCAAATGATTTTGGCCCAAACTGATATGCCTTTCCCCATTAAGTCACTTTTTTAATTATTCTACCATATCATTGATATGCAGCATCAATTTACCTCTTTCATCATTATTCTTATCTTTCTTGAACAATGAAAGACCCGTATCTGTATTCCCACTCATAATTGGTTCTTTTATCTACATCTGCTTACATATTTTACATGGATAGTTCAAATTTCTTCATGTTTTGTTCAACCTTCTTATATTAGTTTATAAACAAATTAGCCAAATTAGGTATAATCCTTCCACTATTTATTGTCTTTTGGCTTTCCTGAACTACTTTCTTTCTTCTTGCTTTCCACACTCCAAGCATATGATGTTCCTTTAACTGTTACTGTTTCTTCATTAATTGCTTATTAAAGCTAGGTATCAAAATTGTAGGAGTCTTCCAACCCTCATGTCTCCATATCCTAGTTTAAAGGGATCAGTTGTGCCAGTCTCAGCCCCAGCAATTTAGCATCCCAGATACTCAGTTGAAACTTTTTGACAAATAAATTCCCTTTTTCTGTAAGTTCCTCCCAGTGATCAAAGTTACAATGAATAAACATCATCCCATAATCTTCTTCATTGGTGATGAAAACCCATGAAGGATGAGGAGTGCTCAAAGTCCATCTCAGAGGAGATTATTAACTAATGGGAGAGCATGGAGATTAATATTGAAGTCTGAAGTGAGCAAGGGATTCGTTAATTGAATAATGTTGAAAAAAGTTGTCAGACTGATGAAAGGTTTCTAGAGGTGTTCTTCAGGGGTTCTTTTTAGCATTTTCTTTTCAGCTCGGTGAAAGAGAGGGCTCCTGTCAGAGGAGGATTGGGATATTATTCAATAAGAAGAATCAGGCCTATTGCACACGTTTAATAGCATGATGCGATTTGAGCCCTGATCTCAGCAATCACGCCTCCTGCTATTCCTGGTCATGATAGGATGTGAAATATTGAGATCAAGGATTAGATCTGAATCACACAATTGCTATTTGCCAGTCCAGGGGGAGCCTGGATTCCCTCTGCACTGACAAGAACTACTTCACAGTTAGGGGGTCTAGGAGCTGGAACCAACTTCCTAAGGAAGTGGTGCTGGCTCCTACCCTGGAGATCTTTAAGAAGAGGCTTGATGTCTACCTGGCTGGACTCATTTGAGTCCAGTTTTTTGTTTTGGTTTTTTTTTTTCTCCTGCCCAGGCGGGGGGTCGGACTTGAAGATCTACAAGGTCCCTTCCGACCCTACTTCTATGA
Organism: Crocodylus siamensis; assembly: GCF_052110815.1. Lineage (NCBI taxonomy): Eukaryota > Metazoa > Chordata > Crocodylia > Crocodylidae > Crocodylus > Crocodylus siamensis. Next base: position 276,271,771 of record NC_143395.1, on the reverse strand, counting down.
TTCTATGATTCTGTGAAGTTGAAAACTCAGTATGACCTGATGCAGTCCTAGCCCTGGGACCACAATAGAGCTAGGTGAAGTCTTTGGTGCAGTCCAGAGGCTGGGACCTACAATCAGTGGACTGTCCAGTTCATAGAATCATAGAAGTTGGGTTGGGAGGGACCTTGTAGATCTTCAAGTCCGACCCCCTGCCTGGGCAGGAGAAAAAACTGGGCTCAAATGATCCCAGCTAGGTAGGCATCAAGCCTCTTCTTAAAGACCCCTAGGGTAGGAGCCAGCACCACTTCCCTTGGAAGTTGGTTCCAGCTCCTAGCCGCCCTAACTGTAAAGTAGTTCTTACGGACGTCTAATCTAAACCTACTCTCCAACAACTTGTGGCCGTTATTCCTTGTTATGCCAGGGGGTGCTAGGGGAAACAAGGTCTCTCCTAAACCCTTCTGGTCCCCCCAAGTGAGTTTATAGACTGTCACCAGGTCCCCCCTCAGCCTTCTCTTGTGCGTTCAGCTCCAGGACTGTATTAAGGCTGGTCCCAAAGCCCTGTATGCCAGGTTGTCAGAAAACCTCAGGTACAGCCCAGCCAAACAAGCAGTTTCTTAAAGCCCTGGCACATTGGTATCCCAGGATTGGGAATACATTCCCTAATCCCACAGTCCTCATTGTGAAGTGATCACAGAGTCCTGATCCTCTATACCCACTAGACAGGCTAGAGTACGGGGACTATAATAAAGTTTGGATAGTCCCTGATGGGAGCCAGATTACAACCATACAACTCTCCATAAGGTTAGCAATGGAAATGGTATGAAGTTTAATACAGCAAAGTCATGCCACATCTAATACCAGTATCTCTTACTATAAAGTGGGGGATTTGGGGCTGGAAGAAACAGGGGAAAAGAAGGACTTGGGCAAACTGATCAATTTTAAGATGGTCCATGAGCCACCAGTGTGATGCAGATGTAAAAAGGCTAGTACAATCCTAGGCCATGTCTAGACGAATGCAGCCATGCAGTATGTGGTGCTTCAGATGCATCTACAGCACCACATACCACACATTCAGGTATTCTCTGCACTGCAAGGTAGCAGCTGCGGGGGGAGGGGGGACCTCGAGAGATCCCAGGGTCAAAAAAAATTGCACAAAATAAAAGCAGGGTGGCACGCACGGGGACAGCATGCGCTGCCCCATGCTGCATGGGTGGGGGGGTCTCTGCCACAAGCTCCCAGAAGCCCTGATTGCCCTACTGCAACTGGTGAATGTGGGGTTTTGTGTTTTTTTAAAGTGCCGGGAGGCTGGGGCTGGGTGGGGGATGGGGCCAGGCAGGGCAGCCATGGGGAGCTTCTCCTGTAGCTCCTCCAGCTGTGTTTGCCTCTGCCCCAGAGGGAGGAGCCATGGGAGAAGCCCGGATGACTTCCCTGCCCAGCTCCATCCCCCATCTGGCCACAGCCTCCCAGCACTTAAAAAAAAAAAAAAAAAGCTTTGTATTCACTGGATGCAGCAGCCATGGGCAGAGCCCCCCCATGCAGTGTGGGGCTCATGGATTGACCCCCCATCCTACCCTGCTTGGCACCCACACAGCAGCTGTCACATTGCATGGGTGCAGCTTGGCTCAGCAGGATCCAGTAGCTGGGGTGGCCCCAGCTCCCCAGCAGCACTCAGCGCCCTGCTCATTGCCCTGCCAAGTGCATGCAGTTTCATGTATTGGTGTAGCAGGGCACTGGGATGTGCCTGCTCCTGTAAGGGAGCTAGCAGCTTGTGAGGCTGTTTGCAGGTGGTGCAGGGAGCTAAGCAGAGGCTCACATGACTGGGAGAGGGCTCAGGTTGGAGCTATATACACGCAGAGCCTGAGCTCTGCACCCAGGCACCCTAACCAAGTGATACCCTGTTAGGCACCCTAACTGTGCCCAGCATCTGGTTAGGGGATCTCTCCCCAGCAGCCCCAAGGTGAGAAGCTCTGGGCAACAGGGTTCGTGAAGGCACTGCAACCTATAAACAACTCTGCAGGCCTGGGAACAGAGACAAGCCCCATGGCATAGAAGGACTAACTTTTTATAGGTAAGTGGCCTTTGTTTTATTTTAAGCCCACAGAGGGTCCTGGTGCCCAAGGAAGAGCTAAGCTGAACCAGAGGGTCCCTGAGCTTGGAGAAGGGCTGCAAGGAAAACCAGGAGTTGGGAGAAAGGGTGGCATGCAGGACCAGGGGTCCGGGAGGGGACCAGGGGTCCTGAAGATGCAAGGGGGCTGAGTGCATAGTCAACATCACAAAAAGAGAACACCCACAAGGATTGGGGTATGGTGTAAGGAAGGTAAGTGGTACTCAGCTGGGCATCACGGCTGCCCGCCCCCGGCCACAGACCTGCTACAGTTAGGTATCTCTATGGTGAGATTGAGAGGAAGCTGTTACCATATGGGAGGTTTCTAGTAATCTCATGCTTTAGGGCTTCTGCTAATTGCCTGTAGTGACAAGTTTTTCTCCTCTAAGGAGGCTTTACTTGACTTCCGGTTTTCCCCTTTCATTCTTTTCTTTCCTTTCAAATACTGGATTACTAGCAAGAGCTGTAAAAGGGAGTTTGCCTTAGCTGGGCAGATGCCTCCTGTCTGTACTCTGGAACTGGGCTGAACTTCTTGCACATGACCTCTGTCCCAAACTGAATGCTTGATTTGGGGTTGGGGTTTTTTTTCCCCCTACAGATCAAACTGACAAATACCCTAAGGGTTATCTGCCATCCTTTGTAGACTTAGGCCTGGGCAGCTTTCTAGGATGGTCTGCACATCTATTAGCTTAACAAATTCCCTGCCAATGTAGTGGCAAGACACAGGCAGCACCCTTGTCACCCCTGCTCTTTACCCATGGCACATTGTAGATTTTCTTCACAGGGCACTGTTTGCTTGTGATATGTGACAGAATATGGTTAAAGCAGATGATTTTGTGAACACTTCAGATAAATAGTTGCCTGTGAATGCAGAGGACTAGACTGGATGTCTGTGGAGCCCTTTTCCAGTGTTCTGTTTACAGCACCAATCCTTGACCCATCTGTTTGATTATCTTGTCACATCTTCCCCTTTCCTCGTGAAGAACTTAAAGAATTCCATAGACACTCTCTAAACTTGTTCAAATTAGTGTTTGTCATAACATTGGCTTGCAATCCTTCAAACATTTATGCACGTACTTAACTTTAAAGGGCCTGAGCAGTCCCATGGACTTCAAGAGACTATTTGTCCCAGTAAAATAGCACTCAGTTTATTTCTATATGTGATTCTTCAGCAACAACTGCAATTGCCCACATTAAGTACTTCTAAATTGATGTAGTTCACAGTGTATTAAAATTACCATTGTACTGTCTCCTTGTGATAGCCTCTAATTGGGTGGACAATGTTTCCTTCTTAAACAATGAATAGAGGCAACTGGGTGCATTTAGGGAGGTGTCTTTTGTACCAACTCCTTCAACAGTCTTGGAAAAACCTCTTGAGGAAAAATTCCATTTTCAATAATAAGCAGGCTGGTGAAGCTGATTATACATTTAACTATGACTGACTTGCAACTATTTGTTCTGCAATTGTGCTTCTAAGAGGCTACAGACCCTAGAAGGTCAGCAGCTAGAACAGTAATATAAGTCTCTTTGTCAAGGCTAAAACACGGTATAGAATCTTATTGTAAATCATAATGATGGAATGTCTAATAATAATACATATTTTATCTACATTTGTAGCTATGCATATAATGTATGACAATTACTTTCAGATACTATACTGATATAGGCAAGCAGGTGGGATTTTTATGGACTTTTTGATTGGGGATGTGTATCTGAGATGTGTATATAATGCAGTTTCTAAAGCATTTACATTTTCCAAAATGGGTGTCTGTATTGCATTCTCCTTTGGGTAGGAGTAGATGGTAACTAGCCCATGGGTTGGTGTAAACTGGATGGGAGATGTTGACAGAAGTAGTGTTTCTTTTTGCAACCATTACAGGGAGACCAGCCAGAATTCCACCCCGTCCTTGGCTATGACTTCATGTCCGTGACCCTGCCTGGGTCCATATCCTTGTCAAGGTATAGATTTCATATAGATTTCATAGACATTTGGGCTGGAAGAGACCTCGGAAGATCATCGAGTCCAGCCCCTTGCACAAAGGGCAGGAAGTCAGCTGGGGTCATAGGATCCCAGCAAGATAAGCATCCAATTTACTCTTGAAAGGGTTCAATGTAGGTGCTTGAACCACCTCCACTGGCAGACTGTTCCAGACTTTGGGGGCTCGGACAGTAAAGAAATTCTTCCTTATGTCCAGCCTGAAACGGTCTTGCAGGAGTTTGTGACCGTTCGACCTCGTCATCCCTTGGGGCGCTCTGGTGAACAAACGTTCCCCCACATACTGGTGGTCACCCCTGATAAACTTAAAGGTGGCCATCAGATCACCCCTGAGCCTGTGCTTTTCCAGGCTAAAGAGCCCCATGGCTCTCAGCCTGTCGTCATAAGGTCTGTTCTCCTGACCTCTGATCATGCGCATGGCTCTCCTCTGGACTCTCTCAAGCTTCTCCACATCCTTTTTGAATTGTGGAGCCCAAAACTGGCTGCAGTACTCCAGCTGCGGCCTCACCAAGGCCGAGTACAAGGGGAGAATGACGTCCCGGGATTTGCTCGAGAAGCATCTATGGATGCAAGCCAGCATTTTGGTCGCTTTAGTAGCCACAGCATCGCATTGCAGGCTCATGTTCATCTTGTGGTCAATGATGACCCCCAAGTCTCTTTCTTCCGTAGTGCTAGCCAATGTAGCACTGCCGAGCCTATAAGGGTGCTGCAGGTTTTTCCTCCCAAGGTGGAGAACCTTGCATTTTTCAGTGTTAAACACCATGAGGTTCTCGTCTGCCCATTTGCTGAGCCTGTCCAGGTCAGCCTGGATCACCCGCCTGTCTGTATCTAGAATTTGCTGATTTAATTGAAATCTGACAGGGCTGTGCCATGAGCACTTCTGCTCTGACCTTAGAGCAGGTTTGCTGAAGTGGGGAGTGCTTTGTGGAAGCTTTGCTCTTCCTGTCTTTTAGCAATAGGGATACATTGGGAATGTCTGCACAGCTACCTGACAGGGCTAGGAAATGCTGCAGGGAGTAAGTGTACCTGCTTGGTACAATGAGCACATGCCAATAAGCTGTCTATCTTGCATGGGCTAATTGGTTCCCTTCACTCTCAACCCACAGCTCCCCACCCCTCAGCAATATATGTAGCACCCCATGCCCCCTGCAACCTGCTCCTCCCAGCCCCTGCCCCTTGCAGTCTTGAAGTTTGCCAGCCTGCAAGGGAAAACTCCGTTTCTTGCATTTTTCTCCGTTCAAATAGAGAATCTTCATTTTTTCCACAGCAGTGGAAAAGCCAGATCCTTGACTATTACTTTACTACATCCATGTGGGTACTAAACACTTCACAGAAAACAAAGAACACTGTTCAGAACATCTTTTATTCTATATTTTAGACATGGAACAATAACTATGAGGGGAAAAATAATGGCAGGAGCCTAAGGCTGGGATCATGAAGCTTACTCTGAAGCTACATAATCTAATTCTGAATCTCAAATATTTTCTTTTCTTATAATGTGCAATGTTCTTGTGTCAATGCGCTCTTAGGATTACCTATATACAGTAGGACTAAGTGACCTGGCCCTTTCATAGATCTAAATTTTGTAATTCTAAGCACATTTGAAATTATATATAATTTCAAATTGTGTGTATGTGTGTGAACTAGCTAATTTTACTGTGAAGAGGAAAAATTTAAAAAAAGCAGACCACAGTTCAAGAAAATCCCTGCTTTGATTCTGCTGTATTGTAAAAGACATACCCTGCAGCTAGCTTAAACTTAATGGCCATGTCCAGATGAGCAGGGGCTTGTGCAGTTTGTGGCACCTCAAATCACATGGTGAATGTTAAAATGTGCTGTGCTGAAAAATTTGCAGTATGGTGGCAAAATTTGCTACTAGGATTTCCTGGTAGCAAAAAAACTGCTGGGAAAAAAAGGTGGTGTGAAGCACTCAGAAAATAAATAAATAAAAGAGGGGGGTGTGCTGGCACTAATGGAGGCATGGTCCTCCAGAGAAACAATCTGGCTCCTGACCAGGCCTCTGGTGCCCAAGTTGTGCACCTGCTGCTGCACTATGCCACCAGACCACTAGTTCATTGTGCTGCCAGCACGGATGCTGGCCACAGCCTCCAGCTCTCCCTGGCTGAAGAACTGGGAGGAGCTGGGCAAGGGTAGTTTGCCCAAAGTGGGATATTTATTGTTCCCTTATTTCTACTCCCAATGTCTACCTCACTGGCTTCTTGATTCTTAACGTATGGGTGAAACAGGAAAGTAGCTTATTCCTGGTATATAGGTGCCAAAAGAAAGGTCATGCTAGAATTGCTTTAATGTAGAAAAACAACACATTGTTTCTTAACCATGTCATAAATGGCTAATATCTTTTATCTTCTTATTTTAAAAAAATCTGTTTGAGGCTGACATCCAGCATGGGAATTTTCAGTCTGAACAGTTAGTTTGCCGCAGTATATAAGTTACTGCAAGCTGTGTCTTATAAACAGACCTTTATTAGGTCCCATTATAATGACAAATAATATAGGGAAAGTCAATCTAGAGAGTCCCATTGACTGTATCTTAGAATACAAGAATAAGGAAACATTAAATGGCATTTAAAAGAAAAGAGATTTTTTTGCACAATTAATTCATGGCAGCTACTGCCACAAAATGATACTAAAAACAAGAGCTTATTATGAATCACAAGATTGAGATCCATATAATGACAACATCCATTAGATAGGATAAATGTATAATAGAAACAAATCCTTGTGCTTCAGGCAAAATAATTAGCTGCTTGAAAGAGAAATTTCCTTTATAGGCAGGTTAATTTGCATTTGGCCACAGTCATTGTCAGACCAAGTAAATTTGACTGGCTGGGCCACTTGTCAGAACTCCCATAGCAATTTCAGTGGACCTGGTCAAACAGGAATTTCCTATAGTTGTCCTGAACCTGTGTCTGTTTGTTTTTTCACTTCCTATGTCATCTGCAGGGATCCTGGTTTTCCCTGATAAAAAAATTACAGTTTCTCTCATAAACCCCCCCAAATCCATGATTAAAATTAAAGCCCCCCGCTGGAACCCCCACAACCTTGCTGGTGCCCCTTATCCCCCAATCTCAGCCCCTGCTGTGCCAGAGGGGGCCCCCAGCTGCCAGCACTATGGACTTGGGCCCCCCTGCTTCAGGCTTGGGCAGGAAGCGTGGCTCCCTGCCACTGGGCACACTCCCAGATGGCAGGGGGGACCCGTACCTCCCAGATCTGTACGTGGGACAGATGCAGGCTGTGGGCTTGGGCTCCTAAACTGCTTCCCTCCGCCGGGGCCTCCACAGCCCAGCAGGCGTTACCCGGTGCAGCAAGGAACAGCAGAGCCATATGGAGAAGCTGCTCGCTACTGCTCACTCCACACTGCCCTGGCAATGTGCCTCCTGCTAGCGGGGCTGCAGTGAGAGCAGCAGCGTGGGGTTGTGCCCCTCAAAGCAGCAGCACGCACAGGGGGCATGTCACTAGGGCACCATGTTGCTAGGGCAGCAGCAAAGAGATCCCCATGTGACTCCACTGTTCCCTGCCATGCCAGGTCATGCCTACTGGGCTGTGGAGGCCCTGGGGGAGGCAAGCAGGGTGAGAGCCTGAGTACGCAGCCCATGCCCACACTGTGCACAGATCTTGGAGGCATGGGTCCCCCCTGCCCCTCAGGAGTACATGTGGCAGCAGGGAGCTGGCCCTCTCCCTCCCCAGATGAGCCACTCATGACCCCATCCTTCTTCCTGCTGGGGCCCTGCGGCCGTGCATGGTGGCCCTGGGCCCCAAGCCCTATGTACTGCCCAGCTGGGCAGCAGCCTCAGCCCTGCCCAGCTCCTTCCCTCCCTCCCTACAGGGGCTTCCATCCCCATCTCCCCACCCCTCGCCACTTACCTGCAGGAACTGCTCTCCAGGTTGCCTGGCAGCCACGTGCACGTACATGCACACTGTGCCCCTGCCTGACTGCACTCTTCCTGCTCCCTCCCAGCTCCCTGCAGGCTGGAACAATGCAAAACAGCTCCCTGCAGGGAGCTCACTGCAAAACTGCAAAATCTGCAGGTTTCTCTAGTAAAATGAGAAATCTGCATTTGCCTTCGGTAAAAGGTAAAATCCGCAATTTACTCCGCAGGAAACGGAAAACCCGGATCACTGCTCATCTGTTTGCCCTTATCCAAAATGGAGTTTTCTTGACTTCAGCAAGTAGTCTGAAGGGAGGATAAATTGCTTCACTTAAATTCTAGATTGCCCTTACATTTCTGGTTTCCATTTCCTTTACTAAATAAATGGATTATAATTTCAATATCGGCATTCAGTGTATTCTACAAAGTGCATGAGCTCTGCACTGAAAAAGTTCTATAGTCCCATCTACCAATGTAAACTGTGCTGTTTAGTTAGCAGGAACAACATGTGCCAAGATTTTAGTGACTCGTTAAGGCTGGTTAGCTTGTTCCTTGGAGGACTCGATAACAAATATCAGCCCTGAAAATGACAAACTAGTCAGTTCAAGCCTGCTTTAGATACCTTGAAATGTATAGCTCCTAGTCAATTTTAGCAATTATACAATTAAACAGATTATAGTCAAGTTGTAAATTTTAAATCACACAAAATAAACAGAGTGGGGAATAAATACTGAGGGCCTGAGTGTTCCTATGCATCTAATTGACATTCTGATAACGGATATTTGTTATAATGTAAGCAGTAGGCAAATAATTGGTATAGTATGTGCTTAGGAGAATTATAAACTTAATTAATATGTTTATAAGTGGTTACACAGTATGAGGGGCTCAGAGTAACTTAAAACCACTATGCAAATCAGAGTTGTATAATCTGTTTTTCATGGTATCTCAATTAACCTTCTGTATTGCTATATGCAGTGAATCTATTTTAATATTCCTTTAAAGGAGATTCTGTGCTACTCCTTCATGATAGATGTATAAAAAAATAAAGTATTCTTTAACTTTTTCTTAATGCCAAATATATCACTTGAAGTATCCTAACATATTACTGAATGCTGTCATCAGTACTTCAGAAGACAAATAATGAAACAAACACTATCTTCCCGTTATCAGATTATTCAGAATGAACACTACTATGATGGAAAAAGCATGAACAATTTTAATTATTCTTTATTGCTTGGTTTGTGGCTCAGTTGAATCTGGGTGGGAATATGCATCTGATAAATGGAGTACATTGTCAATGAACCATAACAGAGTACTATATATTTCCATTAATTTGAGATAAGTCAGTCAGTTGCCTTATTAGAATGGATGGTGTACAAGTATATGTTATTATATTCCCTGTTAATTTTGTGGATTAGAATGGCTGCTAAGTGTTTTTTTTTTTTAATTAATATATTATTTATAAGTAAATTGGTTTATGTGTGGGGTTGGTTTGTTCAATTCTGATTCAAAAAAAACTCACCAGCTGAGATTTTCGTCTTATCAGATTTATTAGACTTTCCATACATATACATTATATTATTGATCAGAATTTGATGAATAAGCTATTCTGAGTCCATGTCAAAGTCACGATACCACCAATCCATTTTTAGTTCAGGTGGTAGCAGACTACACTTTTGAATCAGAAGGTGAGTGATACTCAAGATGTTGACATAAATTTCTAAAGGGTTGCTGTGTGCAGAACAGTGATGAGCAGAAAGTGTGTGTGTGTGAAGTCACTTAATCTTTTACAAGCTGAGAGTCGGTGAAAGCACAAACTGTAGGGTTATGTCACATGTTCAACTTAACCCATTCAATATACAAAGTACAGTTAAGACTCAAGCAGCCACACATTCAAGCAGTTTAGCATATGTAAGTGTCCTCTTCCTGCTGCAAAGTCCTTCCCTTTCAGAGGAGGATTTTGTCCTTAACACACACTAATTGTAATACATCACAACATTCCAATGATTTGCAGCTGTTGGAATTGAACATGGCTAGAGACATACATTACAGAAAAACCAGTTTAAGTGATCAGAAACCGGTTTTAACCTGTAACAGAACAGGCATTCAGTACACATAAACCAGTTTCAAAATGGCCAAAATCAGCCCGGCCATCCTGCCGCGCCACTTCTATCCCTGAGACTCCCTGACCTCCCTTCCTGCCACTGCTGCCAGACAGTGGGGACTGCATGCCATGGGGGGCATGTGTGGGGTCCCTACACCCCTCACCCTCCCTCACACCCCACACCCACAGCCTGTCCAGCTGAGCTCTGTGCTCCTGCTCCCCATCTGGAGGGAGGAGGAGGAAAGGGGAGCATTTCCCCCCCAGCATGGAACAGAGCCTCCCCCTGCCCTGGGGAGGGAGGAGTGGGGGGGGGGGGAAGATACCCCCTCTGGGGCTGGGCAGCCCTGTGTGCCAGGAATCCCGGCTGTCAGGGAACTGCTGGGGCCTGGCCATGCTCCCCCACTCCTCAGCTCAACTTCCCTATGGAAGGGAGGGCTGCTTTAGTGCCCCCAGGCTTCTGGCTTGTAGGCATGTGCCCAACATCTATCTGCTTGCAAACCAGTTCACTCTCTGCAGGTTAAACTAACTTGCAAAGACTAAATCAATTCAGGCTCAGGCTTTTTGAGTGCCTGTCCCTAGCCCATGTGACAAGGCCCTTAAGATAAAGTTACATGTTACAGTTAGACCATACAAAAGTCACTTAAAGCATGAGCATCCACTTGTTAAAGCTTGTTAACTTGTGCTAAGTGCCATCTGAGAGTCTCGTATGCCTCCCTTCAGGTGAGGGTTAACTCTTGGCCATGTTACCCAAATCATGTTAATGCAACTTCAGGCTGCTCCACAAAGATGGAACAAGCAATGTGCAGCCCTCCAGGATGTACCACTCCCAGCTCTCCCCCTCTTCCTCTTCCCCCAGAACAGGGAGAAAGACCAGGTGGCCTTGCTCCTAGCTGTCCCCCTGCTTGCCAGTCCTGTAGTGGCAAGTCAAAGATGTGTAGGCAAGAAATGGTACTAACCCTTAATGTGGGACCCCCCATAACACATTCCAACTTTAACACTGCTTACCATTCCACAATGCAATGGGCTTAGAAGTGTCAGGGGGGAAAAGCAATGTGATGAGGATCATTAAGCCATGCTCTAACACAGAATAAAAATCTGGATGATAACAACTGCAAATCCGTGCCAAGTACGGTAAACTCGCCTTATGTTTGTTTGTTTGCTTGTTTCATTCTGAGCTGAATAATCAGTGCAGTAAATGAATTAGCTTAAAGCAAAGCTGAACAAATTCAGCAAGAGGACTAAGATACAGGTAGCTATTGCAGAACACTAAGGCTTTGGGGTCATCTGTGACGCATCTCCTGCAACACTGATCAGAGGCCTGAGTCAGAGAACCAGTCTGAAAGCTAGGTAAACTTCAGGGAGATGGAGACAATTTGATTTTTGCTCCACTTAACATTACTGGGCCTTCCCAAATGTCCAAATTGTTCAATGTTTTTTCTTTCAATAGCGGTGAAACTAAATTTTCAAAATGTTAATTATGCTGACATTTTATTTCTGATTCTTAGTTTCTGAGCCAAAAAACCTGAAAAGGAAAGACATGCAATAAACTGATGGCACTGTACTGCTCTGGAGAAAAACAAACTCTTTAAGAGTATTAGCATTAAAAAAGAATAAAGAATGATTAATAGGTAGTATCACTGAATCAGACATCCCATATATAAGATAATCACTTCAGGCTGCTGGATGAATGTGGATACTTTATACAATTACAGAACTCATTATAGAAGTCAAGTACTTATGCCATTCTGCCTGGGAAAACCCTAGGGTTAGGGTTTGGATTAGAATTCACCTTTTCTTTCCTCATTCTTTACTGCCACTGTACAAAGTCCCTGTTTAAAAGAGACTTCAGTATAAATACAGATGTTACAAGTGAGAAGCTGGGAAGGCACCACACTCTCAAGTGGTTAATACAAATTCATTTTGAAAAACAAGAAGATGGTGAAGGAGGTTGGAGACAGAGATAAGGAGAAATCCTCTCTCATTACCTTCTATCATCCAAAGCTGTAACCCTTCAAGAACAGGCATAAGCAGAAATATTTTAGTGTTGGAATCAAAACCATGTGCCAGGTTAAGAACCAAGACTCTAATGCAAACAACTCCCCCATGCACCTAAATTGAAATTTCATATTTTAAAGTGGTATCCCTTCTGTCCATGAAAGTGGGGTTTTTTGTTTGTTTTGTTTGCTTTTTAAAAATGAACTAGGCAAGTCCAGAGAGATTTTTTGGTCCAGAGTTGAGAGCTAATCTAAGTCTCAGACAAACACAAACTTGATTCGAACAAGCTATTGTCTGCATCAGGACATTACAAAATACTTCTGAATGTAAGGAGCTGCTTACCGCATCTGAAATCTCTTTGGAGAATGCAAGGGGTAGAAAACAGATATTATAGATTGTAAGTACCAGAAGCAAGAAACACAGTTTATGTTTTGTTAACTTTTTTCCCCACAAAAGTCTTCAGATGCAGTAAGAAAGTGGGGTGCTACTAATTTATTTCAGGCAAGACTTTGCCTAATTTACACGTACACACATACCTGACTCTTATTCCCATTTTTTTTACAAGTATATAGTACTCAGCAGCTTCACCTGATCAGCCTGATACGTTGGCTTCACCCACCCCTGAATGTATCTCTTCCCCCTTCCCCTAAACTAGAATTTCAGAATGTCTGAATCCCAGCTAGCAGACTGGGAAGGCAGGGATAGAGTTTCCTCTCCTCCCAATGAAGAATGTGAGGTGTTTCCTAAGGGGAACATCATAGACACTGTGTGTCCTAGGGAGGCGGATGGTTTGTTGTTGCTGAATGGGTCTTAGAAAACAACATTACATTAAGTATAATGTTTACTCTACCATTGGGTTTCAGGGATGGGGGACTCGCTCAGCCCTCCATGTCTTTAGGGTTCTGTCCTCGAGTCACCATTCGGCAGAGGCTGGTGGGGTGGTAAACAGCTTTATCTTTATTAGGAACAGGATTCACCAACTCTCATGCTCACAGCTTGCAGGGAGAAATACAACTATCCCCCACTGCAAACCACACCCACAGGGCATCACGAGGAGAGACTGGGTCATTCAACTGCTGGCCCCGTAAAGTTACATTGCATATACCGCAGTAAGACTAGCAAGACCATTGGATATTATTATTCATATATCCAGGAAAAGTGAGAACTCGACAATGGTAACTAATAAAACAATGTGGGAACCTGACAAAAAAATCTACCTGCACTACATATGTTCATATGGGACTCCCAGCAGCTCAGACTCTGTAACAAGCTGTATGAACCATGTACACGTGGTTCCAAACCATTTACTTGGGTGATCAGGGTTATTAGAAATTGGCTTTACAACACAAGAACAGAGAAACACTCTGCTTCTTTATGGGCTATTTAAAGTATCCTAGGTTTTTTGGGACTCCATGTCTGTGAGCTGGACTCATGGGCTTCTGCTCCGGCATCCTGTATTGAACACAGGCACTGTAAGTGTGCCTCACAATCTACATTTGGTTTGCTGATGTATATTTTGGGCATGTTCAAGTATATTTTTTTTACTTCCATTAAGGAATTTGCCCATTGCCAGAAATCAGTGCAGATGAATCAGTTCTGAAGACAAGTTAGCTGCGAGCAGAGGTAAAATAGCAGCTGATCCCCATTCAGCACTTGCTCACCTGCACCCAGGACAATATGCAATAAGATAAATTCATCTTCATCAAATTCATCAAATAAGCAGGGGGGGTTTTGTGTGGATGCATCTATGGTACCCAGAGAGAAGACACAGGCAGACCTGGGGACAAAGGCTTTGCTGACTCTTGTCAGTGACAGCCTGGGGGCAGGACTGGCCCCAGTGCTCAGGCAGAGAAGATGGGCTCTGGCCAAGGCTAGCCCCCATTTTTTAAGGGGGGTGGTGAGCAGGATGCAGGGAGAAGGTGCTTTAATTAGAGTGGCTTCAAGAGCCACTCTAACTGAAGTTCCCGGAGTGTCATGTGTATCAGCATTCCTGTGCTGCAAACTGGTGGTGAGGGTGCTTTAATTAAAGCTTGTCAAACGAGCTTTAGTTAAAGCACCCCGTCACCATTTTGCAGCATGGGGTCACTGATACACATGATGCTGGCGTCTGCTGGAGCACAGTAATTACACTGCTCCAGCAGACTTGATTTAATCATAATAACAGTTGATTGGAACAGCCCTGATGCAAGTGTATAGGCACCCCTTGTGTCCCAGCCAGCCCATCTGCAGCACGTTGAGCTGGGCAGGAGTAGCTCTGGGCTGACAAGCTAACCCCCCAAGGTCCCCTGCCAGCCAGGTCTGTGCTGCCCAGGGTCAACATGCTGTGGTCCCAGGTACATGTGTAAACACTACACCTAGGAGCAATAAACTCTGGCATGAACTGTGCCCAAGTTTATTGTGTCAAAATAATGTAATGTGTATACATGCCAATAATCTCCCAATTTGCATCCAAAATCTTAGTAGTGACAGATTTTAGAGAAGCTGGCAGAGGTGAACTCACTATTATTAAAATATAACTCAATATGACTTAAGTATTACAGAAGGACTACTTATGGTACTGTAGATGAAACTGGATCTTGTACTTTAAAGAGTAAGTTAAGTAAAAACATTAACGGTATGTGACTGACTTTTGCAAAGTAACACAATAAAGGAGGAAAAAACCCTTATGTGAGTCTTAAAATACCTTTAATTTGATCTAGGACTGTTACAGTTATCATTAGTATATTATAGCAGTATAGTAACTGGATAGTGTCACTATGAAGGAGAACGAAGGTTATTTAGGTGTCTTTATGCTGCATTTCCATGCTCCTAACATTTCAATTTCTTCAAAGCTTTACCATACCTATACATACTTGGGAGTCATCATTGACCACAAGATGAACATGAGCCTCCAATGCGATGCTGCGGCTAGTAAAGTGACCAAAATGCTGGCGTGCATCCATAGATGCTTCTCGAGCAAATCCCGGGACGTCATTCTCCCCTTGTACTCGGCCTTAGTGAGGCCGCAGCTGGAGTACTGCGTCCAGTTTTGGGCTCCGCAGTTCAAAAAGGATGTGGAGAAGCTTGAGAGAGTCCAGAGGAGAGCCACGCGCATGATCAGAGGTCAGGAAAACAGATCTTACGATGACAGGCTGAGAGACTTGGGACTCTTTAGCCTGGAAAAGCGCAGGCTCAGGGGTGATCTGATGGGCACCTACAAGTTTATCAGGGGTGACCACCAGGATCTGGGGGAACATCTGTTCACCAGAGCGCCCCAAGGGATGACGAGGTCGAACGGTCACAAACTCCTGCAAGACCGTTTCAGGCTGGACATAAGGAAGAATTTCTTTACTGTCCGAGCCCCCAAGGTCTGGAACAGTCTGCCAGCGGAGGTGGTTCAAGCGCCTACTTTGAACACCTTCAAGAGTAAATTGGATGCTTATCTTGCTGGGATCCTATGACCCCAGCTGACTTCCTGCCCTTTGGGCAGGGGGCTGGACTCGATGATCTCCTGAGGTCCCTTCCAGCCCTAATGTCTATGAAATCTATAATGTCTATGAAATTTCCTGAGTCTGTGCCTATTTCTGAAATAATTCCAGCATCCCTTTTAATATTTTTACCTTGATGGAACGGAAGGGTATTCAACATTTAATTCTAGTTTAATACAGATTTTGGGTTATGCAGGAGGAAAGGAATGAGTGCTTCTGAATTTGTAACACCTTACATAACAGGTGTACTTAACCTTCTGCTGTAGCATTGCTTTCATTTTTGTCTGCATTCTCACAGGGATAGCACTCTCATCATCCATAGTTTTACATGACAATGCCTACTATGCCTATTCCAATTCACATTAAGCATCTGGCACATAACTAGCTGGGACAGTATTGTCTTATTCTGCATATGTAGCTTGGTTATCATTTATGTTGCTTCACTTTCTATAATAACATTCTGAATGCCCTACCCTGTAATTTGTTTCATTTTTTAAAATTCTTTTTTGGCAGACATTAAGAAGGCCTGGATATCATTGAAGCTAAGACACCATTGGAAGACCCTAAATCTGTTTCAGATTGTAATAATATCCTGTCACATTATCCATCAAGTATTTTATTCCATTCCCACCTTCCACTCAAGATAGTAGATAATATCTATAATGTTCTGATCAATCCATACTAGCCAGGCTTCTGTACCAGTGTGTGTGCAGCAAGCTCACCCTTAAGCTACAGTAGCCAAGTTCATACTGCAGCATTTTCTGCCTGAATGCAGAGAGCAGGGGCAGGTTTAGATTCCACTTGCCTCTCCTCCACCCCCTCCTCTTCTCCACTGGTCAACATAATTCCCCTTTTCCTGCCCCCATCCCATTTCTGCCTTGAACAGTTGTATATCTTGCTATGCCTCTATCTATCAATTTCTCTGAATGCAAAACCTCCCCAAGCTGGACTCTGAGCCTTCAACTTTGTAGGGTGAAATGCCATCATTCTCTCACCATTTTTAGTTCTCCCAGGCTTTCTACAGGGTCACTGAGTTGCAGCATATTGTTCACCAACTGTGATTGCTCGGCATGCCCAGTTGTATTCAGCTTCCTTGCAAGACACCCCCTTGAGAGTTGTGATGCATTGTATGAATACAGTGACCCCAAAAGAGCCTTTCCAAAACACGCATTGCCAGTAAGAACTGAAGTTTAGCAAGGAAAAGGGTTTTAGCCCAACTGCTTTCATTCCCCCGCTGTTGAGATTAGATCACTGGATTGCAGCACACTGCTTACCAATGAGGCTTGCTCAGCAGGCCCCACTGAATTCAGCTGCCTGCAGGCTACTGCTTTGGGAGATATGAGCAGTATATGAATACAGTCACATAACTGTCTACATGTATCTCTCTTACCTAGGTCCTAGCAAGGTCTGGCATGTCAAGGTAATCCCACTACTCATTCTGTTTCCTTATAGCTTCTGTGTCCCTCTATATGTTTTATGGCTCTTCTTGTCCTCCTTAAGGTTCCTTTGTCTGCCCTGGATCTCCAAAATCCTTTATGCACTAGGGAGGAAGAATGAGGGATAGACTTCAAAGCAGCTCTCTCTCCATGTTGGTCTTTAATTACTAGTGACTGGGTGTCTTTGAAAAGTATTTTCCCACTTCCTTGTCCAGGTGCAAACCTTTCATTTTTGGGAATTAAACCATTTGTAATCATAAAGCAAACAACATGAAAAAAGAGATAATATTGAGAACATAATATAAGCATCCACCATGTCCCTCTATCTGGGTTCCATTGTGTTGCAGATATGAATTGAAGTGTGCTTAAACTCTGCCTAAGTTCCCAGAGTGACCCATTGTATTAAGGTCTGAGGATGCCTTACACAGGAATCCCAGGTTTAATGATGCTCTGAGGATGCCTGACACACTGGAAGCATTGAATCCAGAAAAAAAGGACAGCAGCCGTGGTTGCTTAACAGTATGGCTGGAGGAGGAGGTGGCACCTACTGTGATGTGCTAGCCCAGAGGTGACAACGCTTTCTTAGGAGGTGGAAGACTTGGGTTATATATAGGCCTTTATAAATCATAGGAGTTTTAAACTGACCCACCATCCAGGTGACTCACCAGACTGCAGATGAATCTAGCTGGGGATATTCACCGTTCCTCCTATAAACTGTGTATCAAGAATGCAAGCGTCACAGAGCCAATAAGAGAGGAATCAAGAGGCACAGTAGCAGTCTTGAGTTCTAGTCCTTGTCCCTGATCTGTGTATACCTGCCATATTAAACAGTCACTAGTTAAACAAGAGACATAATCCTGGGAACAGGAACCAGAAGCAGGGTCTCTGTCCTTCCTCCCCTGCCACCTTCCCCAGTTGAGTGTTTTAACCTTTAGGCCATAGAGTTATGATCCCCATGCCCTTGCTGGCTTCCCCTGGTCCTTATGACTCCTGTGTTCTTGGTCAGGGTTCTCTGAATTGCCCTTCTGTGGCAGGTAGGTCTCTCCATTGACTTGACAGAGAACCTAAGCACATTTCTTTGAACCATCCTCCTGCACCCAGCTGCCTAATTTTCAAGCATTGTGGAGACCTAATTGGCAGCATATAAGGAAGTGTAGCAGGCTTACCTTTTCAAGCCTGGGACTCAACCCAAGCTCCAAATCTTGCTGTTTTGATTGGTAGAGCCCATCCACCAATCAGGAGGCAGCAAGGGGAGTTAGGTCACTCCCCTTGCCTGAGGGGAGAGGGAGAGGAGCTCTCCCCCCCTCCCCTTTGCAACTTTTTGCATGCAGCCAGAGACAGGGTGCACAGGATAGTGCATGGAGTAGGACCTTTGTAGCACTTGGGCAGCTCAGGTCCTCAAACCCCTGAAACGAGGCTGGGAGCTCAGTGTAGGAGGTGCTGCACAGAGGGTCCGGGAGCGGCCTGAGCCTGGTGCTGCACAAGACAGCCCAGGACTCTGACTGATAGCAAAAGGTTGAGTCCAGGGAACCAGATGCCACTTGAGCTACTGAGCCAGCAGACAGGGCTGAGCCAGAGGTCCCAGAAGCCCTGCATAGAGGAGCCCTGCTCCAGGGGACAGCCACCCCCACCCTGAAGCCCACTGCAGGTGAGAGAGCAGCTTGGTGTAGAGGATGAGGGCTACCCTCCAGGCCTGGGAGCTGTGAGTTGCAGGGAAAAGAGGATTCCCACAGGGGAGGGAGAGTTTCCCTCCCCCCCCCCCCCAAGCTAGTTAAAGGCTCCTAAAAGTGGAGGTCCCACTGGGAGGGCCCCCCTAAAGTTACCAGCTTCCTTGTAGGGCTTGGGAAAAGCCCAAGGACACTGGGATTTCCCCTTGGGATTAAGTTTATCTTTGGGGCTCTTGCACCATAAGTGGTGTGATGTCATGCCTTATATTTCATGAACCCTCACGTTTGTAAACGAGTAGAGTCCTAGGGCTCTGCTGGGACCCCTTGTTGCTATTATTTCACCTGTTGTTTATTTGTGGCTTATTTATTGTTCACCCATACTTATCTATAGTGTATCTGTTGGCTTTCTATGTTTATTTTGGGGTTTATCTGTTTCAGATCAAATACCTGTATCAGGAGCACTGGTGTAAGGTTTTGTAGCATTTACCCAGAGGGTATTGTTTATGTTATTTGTTTAGATATCTTATAAAAAGATATATATGATATATGTTTATATCCATGTTCCTTTCCCTTGTGATAAGTTAATGTAAATAAGTTTGTATATAGTTAAGTCCCCTGACTGCCCTGGCCTGCTTCTACAGGTATGGCGGAAAACTGAGCGATCTGCAGTTCCCCCACAGCACACCTGCCAGCTAACAATTCCCTTCAGCAGGAAAAGGGGAATATATACCCGAGTTACCTGGGCTACAGAAGCAACCTGGATTACTGAAGGCCAAAAGTAATATTTGTAGGTGCAATCCTTGCCTCTCATATATTTCATGGACCATCATGGCTACAACATCACTCCAACACAATAAGGTTCTGACTTTGCACCCATGAAATTCAGTCATTGATCATGGTTCCCATTTATGATAAGGCCATTTTATATTGCTCTGCCTATCTAATGAAGCTTGAAAGATGTACCTATTTCAAGTTTGTTTTACAGTACTAGATGAATTGGTTTAAATGAAAATCAGGCCCAGCAACTTCAATAGTATAGGAACAGGATTTAAAAGTGGAACAATATCAAACCATTTTTACATTTCCTGTTTTGGAATAGAACTACAGTCCGTCATCATAGGTGATACTGGGTTCCTGAACCCTAGAAACAGCTGCGTAAGTGTTTATAAGTACCACTGAATAAACCATAGAATTATGGTTCAGCAGGTTGATATTTAATATCGTTAAGGTATTCTTAGATAACTGTGGTTTGAGACTTGTTTGGAACTAGTGCTCTGTTCATTTAATGAATGAGTGCATGGAGGATTGCTATTGCACATCATCTGAATACACTGATTTCTCTTCTCATTTCAGCATAACGTTAATCCCAAATAAAATATATCCTAGGAAAATTTAGTTTGGAAAATAAGAACTTTCAGTGGTAATTGACAGACCAGAGCATGTTGGACCATGGCAACAGATCTTGCTGTGCCCTATAAATGTTCAGATATCTTTTACTACTCTTACTAAGTAAGTTTTAAAATAATATGAAGATTTTTTTGAGTAGAAAAAGAGCATATGAAAAAGTCAGGTCTCTCACAGCAGTAAGAACCATGATACCTTGTGATAATTCAGTCTGATTACATTTGTTCCTTTTCATTTGATGCTGGTCATATTAAGTATATAAGTTACTCAAAAAGTCCACTGTTTCTGGCTGGCAGCCCAATGTGATAATGTAATTGTAGAGCCTAATATTGGAAGATTGGATTTAGTAACCAGGCTAATCCATTCATGCAGAAGAAAATGAAAACCATAGTAGGTGGGTTAAGTGATTGTTCAGATTGTTCTCCAATAAGCCTGCACACATTCAGGCAATTCCTTGATTTAGGACACAAATCAAAACTGATAAAAGGCAGAATAAAACCCCCCAAATTCAAAAGAATATAATAGTAAAAACATCTAAATACAATCAGAGTTGAATTCTGTGATAGGAAGACCCTATAGTTATTACAATTTCACTTTATATTTTTCACCATGAAACAATTATACAGGTCACCAGCCACCATGATAAAACCAGTGTCAAGAGAAACACATCTTAAAAATGGAATAAATTATATTAAAAGCTATCCAAGTTGCGCTTTAAGGGATTGGTGCCATATTCTCTTGCCAATTATACTTGGCTTTAGCTTTGCATCTAGACAAGTTGTATTACGTGCAACAAAAAGCACTGGTTCTCAATTGTTTATGTAAACACTATTATAATATATGTAATATATTACATAGAAATATACATTATGTCAATACCACTGTGGCGGATGGGTTTGGAAAATCTTCATTTTGATTGGTGGAGCCCATCCATCAATCGGGTAAGGCTGGGCGAGGCTGGCCCTGCCCCTTATGCAGAGCGGGTGTGGAGTAGGGGCGAGGGCAAATGGCCTCCCAGACCCAATTGAAGCCTGTGTTCTGCAGGTCTGGCAAGATTTCGGAGATGGAGCCATCAGAATGAATAAAAGGAGCTGTGTGCCCAGCATGCAGCAGATGCATCAAGGGACAGAGAAAAGGACAGGCTAAGAAAAGCTGGTGTGATCTGGCCAGCGGGAAGAACCAGCACCCTGAAGAGCGCAAAGACGCCTTTTTGCGAGTGGAAGCAGTGAGTGGCTGTGTCCCCAGCTTTTCCATGGGGAACACGGTATCACGTTTGGTGCACAGCACACAAACCCTGGGAGCCGTTCGAGGTGGCTTGGGTCTGCCACCCCTGGTGTGAGGCCAGGGACCCAGTGCACAGGCTGGTGCAGAGCCCAGACCTTGGGAGTGGCACGGGGGGCAACTCAGGTCTGCAACTCCCAGCTGGGAGCATTTGGGACCTCAGTGCACACAGCGGTGCACAAAGCTTGAGACCCTGGGAGCAACTTGAGGTGGCTTGGGTCTGTGATCTCTGGCAAGCAGCCAGAGAATTCAATGCAAGTGATGCTGCATGGAGGGTCTGGGAGTGGATTGAGCCCCAGTGCCACATGAGGTGCCCCAGGCCTCCAACCCCCAGCAGAAGGCAGAGCCCTCAGTGCACACAATGGTCCACAGGGCCACCTGCGGGCAGCAGCCCAAACAGAGCGAGTGGACTGGGAGGCCATGCCCATGAGGAGCAAAATCGGCCAAGGGGAAGAGGACCATCCATCCAGGCCCTGGAGTCATGAATTGTTGGGGAAAGAATTTCCACAGGGGAGGGGAGCTACCCCAGCTGTGGGGCAATTTATTCCTCAGGAAAGCTTGAATTAAGTCGGGAGGGGGGAGGAAAGAAGTGGGGGGGCAGTCCAATGCCCCCACAGCAAGGGAGGGATTGGGGCTAGGGAAAAAGCTGCCCAGCTGGGGTGGTGGGGATAGAGAGGGGGTGGGATGGCTCCCACCATTGAGCACTGCAGGCCTGGGAGCATCTCATCTGGCAGCTCTTGCTGCTTTTCCCACCACCAGTCCAAGAGTGCATGGTGAGGGTGTGTGCGCCTCTGAATCTGCACAGGGGGGCATGGGGCTGGGGCTGGGACTGTGCTGTGGGTGAGCAGTGAAAGGTGCTGGGAGCAGGGGCTATGACCTCCTGCCACTCACTCACCCAGCCACTGTGCTGCCTCTGGACAAGTGGCATGCAGCAGTGGGAGCTGCCCCAGCCTCCCCATGCCTCCTGGACGAGCAGCGGCTTTATCCTGTGCCCTCCCTCCCCGCTCCAGCTGGGTGAGCAGTGGCAGGGCATGGGGGGGGGCATGTGCCCCCAGATCAGGTCAGGTTGGGGAGTGGAGGGCTGCGGCCACCCTAAAATTCACCATGGTCTCCCCATGCTCTCCTGGACCAGTGGCATGCAGCAGTGGGAGCTGCCCCACCCCCTCCCTGCCCCAGCCCCTGTCCTAGCCCCAGCCTCAATCCTTCCCTCACTGTGGGGGCATTGATATGCTCCCTATGCCCCTTCCCTCCCCCACCACACCAGACTTACCAGCTGGAGGCAGCTGTCACCAGCGTTGTAAAGTTGAAACTGGCATCAGAACCTCAAAACAGGGTATAAATTTATAAAAGTCATAAGTGCCGTTTGGCAGAACTCAAAACATCCTAAGTCAAGGGCTGCTTGTATTTATGTTAGATATAGTAATAGGGACCCAAAGAATTGTGGGAAAAGGGCTTAAACCTGAAAATAAAAACCAGGGACTGCAAACATTGGTAATACATTTAAAATCCAAATATAAAAGACATTATTACACTGAAATCTAGTAATTATTTTTAAGCATACACTTGACCATATATGATATCTGTTTACCTTCAGTCATCCTAGATGTAATGCACAAATAGACTAGGTCCAACTTATTTTCTTCCTTTCTTAAATTATTTTCCAGTGAGTGAGCACAAATGGAAACAAATCACTGCCAATTTTGAAAGTATAAATGGATGTTCTATAAATATTTTTAATAAATTAAATTCCTTTTATTAGCTACAATCTTGTCCTATCTTTATCAATAAAGAAAGATTAGAAAATCAAACCAATGACAGTGAATGTATTGACCCTCCATCATGATAATCAGAAAGGATATTGGATCATTTGAGAAGCTTCTATCCTCGTTGGGAAATATTTTCAGTGGAAAACAAGTTATCATCTTTGGATGAATTTATAGCAGATAACAAGGCAGGGAAAGTATTCTGGACAGTGGAATTTCATTCATTTATGACATTTTAGAATGAAACAGAAAGATTGAACTTCAGAGCGCCTATATTTGACAGAATGTGGAAATTGTAGAGTTATATGTCAAAAATGGCTAGTTCTCTGCTTTTTTCCTCTCACAAGTTCCCTGGCAGATTTTATTGAATCCTGAAGAGCATCCCTCATTCAGGCTTCTTATCGGCAATGGTACTTTATGAATTCCTGTCATTTGTTAGCTTTGTGCCCCAAAGGTAAAGACACAATAGATAGATATATTTGCCCATACTTCAATCTTAGCTGTATTAGGACAACAGTGATAATCTGGCCCAATACATGCTGTTTTAGCTTTCAGCATTTCTTATCTTTTATTTTAGGTTGTAAGAAAACATTATGTTGTCCTCACTTTCTTTTAAATGGAGTTTCATTCTTTTAATGCCATCTCAGAAAGATCAGTTAGAATGGGACAGGCTCTCTCACATGTTTTAAAATCAGTTTGATGTGTATCAAATATAAATGCTCTAATTCACTTCTATTTTTTATCTTTTTAGATGTGGATACATGCCACGTCATCATGGCAATCCTCCAAGGCAGGATTGTCAAGCATACCGTCCATCAGCGGTGGTGGTGATCCCTCATGGTTGAAGATGATCACTCCCATGTAAAGGGTTGTAGATGAGTCTGTTGATGGCTAAGGTCAATCCGAGAGCCACAGACTTTCTGGCAAATGCCACAGGTGGTGGTTAAAAGGATGGCTTTGTAGAGGTTTGGGTACTGGTGACTGGTTATTGTAGTAGATGTTGGGTCCAGTGGGAGAAGCCTGTGCATGACTTGTTTTATGTGAGAAGGCACATCAGCAATTTGGTAGAGGAGCAGCAGATCTTGGTAGGGGAGAAACCTGTGTCCAGTGGCAAGGAGATTGAAGACAACTGGGGTTATCTTTCACTGCATCCTTCATCTGCCTTTGCAGCCATTGAGAAGTATGCCATCTTCATCCGCCTGCTCCACCATTGAGGTCTTTAAGTTAAGTTGGACTGTTCTTCACCTGATACCTCACCTTTGACTTTACTGCCATGGATTACCCTACCAGAAGTAAAAGACTCCCAATGGTGTTGCTCTTAGGGTCATTGGTATACACCAGGCTCTCCAACCCATCAAGGTGACGGTCTGTGGAGAGGGTCCACAGGCTGCAGCATATTAGATGGGAGTGGGGGGCACAGCAGAAACAGGCAGAAACAGTCCCATGCCAGTAGCTATATGAGAGGGGCAGAAACAGCCCTGAGCCACTTGGCAGTAGAAGCTGGCTGAAGAGACACAGCAGGAGCAGGTGTCTTTTGGTTAAAAAAGTTATGCCTCATGTACAAAACTTGTGAGTTACACTTCTGCCTGTTGAATCTGGCCTGTGAAGGTGGGTCATCCAGCCTGCAAGGCTTCTTGTCATGGTGGAGACAGGGCTGGCTGTGGGAGAATATGCTTCCTCTCAAAGGATCCAGCAGGAGAGGTAGTTCTGTGGCTAACCTCTGTAGGAGCAGAACCAGTTCCTAGGTGTGGAGTATACTTCCAAACTGTTTTTCTCAACTTCTGTGACCTAGTTCATTAGAGAACATCCCTCTTTGGGATGAAATCCTAGTTTCATTAAAGTGATTCCGCTGACTTGAATGAAACCAGGATTTCACTCTCTCTCTCCCCCCCACCATTGTTGGCATTTAAATATTTTGAGGCTTCTCCAATGTGCTCATCTCTTAATCATAAAAGAACCATATCCCCTCTCCAGCAGTGATGGTTCTCAGAGTGTTTCCCCAGCATCATGCAGCTTACACTTAGTACTTCGGTGAAAGAGTTTCACTTACTGTTTTCCTAATCCACTTGGCCATTTTATCCCTCTGAATATTCCTTTGGAGGTAGATTCATATATATCAGACTTTCAGACCACATTTGGAATAGCCTCTCCCAGATGCTATACAGTTATTGTTGTCACAAATCCTTTGGTATGCCAAATTATTTCTGTGTTGTTTACTACCACAACTACTGGTGTTAACTTAGTTGACAGCTCGTTACTTGCTTCACCTCCGAGTTTAGGTGAAGGGCTGATTATGATTCTTTAAGGTCTCTGTAACCATTTTTCCATGTAATAAATATGAATTATTGACAATTTAAAACTAATCTGTCTCAGTTGGTTGATCAGGTATATAAAGACACAGAATTCATTAGTGCTCCTGTGCGGGGCAAGACTGTCTATAGTTGATGCACAAGTCAGTCAATTTAGGCTGGGGCTAGTTAATTTAATGGAGGAGGGTTAGAAACAAATCTTCCCTGAACATGAAATAGCTTCAATTTAGAAGCTGAAGGCTGAGGAGGGGTTAGAAAAAAAAGAGACTATCTTTGAAGAAGATTGCTTCAGGCTTAAGATATCAGGAAGAAATTTACTATTAACCTGTGCCAGTGCAGTTGGGTCTTACATTGGGAATTATTTGTAGCAAAAACCCCCAAAAATCAATAAAATCTTCTTGCTTTAACTACATCAGTTCCTTCCTTCCTCCCACAGTACAGAAAAATGCATAAATAACCCCTGATATTTTTACCTGATGTTTGATGATGATTCCCAGAAGTCATTTTTAGGGTCACAAAACCTGCCAGTCAGAGCTGTCCTGCTGCCTGAAATGTGAGTATGAGATTAGTTTATAACTCTGGCTGTTTTTCCTAGTTAAAATAACAGAAACAATTTAACCTATCAGGCAACTGAGCCTGGAGATGCTGGAATGGTCATACAGAGCCAAGTGTCTTACAGTGACTTGAAATAAAGAGTAAGTTTCAATAAAATTAAAAGGGCTCTATCAATTAAAGATGCACTGTACTGAGTTATGGGGTGAAACAGAACTCACAGTTTCACCAGTGTTGAGGAACTCATAGCTCCAAGTGTGGATCTAGTGGAAGAATCCACAAAAACTACTTAACTTAATTTTTTAAGATACTGACAAAAGAATAGAGAATAATCAAGATTTCAGGGTTACAGGGATAAGCCGAACAATGCAATTTTACCAGCAGATCTGAAGTATTAAGATGCTATTCTGGAAAAGAATGCCGTGTAACCCTTTTGCTAGACCCTATGGCTGTGTGAAACAGTACCGTTCTGTTTTGCCTTGAGTTTTAAGGTTTCGACAGAACAGCCTTCTGTTTCAAATTTCATTTCAATTCGAAAGAGCTGTTCTGTTTTGCTTCATCAAAACAGCATTGAAATAGCCTCACTGTTTTGACATTTTGCTAGATTGGGCGGGGGGCAGAGAGTCAGCTCCCTGCCCAGTCTAGCGTGGGGAGGGGGGAGTTTCAACGCTGTTTTGAAGTTTTGCCCATAGGCTATAATGGGGAAGGTCAAAATGGCCTATAACTTTCTCATTTCTAGCTGTATTTGGATAAAGCTTGCAGAAATAGTAGCCCCTTCTGAGGGCAGAAAGCAAGCCAAGTTTCAAGAAGATAGGTTTAGGAGGTTTGGAGAAACCACACCCCAAAATCTTGAGATCCAAACGTGTGTCATGTATATGTGTTAAGCCACAGCAGGATCAAAACTGCAGGGATGCTAGCCCCTGCTGAGGCCACAGAGTCTGCCATGTTTCAAGCAGATATGTACAGGGGGTTCAGAAAAACTGCACCCCAAAATTGACAAAATAGATATGGTCAAAAAGCCTCGAAACAAAACGAGGCAAGTCAAAAATCCTGAAAGCAAAACTCATGTCACATGTATGTGTTAAGCCATGTCACATGGGGTCAAAACTGCAGACATGCTAGCCCCTGTGGAGGTCACAAAGCCTGCTAAGTTTCAATGAGATAAGTGCACAGGTTTGGGGGGAAACTGCATCTCAAGTGTCACCACTGAGCCTTTATGTATGTTGAGGACTGTTGTTTGCCCCCAGATACAGCACTTTACACTGGAATGTGTTAAACTTCATCTGGTTCCAGTCTGCCCAACTCTCTAGCCTGTCCAGGTCCACCTGCATTTGCAACCTATCTTCTGGCGTGACCACACTGTCCCATCTTGGTGTTGTCTGCGAACTTGACCAGGGAGCTTTTCATTCCTCCATCCAAATAACTAATAAAGATGTTGAAAAGCACCGGTCCAAGTACGGACCTCTGAGGGACACCACTGGATACTTTGCACCAAGATGACATAGATCCGTTCATGATGTTGAGCTAATTCATAGCTATTTGTAAGAGCTACTTCAGGGAAACTTCTGTTCAATACAAGGGAGGATTAAGGCTTTTCTTACATCTTTAGATCCAAGGCACTGTATCCATACAACTTTAAAATATATTGCATCCAAGCAACAGATCACACATCAGAGATAATCAGACCTTCATACATACAAATAAGTATGAATCAAAAGAATTACTGAATACATGAAAGGAATTCTCAGCAAGCAAAGATCAACAATAAAAAGAACTAACGTGAAAGATAACATTGACCCATGGGTAGTCTCACCAAGAGGAGAAAAGCAGGGCAACTACAGAACATTCTCAGGAGACAAGTAAACTGCAACACAAAGTAAAAGTATCATTTGAGATGGAGAAAAAGAAACCACAAATTTCAGCAAACCACAAAAGGAAGGAAATGTATTTGTTCAGAATGATTGAAAATGGAGCCAATTTAAATAATTGGAAGGCAATTAGCATAATTGATGCTCTTTCTAAAGGAGGGATCTGAAAAAATGTGAACACTATAGATTCACCTTCTTGGAACTTTAAGCAAAAAAGTAGCATGGGGGTAAGCATAGAAAGGGGAGGAATAAAAAACTAAGGGTTAGAATAACCATAAAGTGTAACTTGTATGAACCCTAAGAATCCAAGGTCGTTGGCCCCCCAGTAAATCATCCTAGGTCCATTGGCTTCCACAGATGGCCAAAATAATTTAAAATATGAAACCAGGTGGCAGAGACAGATGCTAAAGGGGAGTGAGGCACAGCCTAGTAATAGCATAATTGCCCAATAATATGTGAGCAAAATCACTTCAGCACCTCTAGTTTGCAAAGTAGATACCACCCCCACCAAAGAGTCTTGAAGAGTAATTCTGGCCTGTAGCCAAATCCTGCACCACTAAGAGCTTTACTTAAAAAATCGAAGTGCCCACATAGCCATTTTGTTGCCACTGCAGTTAAATAAATGGCCAATGTGATAGGCTCTGAGAAAGTATGCTATGGGTGATGTTTGTTCAAACCAGGAATTAAATGTTTGTGCATTTTGTACAGGCAAAGTTACACTGCAAGAAGCATTACTAGTCAAAATAAGAAAGTTACAGAGGCACTTATTTGTGTTATGACTTACGTATGCTTCTGCTGCTACCTTATGGGATTTATGGATTCAGTCTCTACAAGATCCTTTAAAATAGTTTTTGTACCCTTTTTGTAGAACTCCAGCCTTTCTGAGGAAGGATATGTTTGAAAGCAAGATTCATAATTTGTTCAGCTACTTTAAAGCAAATCTGCTCAATAAATTAGGCATAAAAAAACCTTTTCCTACCTATGACCACCACCTCTACTCAGCAGAAAGATTTGTGCCCCTACTGTTGATGATGAGGTAACTCTGATGCATCTAGCACTCTTCCAAGTAATGGGATAAGAATCCATAGTCCCTGTTGGGACAAAGATCAGTGCAGTCCAATCTGTGGATTTTTCTTATACTACAGAAATCCACAGAAACTATTCATTCTTGTCCCATTATCTGGGCTAGCTGTTTTCTCCAATGCCCCTTCAGGCAGAAGAGTAGTTGGGCAGTTTTGGCACACATGGCACACAGAGCTGTGTTAGAGGTAGGCTGCCAATGATGGTAGCTACAGTTTTTGTGCCCCTTCTCAGTCAGTACCAGGGGCTGGTGTCCCATGTGCCCCATCTTAGTTATGCTGCCGTCTCCAGGGGTTAACTGCCTTGTTCATCTTAATTGATCTAATCGATCTGTAACAGGGCAAGGAACAGCCTTGTTCCTTTGGTGCTACAAAGTTGTGAGTGCAGGGGAGAGTTGGGTCAGGGACAGGGGAAGGATAATTACTTAATAGGCACAGTTGGGGAGAGGGATCGCACTGGAGTGAATGTTGCCTGATTAAGAGCCAGCAGCTATTAGAGTCCATGGAAGGGGGCTATTATTTGCCCCTGGGGCACAGCATGAGGAGAGTCAACAGAGAAAGCCAGGAGAGGCAAACCCAGTGCTGGAACAGATCACTGATCAGACCAGCAGCCAGAGTTATCCACAACCTGCTGGGAATTCACTAATAAACCAATTTACTTTTATCCTGCTTCTGGGGTGATTTACTACACCCTCCCTCATTGGGGAATTAACTTCTTATTCTACCATTACATCAAGACATGTCAGGCAAGCCTCAGGGAGAGAGATTTTGTTAGTGACCCCCAACACAACCACACAATCCATTAATCAGTCTCTCAGTAGTGTCCCCTACCCTTGTTCCTATCCCCTTCTGTGTAAAATCCTCCTGGTCACTGAGGGTGCTATCACATGGCTTTGCAATTACACACACACTGACTGCCTGTGTAAAATCTTTTTTTTTCCTGCCAGTCCATGCCTAGCATATGATGAAGTAGGCTGTTGCCCATGAAAGCTAATGCCTCTCTGAACCAGGCTGTGTACACACGTTCAAATGATCTGAGAAAATTCTCCCAGGTTTGTTTTCTTCCTGATAGAAAAGCTTACCAGAGATGCCTAAACAGACATTTGAATATTGAGCCCTCAAACATCATAGAGCTTGCACTGCTGATGCTACACAGCCAGGAGGTGTCTGTGCACATATCTCAGCATGCTCTGCAGGATCCCACAGTCTGCCTGGAGAGAAAATGGCAGCAGTGCACAGGGCAGCCCTGATTGGTTGATCCAGACTACTCAGGGTCAGCTTGTGTCTCCCTGCAGCAGGACATAGAGATTGTTCAGTTCCCAGCTCATCTAGAAGAGCAGAACCCAGCAAGCAACATGTTAACTCCAGCGGGGCGGGAAGGGAATGGCAGAGGATGGGAGAAAAGCACCATGGGATGCTAGAGAACTGTGCTGTGGCTTCTCTCAGAAGAGAATATGTACAGATATTTTCTCTCACAATAGAAGCTCTCCTGGGAGTAATTTAATTAGCCCTGATTGTTCCTGAGCTGCTTTTCTCTCAGAATGGTCATTTTTGCTCTGGGAGAAAAATCTTGGACATCTGTGCAGCCCTGGTTTCTATTGGGAGAGCAGTGACTCTCCCAGGAGAAACTGAATGTCTGCATATCTCTAAGGTCTCCCTGTCCTTCCTTCTTCCCCTTGATGTGATTTAGGCCCCAGAGATGGGCAACTGGGGCAGTGGTGATGCACACAGGCAGTGGAGACTTCCAGATGTTGGCGCTGCCAATGTAGCGGCAGCAGCTGTTTTTTTTGATGCCCCTTTGCTGAGGAATTCAACAGTTATAAAAGTTGGCAAAATCTAATGAGAACTAGATATGCCTTGTTGAAGGCATTATAAAAGGCACTAAGGAAATCCTATTCCTTCACATGTGAAAACCCATCACTACTATTGAACCTGTTGTATCCTGAAAAAACAAGGATACAGACCTTCCCTTTAAACCAAAACTGAGCCCTCAGTGGAAAAGCAAAGTGAATGAAAGAGATGTGGGGCTTGAATTTCCATTGCTTTGACTCTTACATAGTAAGTTTTCTTTGGACAAAATAAGCGCAAGGTGAGGGATAGAATGCTGCCAGGTTGGAAGGGAGGCATTTAGACAGGTGTAAAGTATTTTCACAAAATTCTGGTCAGACTGAGGAATCTGATCCAAAGCATCTCTAGAAAAGAAGTCAAGAATCAGAAGATAATACATAAACAAGGGTTCTTTTCAGCTTTACTTCTTAAATTGCATGCCTTACAGGTTTCCTGTGATAGGATGTCAGTGAACCTAAAATAAAAAGAAACCATGAAGAAATTAAATAGTTCTAGTTATGTGCATGTGGGCAGTCCCATTTTTAAAACTACATTTTCTCAAAGAGGCCATTTTTTATCCAGGGTGCTCTATGGTTTTGTTTTATTTTATTTATTCTCCTCATTGTACAATACCATTGTTTTCCCAGTCTTTCATTATCATTAGCCAATATTCATTCTTGTTCACAACAAACAGCCATTTTGTGACAATTATAAAACTCTTAAGGTCTGACTATTTTGTTCTAGTAGGATGAGTAAGTTTGGATTGTCTCACTGACCCAATGCCACTGTCTGTTTTATAGCCTCTCTACATCTTTTGTGACAGTTTTTTTTTTTGTCGGTTCTTAGCCAGAGTGCAGGACCTCCATCTAACCCAGGAGGTGCACAGCCCCACCAGGGGAGACGCCTTGTTGGACCTGGTGCTGGCCACGGGTGATGACCTGGGGAGGGGGCTGCGGGTGATGGGCCACCTGGGAGACAGTGATCATCGCTTGCTGGAATTCACCATCCAGCGTAAGGTGGCAAAGGGCTGCAGCAAGGCAACAGCCCTAGACTTTAGGAGGGCTGACTTCAACAAGCTAAGGAGGATCGTTGGGGAAGCACTGAGGACCCAGAGGGGAAGGGAATCAGATGTCGAAGGTGAGTGGTTGCTCCTTAAGGAGACGATCCTCCATGCCCAAAGGGAGGTAATCCCAACAAGGGTCAAAGGGAGCAGGAGGGCACATAAACCCCCATGGCTCACTAGGAGCATCCGGGAATGTCTCCTTGCTAAAAGGGAGGCATACACCCAATGGAGGGATGGGGTCATCACCAAGAAGGACTATGTTACAGTCGCCCGATGTAGGGGGGCAGTCAGGAGGGCCAAGGCAGAGATGGAGATAGGACTAGCTTCCCGGATTAAGGACAATAAGAAGTCCTTCTTCAAATACATAGGGGATAAAAAGAGGGTCCCGGGTAATGTGGGGCCCCTGCAGGACACGATGGGCAACTTAGTCATCACGCCAGATGACAAAGCTAACATATTTAATGATTTCTTTGCCTCTGTCTTCCTAAGTAGGGACCAGTTCAGCCACCTCCCTGCTGGGCCCCCCTCGGGCCCCGGAAGAGACACGCCTGGGCCAGGGGTTAGCAAGGAGTTAGTTAGGGTACTTCTGGAGAGGCTGGACGTGTTCAAGTCCGCTGGTCCGGACGATCTTCACCCTAGGGTTCTACAGGAACTGGCCGAGGTCATTGCGGGACCCCTGGCGCGGCTCTATGAGCACTCGTGGTGCTCTGGTGAGGTGCCGGAGGACTGGAAGAGGGCCAATGTGGTCCCTATCTTCAAAAAGGGAAAAAAAGAGGACCCGGGAAATTACAGGCCAGTTAGTCTTACCTCAATCCCGGGTAAGCTCTTTGAAAAAATTATCCTGGCACACATCCAGGAGGGCCTTGCGGGGGAATGCATGCTCAGGGGCAACCAACATGGGTTCATCAGTGGCAGGTCTTGTCAGACCAATCTGGTGGCCTTTTACGATCAGGTCACCAAATCATTAGACGCAGGGGTTGCTGTGGATGTAGTCTTTCTGGACTTCCGGAAGGCTTTCGACACTGTCTCTCACCCTGTCCTCATCAAAAAGCTGGGAGACTGTGGTGTCAATGCCCACACAGTCAAATGGGTCGCCAACTGGTTGGAGGGCCGCACCCAGAGGGTGGTAGTGGATGGGTTCTTCTCGACCTGGAAGGACGTGGGCAGTGGGGTTCCGCAGGGCTCGGTCCTCGGGCCCGCACTGTTCAACATCTTCATCAGTGACTTGGATGAGGGGGTAGAAAGCACCCTGTTCAAGTTTGCTGATGACACTAAGATGTGGGGGGATGTGGGTGCACTAGAAGGGTGCAATAGGCTACAAGCTGACCTTGACAGGTTGCAACGGTGGGCGGATGAGAATAGGATGGGGTTTAACACTGATAAGTGCAAGGTGTTGCACATGGGGAGGAAGAACCGGCACCACACTTACAGGTTGGGGAACTCCCCTCTTGCCAGCACGGAGACGGAAAAGGATCTTGGAGTCGTCATTGACTCCACGATGAACATGGGCCGGCAGTGTGGGGAGGCAGTCAAGAAGGCCAACCGTACCCTGTCATGCATCCACAGATGCATCTCGAGCAGGTCCAGGGAGGTGATCCTCCCCCTCTATGCGGCACTGGTCAGGCCGCAGCTGGAGTAGTGCGTCCAGTTCTGGGCGCCACACTTCAAGAGGGACGCGGACGATATGGAAAGAGTCCAGAGGAGGGCCACTCGTATGATCAGGGGTCAGCAGGGCAGGCCTTATGAGGAGAGGCTACGGGACCTGAACCTGTTTAGCCTCCACAAGAGAAGGTTAAGGGGGGACCTTGTGGCCTGCTACAAACTGGTCAGGGGGGATCAGCAGGTATTGGGGGAGTCCCTGTTCCCCCGTGCGCTGCCAGGAGTGACCAGGAATAACGGTCACAAGCTGGCGGAGGGTAAGTTTAGATTAGATATTAGGAGGCGCTACTTCACAGTCAGGGCGGCTAGGGCCTGGAACCGGCTTCCAGGGGAAGTGGTGCAGGCTCCTAGCCTGGGGATTTTTAAAAGGAAGTTAGATGAGCACCTTGCCGGGGTCATCTGACCCCGGTGCTCTTTCCTGCCAAGGCAGGGGGTCGGACTAGATGATCTACCTAGGTCCCTTCCGACTCTAGCTACTATGAAACTATGAAACTATGACAGAATAGTGAGATGCTGTGTGCTTCACAGCTTCTAGCTCCAGTGGGGGGGGGAGGGCGTATTTCTGAAGGGAGTTATGGTCCTTGCTAGTCACCAATCAGCTGATCATTGTCAGCATCAGCTGATCATTAAGTCTGCACCAGGCAGCCTTAGTGTGGTCCCTATTCTGCTGCTGATTAGCTCATTGTGTTGACCGGTTCCAGGGACTTGAACCAGCCCTGCAGTTCCCCAGAGGTAACCAACATGATCCTGGGCTCCCTCCTGTGTTGGCAATAGGGCATGACTGGGAGAATACCAGGATCCATGATCCCAACATTGTGCATGCTGCCATGCCCATGTGGCATGACAGGAGACATGATTATTGGAATTGTGGAACAGTTCCCATCAAAACTTTAACTGAATGACTTTCAGGAGTTCAAATTAAAGGGCTTCCTAGGGTCAATACAAGCTGCCTTCATTTCACCCCAGCTCACCAGTCTGATAAAAACTATTCCTGGGTTACAAATATGAAGGATCAGAAGCTGAGGTGAACAAATAATTGATTTTCAAGTTTTCCAGCCAATCTGGGGAGGTGGGGGGGAAGAAAATGCTTTGGTTCTCTTCTTTTTTGTTTTTTAATTATATTTAGGTAAATTGCAAAATTCAATTTCAAAACTTTTCATTTAGGAAAAATTGAAACAAAATGTTTTGATTTGCATAATTTTTTTGACTGAAATCATTCACTAAACTGAACACAAGAGAAGTGGTGCTGGCTCCTACCCTGGGGGTCTTTAACAGGAGGCTAGATGAACACTTTGCTGGGGTCATTTGACCCCAATACGCTTTCCTGCCATGGCAGGGGGTTGGACTCAATGATCTGTTCAGGTCCCTTCCAACCCTAGAAACTGTGAAACTATGAAACAAGTTGATGAACAGGTTGAGTTGACCTGAAGAAGCAATGTTCTTAAAAAATAATAACACCACACTGTCACAGAGTGGGTGCAGGGGCAGCCATGATCCCGCTAGCACCCCCTGCCATGTCCAGTTAGGTGATTCAGCACCCTCAACTCGCCCACCACATCTTTGATGTTCTAAGTTCAGTAAGGGAGGCTGCCTTGTCTTGCCTTGGACACTACTCCGCACTATGCCC
This sequence comes from Crocodylus siamensis, assembly GCF_052110815.1. Classification (NCBI taxonomy): domain Eukaryota; kingdom Metazoa; phylum Chordata; order Crocodylia; family Crocodylidae; genus Crocodylus; species Crocodylus siamensis. The sequence goes on along the minus strand of NC_143395.1, from coordinate 276,236,702 downwards.
CGTTCCGATTGGGGTGCCCCAGTGCCCCCCTGCCTTATGGGCGATGCGTGCCTCCAACCTCCCCTTTAGCACGCCCCAAGCCTTGCAGTTCTTCATGGATGATATCTGGTCCTTCTGTCTCCCTGTGCCCTGCCTGGCGCCTCTGGGTTAGCCTCACAACCAGTGCCCCCTTGTCTGGCGCCTCTGGGTTTGTCTCGCCCAGGCTACGCCCCACTGGAGCCTGTCTTACTCTTTCTACGCACCTCACCCCCTCAGGGGGCCTCTTGCCCACCTCTGGGCTTTCCTGCCCCTCTCGGGGTCTCTGCCGCGCTTCTCGCCCCTCTCGGGGGCCTCGCCCACTCTGGGGCCTACACCGTGCTCCTCGCACTTGTCACCCTCTCTGGGGCTCTACCCCCACGCCTCTTGCGCTCGTTGCCCACTCTGGGGTCTCGCTCGCACATTTCCCATGCTTGGGGCTCAGGTGGCCGCAGCCATGCCTGGCCCCTTGACCCTTTCCTGGGTTGCTTGCCCCACTGGGCACAATACCGCCCTCACGGGCTGGGGTCCGAAACCCCACACACCGTGCCTCTCCGGTGCAAGCAGCTGTGCCCCACTGGCACCGCTCGCTGTGCCACTACTGGGCACCTGGGGCCCCCAAGATTATTGGGGAGCTCCCGTGAGGCCTCCTCACACCCCTACAGCCTCACCCAGTCCTCCGGTATAACGATAACTGAATCGGGAGCCAAACAGCTATAACTCAAATACCAGAAGCCTACCGGCTTACAACACAATCATAAGCCCCGAGCTTATAAACCCAGCTCCGCTCAGTGCTGGCTCTCTCATACCTCTATCCGGATTCTCTCTCTCCCCTCGCATCATTGCAGCCAGTCAGACCGCCACCATTGACTCTGCTGCTCAGCTCTCCTGCTCCTGCAGCTGCCAGAGGGGAACTGCTAGCTAGGCTCCGGCCTGGGCTGTTTATAAAGGCCCGGCCCAGCCCACTTCTAGCCAGTTGACCCACATTAGTTGCCCTGGCAACCCTCACCTGTGCTGCCCTATTAATTGGCAGCTGTCCTTATTACTGCTGCTAGTAGCGAGTACTCCAGTGGTCTGCCACACACACGTTTTGTACAAAAATGCTTTCCGAATACTGACTCCTAAAACCAGTCAAGCCATACCTCCTCCTTGTTCTGTTAATACCCTCCCTTGTTTGGCCAGCTTCCACTTCCCCTGCAAAAATCTGCCTGCAGTAAGGAGACAGAGTGCTGACACATGTGACCATACGTGCCAAGTATACGGGGCCCAAAGGCCCTGCTGCCCTTCAGGAAGAGGGTGACCACCCATCCCTAAGTGGGCAAGACAGTCTCAAAATGGGAACATCGAGTCCTGGTTATGGGCTGCATGGCTCTGGGACAGCATTTGTCCCAGATTCCCAGTATCATGCAGGGATCTATATTGTTCATTCACTGGAAAGGGTGGGTTTCCCCTTTCAGGCTGGCAGAGTTCCATCCTGCAAGGGGCTGCAGGAATTCATATATTCATAAATTGATTGTAAGGTATGGATGGTAGCTCTTGTTGTCAGCAAGGGCTACCATCCCTGAAGTTTTCACCCCACTGTGGCTTAACACACACACGTAACATGAGTTTTGCATTCAGGACTTTGAGGTGCAGTTTCCCAGAAACCCCTGCACCTACCACCTTGAAACTTGGCACATATCATGCTCTCAGCAGAGGCTACCATCCTGGGAAGTGTCATCTGAATAAGCCAAAATACAACAAAGTTATAGATATTTCATTGATTACCCATTATATTCTATGGCTGATCTCTGAATCAGCTCCAAATCTTCCAAAGCGATTCGGCCTAACTGAATTGGAAAAACGATTCCAATCTCCAAATTGAATATCTAGCATCTGAAATGGCCAAATCCTATTCTAATAGTTCTCTATTCGCACAGACCTACAAAGCATCTTCATTAACATCTGTCAGCATGGCTGGGAACAGGGTGGACTGATGCAGCCCAGCTTGGCTTCAGGACAGGAGTGGGGGAAGGGAGAAGAGTGAGTTCAGTCTTTGGGTTCTCCAGGAAGCACTGGAGGATGGGGTGGGTGGATTGCAGACCCCTCCCAAAGCCTGAAATGGTCTGGCTTTGGAGGGGGCTCCAATCCATCCCCAAAGTGTTTGGGGGGGCTCCAATCTACCCCCCAGTTCAGCTGGGGAACCCCCAGACCTAACTCATTCCCCTGTCTTTCCCCCCTCCCATCCTGAGAGAGAACAGGTGTTTGCAGAGAGGGGTGGGGCTAGGGGACAGACATATCTGTAGATATGTAGCCTCTCTCCCCGAATCAGCTTCAAAGGGGAGCTGGATCACACACCCTCCTGATCTAACAGCAAATGTCTGTTGGATCAGAACAGTTGATCTAACTCATGATGCTTTATGTGAAGTGCCATGAGTTAGACCAGGGAGCTGCACATCTATATGCACCCACAGTGAAAAGCTAATAAAGATCCATGATGCAAGAAACTGGGATATAACAACTACAATGTAGGAGATATAAGGTACCAATTTATTGTCATTGGCAAGTTCCTCCTTTCATATTTGTAGAAAGTTAGCTGGCACACTAGTTCTCCTTAATTAGGTTGATTTATGTCAGCTCCAGTGAAAATATTAATGGCTAATAAAACAACTGTAGATGGAAAAGAAGAGAGAAATTATAACTGATGGGCTGGCTAAAATGTAGTGAAACAACCAAGAGATGTAGATAGCTAGTAGCATGAGAACATCATGAATTATAAAATAAATGGTAAAAACTGAAAATTCAAGATGAGAAATTTAAGAACTGTTAGAACAACACAGAAGTACAGTTACAAAGCACTTCCTACTCAAGGTCACAAGGCTAACTCCTTTGCCCGTTAAATGGAGCCAACATTTCACCATCAGTAGAGTTTCCCATCATTCAATTAACCTTGCTACCAACAACATTTATATAACGTAGATATGATTCACATTTTTTGAAAGAGGAAGAAACTTTGAGTGGAAAAGATTAATAGTCTGTTTTTTTCAGAAGCACTAAAAATCTGCATCACCCATGAGTAACATGTTCTAAACACCATACAAAAACTGACATGACATGAATCATTTTTTCAAAGGTTGACCAGGTGTCATTTGATATTCCCATAATTATTCAGTGTTGTGAAACCTGTTTATCAAAGCTTTTTAAATGTAATGTGACCAGATTTGAAAAAGAGAGACTGCTCTGACTTTTTTTTTCAGGGATGGAAAGCAGTTATTGAAAAGACAGAAATATGTTATTTATTACACGCATACCAGGGTTATTACTTGTTATGCAGGGTTACAGTGAGATGGGTTTATTTCTCATGACAGAATTTTTTTTTTCTTACTTAAACTCATTCACAAGACTGAGTTATCATCATGCATTACTGAATAAGCACTGCTATTATTCATTCTGGGCAAAAGAACCTCTTGGACAGTGAGATGAGTTACTTTTACAAATTGTGTAATTCGGGAAATAATGAACTCTCTACAGTATATTGTCTTTTAAGCATAGAGTGATGACATTCAAAAAGTGTTTTCTCTTGTTAGACATATTATCAGCATTATCATGGTGATTTTACAGTTGTGTTTCTTAGTCTGCTGTTTCCCTTAATCTAAACTAAAAGTCATTCAGGCTGTAAGTAGAGAGTTTTTCTTTCTGTGCAATCATTTGCTTCTTGTTTTAGTCTCTAGAGTGGGCAAAGTTTTCTCTTTTAGAGAACTATGCTAGCAGAAAGAGATTAGCTTATTGAAGTCAGTGGCGAGATTCACACTTAACTTAAAGGCCCAGGAAATCTCTAGCATGTATTTTAATATGGCTTTAGGTATGACAGCAGCTTTACAGCTATGTTTAGTAGTAATTGTTTTGGGAAACTGTATCAGATATCATTGGAGATGTGGTCTAATTATACCAGCAACTAATCAGCTCCTTTCAAATAGTTAATTTGCATTAGAAATTGCAGCAGTCTGTTTGACTGATGCTGTCAGATGTATGCTTTCAGTTCTATCATTTTTAATTCCAGGTGACTGCAGATTTCATAGATTTCATAGACATTAGGGCTGGAAGGGACCTCGGGAGATCATCGAGTCCAGCCCCCTGCCCAAAGGGCAGGAAGTCAGCTGGGGTCATAGGATCCCAGCAAGATAAGCATCCAATTTACTCTTGAAGGTGTTCAATGTAAGTGCTTGAACCACCTCCGCTGGCAGACTGTTCCAGACCTTGGGGGCTCGGACAGTAAAGAAATTCTTCCTTATGTCCAGCCTGAAACGGTCTTGCAGGAGTTTGTGACCGTTCGACCTCGTCATCCCTTGGGGCGCTCTGGTGAACAGACGTTCCCCCAGATCCTGGTGGTCACCCCTGATAAACTTATAGGTGGCCATCAGATCACCCCTGAGCCTGCGCTTTTCCAGGCTAAAGAGTCCCATGGCTCTCAGCCTGTCATCGTAAGATCTGTTTTCCTGACCTCCGATCATGCGCGTGGCTCTCCTCTGGACTCTCTCAAGCTTCTCCACATCCTTTTTGAATTGTGGAGCCCAAAACTGGCTGCAGTATTTCAGCTGCGGCCTCACCAAGGCCGAGTACAAGGGGAGAATGACGTCCCGGGATTTGCTCGAGAAGCATCTATGGATGCAAGCCAGCATTTTGGTCACTTTACTAGCCGCAGCATTGCATTGCAGGCTCATGTTCATCTTGTGGTCAATGATGACCCCCAAGTCTTTTTCTTCTGTAGTGCTAACCAAGGTAGCACTGCCGAGCCTATAAGGGTGCTGCAGGTTTTTCCTCCCAAGGTGGAGAACCTTGCATTTTTCAGTGTTAAACACCATGAGGTTCTCGTCTGCCCATTTGCTGAGCTTGTCCAGGTCAGCCTGGATCACCCACCTATCTTCTGGCGTGGATGCTTTGCCCCAAAGTTTGGTGTCATCGGTGAACTTGGCCAGTCCACTCCTAACTCCAATGTCCACATCATTAATGAAGATGTTGAACAGGATGGGTCCCAGGACAGAGCCTTGAGGGACCCCACTGGTCACAGGGCACCATGATGAGTGACTGCCATCAATCACAACCCTCTGGGTCCAACCACAAAGCCAATTTCCCAGCCAGCGGATCGTGGTGGAGCCAAGGCCACAACTGGTCAGTCTGGCCAAGAGGTGATCATGGGATACCAGATCAAAAGCTTTTCTGAAGTCAAGATATATGACATCAATCTCTTCTCCCTTGTCCAGGTGATAGGTCACCTGGTCATAGAAGGAAATGAGATTGGTCAAACAAGACCTACCCGCAACAAACCCGTGCTGGCTGTCCCTTAGAATGTTAGCCTGGGCCAGTCCCTCAAGGATGGCCTCCTTAATAAACTTTTCTAAGATCTTCCCCAGGATAGAAGTCAGGCTAATGGGCCTGTAGTTAGCCGGATCCACTCTCCTCCCTTTCTTGAAGATCTGCACCACATTGGCCTTCTTCCAGTCTTCGGGCACTACACCAGAGCGCCAGGAGTTTTCAAAGATCCGTGCCAGGGGCTGGGCTATGACGCTCGCCAGCTCCTTGAGTACCCTGGGGTGCAGGTTGTCAGGGCCAGCTGACTTGAAGGTATCCAGCTTCTCAAGGTGTTCCTTCACGAGGTCAGCATTTATGGAGGGTAGGGGATCCCCATCACCCGGATCTCCCTGTCCCACAGCAGGCATGGGCATCCCGTGTGACTGATGAAAGACTGACGCAAAGTACCTATTTAATAGGTTGGCTTTTTCCTGGGCGTCAGTTGTCAGTTGCCCCATCTGGTTTAGCAGGGGTCCAACGTTGCCCTTGCTTTTCCTCCGGCTCCCCACATATCTGAAAAAGGACTTTTTGTTGTCCTTGATGCCTGAAGCTAGTTGGAGTTCAGTTGCAGCCTTGGCTTTCCTGGTTTGCTCCCTGCAGGACCGGACCAGCGCGGAGTAATCCTTCTTGGAGGTGAATCCCGTCCTCCATCCTTTGTAGGCTTTCCTTTTTAGCCACAGTAGGTCTGCTAGGTCTCTGGAGAGCCAGGGGGGCTGCTGTGCCTTCTTGCTGCCTTTCCTCCGTGTTGGAATAGATTTAGCTTGTGCACTAAGAATCGCTTCCTTGAGAAGCAACCACTCTTCTTGAACTCCCATCTCCCTGGGGTCATGGTCCCTGATTTTAGACACTTCCAGAATATTTTCTACATTTGGCTGTTTTCTATATTCTAGCAAGCCTAAAAGGTCTTTTACTTTCCCTGTCTGAGGTTTTCACGCAAGAAAAATAAAAGATGCTTTTCTCTTTCTGAATCATAATGAATAGGAGATCCTAGTAAGGATCTGTTTAAGAGTTACAGCACGATAAACAGAGACATTAGAAATGTTGCTTACCCAGATCCACATGGCATTTTTATCCTTGTTTTAAATACACTGGTGGATAAATCTGTCTACCTCTATAAAATAAGTGTTATTTCATGGATGGTTGTTCTTCCTAATGACTTTGCACTATTTTGCTTAATAGCTTTCTTAGACAAATAACTAAACACTCTTTTCCAAGTTTAGGGACTATGCCTAGTGGAGGTCTTAATTTTTTCATATGTCTATGATATTTACCATATGACTACATCTGCATGGCCTGCTAGGAAGTCCAGGACCTCAGTGGACAAATAATCCCAACCCATATATGCCTGCTTTGCACGTACCTGATTTTGTCAATTAGACAGCATACAGGTCCATCTACATAGTATAATTTACAGGCTTGGAATAGAGTGGGACTTATTTCCTGGTGCTGCTCCTGGTTTCACTACAATTCTGTGTTAGAGCTGACTTTTAACTCCTTTGCCACCTCTACATCTACGTGTAAACCTTGCCTAATTGAAGGGAGATATGTCATACCTACAGCAATGATGGTTTGCTTGTGAGCCGGTAATGAATAACTGATTGTATTTATTTATTTTTTATCAGAAACAATTGCAGTCCTGGAAAATGTCAGATTGTGCAATTGGTAATCTGCCATATGTTTCCATCTTGTTCTTGCTTCCTCCATATTCCCTTCTTTTATTTGTTATACTCACTTGTTATGCCTTATCTCATCTTAAATGATGAAATCTGCAACACATCACACATGCAGGATATGGAAGTTGCTTATACTATATATTTGTATAAAGCCAGGGCCAATTTGGCATACAATCTGATTAGCGCTGGTTCTCTAAATTGTTAAGGTTAAATAGCCAAGGTATTGTATTTTATGTTAGGGAGCTGAGTGAAGACAAAGATCCCCTCCTACCTTGAGGCTCTTTGTTATGATGGTTGATATTATGCTTTATATACGTCTTATGTATTATGATATTATCCTCCTTTATGACAACTAAAAAGAAAAGATTGTTTAGAGTAACATACATTGAACAGATGGGAGCACATTATTAAGATTAGATCAGTTAAACTGAGTTAGAGGCAAACTCATTCACAAATATACAGATGGCTATTAACAGTTTACTCTCTAGTATTTGAGCACCCTATACCGCATTCCTCATAACCAAGCAGTTACATTAGAGGTATGTCAATAAATTGATTAAGTGTCATGTGAAATAAATTACCCTATATTGTTTCCTGCCTAAGTAAGCATCCTGTGTCTACCTGTCCCAAATACATAGAATCATGGAACACAACACGGGATTTTGTTAAAAGCTTTAGTTCAGTCATTTTTTCCTACAGGATCCCCAAAGCATTTTGTGGACAGCCATTGTCCTCCTCCATATTCTGAGCTCCTCTAAAACCCTGAAGGTAAGGTTTATTTCAGCTTCTGGTCTAGTCTATGCTATAGAGTTACCACATAAGCTAGTGGTATGAAATGGCAGTTTTCTAGCAGTGTAAGTGGCATTTTTGGTCCCTACAAGTTTCAATTCCTTTACCTTTGCAGTGTGGATACAGAAACATGCATGAATAGACTGAATGAGTACAGTAGGCTAGACCTCATCCTCCTCACAAGTCATATTTTTTTGTAAAGCTCCATTTTTGTGAATTACACTCACTTATGTGTCCAGAATAGGCATATATGACTGCTCATGCTTAGTCCGTACATGCTTACATGTCGACATTGAAGAGGTAGAATCACAACTTGTGCCTAAGTGCCAAAATAGCTATGTATGCAGCAAACAACCTGCCATCCAGATGCACAAAAAGAAATAGAGTTCTGTTCCTGGCGTGGGTGCACAGAGAAGAGTTTCTGATGGCTTACATTACATCATTCAGGGGAGGTATGTGTAGCTAAATGGGCATATATAGCATCTCCACTAGAAGATCTGTTGACATGGGTACAGCTAGAGGATCTGCCACTGGAGGATCTGTTGACATGGGTACAGCTATAGCTGCTCTCTTATGTAGACAAGCCCTTTATCTCCCTTAAAGTTGTGCCACAGAAGGCAAAAAGTTTTACATGGTGACAATATGACTTATTTCATTACAAATGTTAATTATTAATTATTCTAGTAGTCATTCATTTCTAATCAGTTTTCGTGCTATCGTAGAATCCACTTTTCTGGAATTTTTGTGACTGTAAAGAGTCCTTAACCATGATTATATGCTGGAGGGAGAAAATGAGGCCATTTATTTCATGTATCAGGTTATCTGTTTGTTGGCAAATTTCTAGGTGGTCTGTCCAGTTAAATGAGATGAGCTCTGCCTTGACTGTAAATTAAAAATGAGTCGTTAATAGCTGTTAATATATAAACCTGTGAATGCAGAAATTGCCTCAAGCTGAGTTTAATTGATCCAGTTTTGCTGACTGAGTGTATGTCCTTCTGAACATTGTTTTCCCTTTAGTTGCCATAATGAAAGAGTTAGTGTAACTGTCATTAGACATTTATGGTTCTTGAAGTTCTAGAGGTTTCATCTCCTCATTGTTTAATACATATATAAAAGGAAAATGCTGAGATGCTAAACCGAATAAGGGCCCCATCTCCCAGCGAATCTACATGTGTAATGTATCACACTCCTCTGAATAAGACACACACCTTGTTTTCAGAAGGCAGAAAAATGAAAACCATGATTTTTCCTTTTTTAAATACATAGGGGGGAAAAAGAATGTCCCAGGTAACATGGGGCCCTTGTAGGACGCGTTGGGAAATTTGGTCGTCACACCAGATGACAAAGCTAACATGTTTAACGATTTCTTTGCCTCTGTCTTCCTAAGTAGGGATCAGAACAGCCACCTCCCTGCTGGGCCCCCCTTGGGCCCCGGGGGAGGCACACCTGGGCCAAGGGTTAGTGTGGAACTAGTTAGGGAGCTTCTGGAGGGGCTGGACGTGTTTAAGTCAGCCAGCCCGGACGATCTCCACCCTAGAGTCCTAAAGGAATTGGCCAAGGTCATTGCAGGACCCCTGGCATGGCTCTATGAGCACTCATGGTGCTCTGGTGTGGTCCCAGAGGACTGGAAGAGGGCCAACTTGGTTCCAATCTTCAAAACGGGGAGGAAGGAAGACCCAGAAAACTATAGGCCAGTCATTCTTACCTCGATCCTAGGCAAGCTGTTTGATAAAATTATGCTGGCACACATCCATGAGGGGCCAGCTGGGGACTACATGCTTAGGGGCAACCAACACGGGTTCATCAGTGGCAGGTCCTGTCAGACCAACCTGGTGGCCTTCTGTGATCAGATCACCAGATCATTAGATGCAGGGGTAGCAGTGGACATAGTCTTCCTGGACTTCCGGAAGGCATTCGACACTGTCTCTCACCCCGTTCTCATTAAGAAACTGGGGGACTGTGGTGTCAACGCCCACACAGTCAATTGGGTCGCTAACTGGCTGGAGGGCTGCACCCAGACGGTGGTAGTGGATGGGTTCTTCTCAACATGGAAGCACATGGGCAGAGGGGTTCTGCAGGGCTCAGTCCTCGGGCCTGCACTGTTCAACATCTTCATCAGTGATTTGGACAAGGGGGTAAAAAGCACCCTGTTCAAATTTTTTGATGACACTAAGATGTAGGGGGATGTGGGCACACTAGAAGGAAGCATCAGGCTTCAATCAGACCTAGACAGGCTACAAGGGTGGCCGGATATGAATAGGATGGGATTCAACACAGACAAGTGCAAGGTGATGCACTGGGGAGGAACAACCGGCACCATACCTACTGGTTGGGGAACTCCCCTCTTGTCAGCACGGAGGTGGAAAAGGATCTTGGAGTCATCATTGATGCCAAGATGACCATGGGCCGGCAGTGTGGGGAGGCAGTCAGGAAGGCCAACCGTACCTTGTCATGCATCCACAGATGCATCTCAAGCAGGTCCAAAGAGGTGATCCTTCCCCTCTATGCGGCACTGGTCAGGCCGCAACTGGAGTACTGCATCTAGTTCTGGGTGCCGCACTTCAAGAGGGATGTGGACAGCATGGAGAGGGTCCAGAGGAGGGCCACTCGCATGATCAGGGGACAGCAGGGCAGGCCCTATGAGGAGAGGCTATGGGACCTGAACCTGTTCAGCCTCTACAAGAGAAGGCTGAGGGGGGGATCTAGTGGCCTGTTATAAATTAGTCAGGGGGCATCAGCGGGCATTGGGGGAGTCACTGTTCCCCTGAGCACCGCCAGGAGTGACCAGGAATAACGGTCACAAGCTGGCAGAGGGCAGGTTTAGGCTAGATATCAGGAAGCGCTACTTCACGGTCAGGGCAGCTAGGATCTGGAACGAACTTCCAAGAGAGGTGGTCCTGGCTCCTACCCTGGGGATTTTTAAGAGGAGGTTAGATGAACATCTTGCTGGGGTCATTTGACCCCAGTATTCTTTCCTGCCATGGCAGGGGGTCGGACTAGATGATCTACTCAGGTCCCTTCCAACCCTAGAAACTACGAAACTATGAAGAGTCATTTATTAAGGCTGCACTTCCTGAACACCGTGTTTCCAAACATAAGCCCCAAATTCTTGCAAGGGACCTAACAGTAACAAAATTGTTAATTCTTAATTTTAAGTTATTTATATAAGTTACTATAAATAAAATTATTGTTTCCACATCACCCGCCTCATCAAGATACTATCAGTAGTTCATGTGCTGCTTCAGGCACAGGCTACAGTTCTCAGCCAATACCTGTGGCTACAAGGGAGTTAATACAGGACTCTCCCATCTTGGCAGTTGCAGGACATATGCACAGAGTTTCCAGGCTTGCTTCTTTTCCCCACTTAAAACATGCACCCAATTTTTGGGAGGCTAATCTAGGAGAAAAGGGCCCTGTCCCTGCTTGTTCCCCAGGGGCAAGCAGGTTTTCTTGTGAGATGCCCTTGCCTGTCTAGCTGTGGGGGGCACAGGATGTTCAGTTAAATTTTGCACTGTATCCCACCTCCCTGCATGCTGTGTGGGGGGAATGCAAGGGCCAGGGGAGTTCAGCCAGGCCTGGAGGGGAAAGGGAGCCAGGGCAGGGGCAGGGCCAGGGCTGGAAGGGCCCTCACCCCAGTGCAGGGCTTACCAGGTAGGTGAGCTGGTGTGCCTGGCGGCCCAGGTCAGTCCCCACTGGTGGTGAGGGCTTGCAGCTCCCAGTGTTGTCCTGGATCACAGGGGCACAGCAATCCAGCTCCCTGGACAAAGACCCCCTCCAGGGAGGAGCTGGAGCTCTGGTGGCTGGCAGTGCCATGGCTGGCTTGGCCTCACAAGCAGGGCTGAGGCCACAGATGGTGGGCCAGGCATTGACCCTAGCTCCTAGAGCTGTTTGATGATGCTTGGGGTGGGAAGCTTAGCAGGATGGGCTCCTAGGCCAAGGGCCCTTCCCCTGTGATGCTTAGGTGGAATGCCTGTGTCCAGGGTCCCTGGGCATGAGAATGTCATCCACCTGCCATATAAAGGACATGGACTCACAAGAAGTGCCTAACCAGTGGTTGTGATCGTGATAGTGACCTACTGTGCCTGCAAGGCCTTGCCTTTATGTAGCATTGGCACCGGTCATGCCTGTGCACCTGCAAATGGCCTGACAGCCCCTTGTAAATGTGGATGTTGGAGTGCCTGCCCTGTGCTAACTGGCTGAGCACTTCAGTCTAGGCCCACAGCACAACAAGGTCCACACTCTCATCCTAAAACCATTTAGGGGTCTAGGAGGTGGTGTGTGATGTCAGGAAGGACACCAGCATGGATCCCTCTTTGGCTTGCTGGGCTTCTGGGCAACAGTCCTGGAGCTGCCAGGCCTGAGCAGCTGCCTGCAGGTGGGTTGCCTGTGGCCAGAAGCATGATGCAGGTAGGTCTGGGACCTGTCAAGTGCCTGCAGTGCCCTGAAGAGCTGGACAGCATGGCCCTGGCAGTTGGGCAGCACTGTGATGCCAGGGTGCAGGCTGGATGTTGCAGCTACCCTACGGCCTATGCTGGGGCACACAGCAGCCAGCAGGCTGCCAGCACGTGCCCCTGGGCAGGCATAGAGCCAGCCCACCCCTGGGGCCCTAGGGCTAGCCTGAACCTGGCCCCCTGGTGGCGGGGCTGACTGGAAGCAAATTTGCTCCCGGTCAGCATCTACACATGCACTACTGCGCAGTTACTAATGGTAAGTAAATTTTCTACTTGCATTTGCAGATAGCAATTTTACTCACTATTAGAGCAGTTTACTGCACAGTAAGCATCTGCATGTGTAAATGTGCACACTTACTGCACAGTAAACTGTTCTACTACACAGAAAAGCATCTCATGTAGACAAGCCCACTGTAGTGGATTTTTGAAATCACCACATGATGTATCCTTTCTATACAGTTAAGCAGTAATGCCATCATACTGACTGACTTTTAAATTGCTTGTTTCTAAGAGTCAGACACTTTCTGACTGTCCTGTTTAGCAGCCAGAGTTTAACTATACAGCAGAGTCTGCAGTTAGTTCCTCTAAGTGTCATCTGGAGACTTTAGCTGTTTTGTTTATAATCACAGTAGAGCAAGCCAACCAATGTCTCCTTTCCCTCTGTTTTTAAAAATATTGACAGAACAAACATAACTTTTATTTGAGTATGGAATATTACAATGTTTGAATGATTTTGATAGTTACTGTAATTAACATATGGACAAAGGCTGGGGCTTAAATATGTTCATGGAATTTAAATTTGCATCATACATCTAAAGCCCTGATTGTGTCCATATGTCAATTAGTACAAGACTATCAAGAACATCCTAGTATCATTATGTAGACTGCAATCCACACCTAATTAAAGGTTTTATTAATTCTGCCAACATTCCTTCTTAAATCAGACGCCAGAGGTAGAATGACCATATGACTCTAATCTGTCACCAGGTAATCCCTAGAGAAACTGAAAATAACATTCATAGTTTAGTTAAATTTAGATTGGCTTTAGACCATGACCCAAAAGTAGAGTAAAATGAGCATTTACTTTTGAAACCGTTTAAGGACTAATGTTGCCCCATCATTACTAGGTCATTATTACAGATCTTTCCATATAACTGCTAAGCGTCTTGAAAATTTCAGGCAACCTTGGTTATTCTTGTGTGACAACTGTTGGCAAATGCAGATTACAGTGCAGTACACAGTGCAGTATGCCCAGTTTCTGCTCTTTATTGCAGATAGCATTACAATCTGTGAGGGTCAGAAAGTCCAGAACTACAAATGAACAAAATCCAAATAAGGTAATTAACATCCAGTATTGGAAAACGTGCTTTCTAGGTGCTTAGATATCATGGTGATGGTGGCAGTATAAATCATAGATTAATATGCCACCACTCTTGATTTCTGAAGTGTGCTTCTTTGATCTTTTCAAAGTATTGCACTTTTTGAATACTAAAAACAGTACTATTGTCATGGGCAGATCTTTGATTTTGAAAAAGGGTGCAGGTGGTATGTGCATCATCACTAGCAATCCTGGTTTTCCTTGATTAAAAAAATCACAAATTGTCCCAAAATCTGTGATTAAAATGAAAGGCCCCTCACTTCCCACCTCCGCCCTGCAGTCCCTGCCAGCCCTACTGGTGCCCCTTACTACCCACCACAGCGCCCTGGCCCTGCTCATGCCCCTTCCCCCCCCCCACAGGTCCCCCAGCCTTGCTGGTGCCCCTCCCTCTCCTCCACAACCCCTCAGCCCTACTGGTGCCCCTCGCCCCCCCACCCAACCACCCCCTGCCCCGTCATTCCTGATGAAGAGGTCCCCCAGCTGAAAGGGCTACAGGGCCAAGGACCCGGGTCCACAGCCCCCTGCCCCATCAAGAGGCAGCAGCTGCCGCAGCAGAGCAAAACTCAGCTCCCTGCTGCCTGCTGCCTGCCTGCTGTGGCTTGGGCATGGGGGGGTGGCCCCCCACTGCTGAATGTACTCCCAGGGGGCAGAGGGTACCCATGCCCCCCCAGACTTGTGCATGGGGTTGAGGCACGTGCATGTGGGCTTGGGCTCCCACCCTGCTGCAGGGAACAGTGGGGCTGTGCGAGAAAACTGCTTCCCTCTGTGAGCTCTACACTGCCCTGGTGAGGCATCCCCTGCCCAGGAGGGTTATACCATGAGGGGCACATCCCCACACTGCTGCTCCTTCTGCTGCCACTTGCCCAGGGGACACCTTGCCAGGGCAGCGTGGAGCTTGCAGTGATAAGGAGATCCCTGTGCAGCCCCAATGTTCTCTGCAGCACCAGGTCACACCTAGCGGGCCCCAGGGACTCCAGGAGGGCAGAAAGCCCAAGTCTGCAAGCAGGTGGTCCTGCCCCCCCAGGAGTGCAGGCAGCGGTGGGGAGCTGCTTCACCCTCTATCCCCCAGACAAGCCATCTTGCTCACTGCCAGGGCCCTGCAGCCATGCACTGTAGCCCTGGGCCCCAAGCCCCATGCACCACTCAGCTGGGCATCAGGCCCAGCCCCAGCCCCAGCCCTGTCCAACTCCCTCCCTCCCTTCTTATGCCTAATTAACTCCACAGTTACTCCATCATTGTCTACGTGAGTGTATTAGGGTATTGTAGATTAATTAACTCTGCTGCAAGATAATACTGTTGAGGACATGTAAATGCTGACCTGGGCATACATTGTCATCAGTCAACTGAGGCAGCAGGGGGCCAGACCCCTGCCTGCTACCTAGCCACAGGGTTCTGCATGCTGAGGCAACTCACGCCCCACTCAGCCCCTCTGCCACCCAGTGCTACCTTCCAAAGCCCAGGGCTGATCCCCTTGGTCCCCTGCCAGCCTGGGGGTGCTCTGCCCCAGCTCAACGTGATGCAGTCCTGGGCACATATAAAGATGCTGCACCTGGGAACTTATTGAGGCACACTAACTGAATGTGTAGTTTTGTCCACTAAAAGGTGTGTCCACACCTGAGTTAAAGGTTTTTAACTAAAATTATAAATTGCCTGGGCTGTGAAACAGGAACTACATTACCAGGAGCAGCTAGCAGGCAGCAGAATTACATAAAAAAGACTAGCTTGATCAGTGCAACATCATGAAAATTAAAAGAGACAGAGATCTGTGGAATGAAGATGTTAGAAGAAATCAGGTAGGTTAAAATGCCGATGTAGGTTAGACTCCCTTACTGGTGCCTGAATAGAAATGCTGCTGCCACTGCAATTGGCAATTGGTTTTAAACTTTGGGAGGGACCAGGAATCAGCACCATTGCACACCACCAGCAAGCCCCTAGATCTTCCCCTGACTGTTGTAAAGGCCTCAACAACTTTTACGGTGGGTTTAAAAAGTAACACTCCCTCCTCTCTGCAGTTCTGGAACTTAAAACACCTGATGTATCAGTTCTTTTAATGTTTAAATCTAATCAACCTTACTGAAGTGTTTACTTTAAAGACTCTAGGAGGAATGCCACAATTATTCAGAGAAAGTAGGCACCAGTAATCATAGAAAAGTAACTCACTAAAAGAGAAATCAAGATTTTACAATATGGTTTTAATTTTTAAGTTATGCTTACAATAACAATCATTTTCAGCATCTGTGTACATTTGTGCATATATGTACATGTATATATAGATGCATATATATGTATGTGTGTGTGTGTATTACACATGCACACACACACACAATGCCTCTATAAAACAATGCCCTCAGTAGGAATATGATTATTGCAAGTCAACAAACAGTGTACTACACAGATATACAGTAATTCCTAAGTTTATAAGTATTTATAGAGGGTTATACCATTGTTATAGCCACTTTCAGTGCTCCATCCTAAATGGAACATTCCTTTCACATGTTAATAATTCTTGATAAACATGACTTGTTCACATAGAGTCAATGTTTGTGCAAATAACAAAAAATGTTTTTCTACATAAAAGGATTAGAATTGGATGGGACTCATCCAAATAATGTGAGGCAGGTTGCTAGTTGTGATCAAAGTTGTGGTACCTTTGATACAGTGCAGAGGCTTTACCCTGTGTTGAGCAACACTTTCTTTCTGGCACCACCACCTCTGCTGCTACTGCTCAGCCTGTGCAGGAGAGCCCAGAACTGGTGCGGGGTCAGGGCTGTGTGTTCTGGTCCCCACCACTACCATGGGGCTGAGGGAAGTAGCAGCAACTGGAAGGAGCCTCCCCAGCTTTGGTTCATGGCCAGGGGTGACAGGATGCACCATGGCCAGGCAGCGTGGAGTGGTCATGGGGTGTGCTGGGGCTGTGTGCTGTTGGTGGCAGCAGGGAGGCATCACAGGATGCACAGGCTCTGGGCTGTTGTGGAGCGGGGGTGGGTGCTGACCGGCTCAGGGGGGCCTACACAGGGGGGCTCCCATGCACACCCCACATACTCTCAAACCCTCCCCTGCAAGCCCCACCACCACACCCTGCCCCACACAATCACACAGCCCACAAATACTGTACCCACACACACACTGGTGCAGCCCTGGGGGAGCCCTGCTCACTTCTTCATGCACACACCCCACCACACACATGCAGCCACACACCCCCAGCCACCTTTCCCCTCCGCACACCCCACAAGCCCCCACAAACCCATACTCAGTCATCCACACACCCCCATACCCACCCACCCACAGCTTCCCACAAACCCCACATGCACCCACCCATACCCCAGACACCCCTCTGTGGGAGAGCACCTTTAGGGTGCTCACCACGTGGCAGAGGCTGCAATAGGCTGGGGAAGCCCAGCAGAGAAGGCAGCCTAGGGAGCCCCCCACAGAGTTAATTCAAAGGAGGAAGGTGTGTGGCAGAGCACCTTTGAAGGTGCTTACCACTTGGGGGCTCCCATTGGCTCTGGTGGGAGCCTGCTTTGGAGGAGCAGCAGGGGAAACCCCTAGATACCATTTAAAGGGGGAAGGTGTGTGGCAGGGCACTGTTGGTGCCTGCCACTTTAAGACCGAAGCTAAGCAGCCAGCAGGTGCTTGATTAGGGCAGCCATTTTAGATCTCTGGCTGCCTATATAAAGAGCTTGATTCCCTACTGGCTAGGAAGGTAGTAATATTGCCTGATTGTTAGGCTTATTCTGGAGGTAAGGGAGGAGCTGCAGGGGATGGATTGAAGGCTTCTGGTCCTGGGCATGACCTAAAACTGCACCCTGCTAGGAGTGGGTGGCCTGGTGGGGCTCTCAGTGGCGTGCGAGCCCCCAGGAAATGCCAGACCAGTTACCACCCCAGTGAAAGGTGGGTAAGAGCACCTTAATCCTAGCCCTCACCTTTGGGTGGGTTGCATAACACTGGAGGTAGTAGGGGGCCAGGCATGGCTGTGGCCACCTGAGTGCTGTGGGGTGCAAGACCCTTCTGATAGGTAGTTGAGGCCAGGCATGGCTACAGCCACCTGAGCCCACTGGGGAGGGAAGCCCTGTGGTCCCAAGTGAGGGGGGCAGAGATGAGGAACCCCAAGCAAGAGGACTAGGCCCATGTAGGTTTTTGGATGCCTAAGGCTGAAGTTTGGGCCAGAAGCCAAGTAAAAGTGGCTCAGCCTGAGAGAGAGAGGGGCAAGTCCTGACCCTGGTAAGTCCTCCACTGCTGGGAGCTGAGTGTGGGTCAAATGTAAGATCTTAAGTAGTATCATAACCTGCTGCTCCGGCGGGGAGTGAGAGTCCCCTGTGAGACCGTGGAGCACCAGTGGTGGTGTGAGGTACCCCACATCTAGAAAGGTGGACCGAGAGAGAGTGTGGGGCTAGTGAGAGAGTAGTACCCCCCTTGCCTGGTCAATGCTGGGGCCAGGACCAGGAAGGCCAAAAGGACGCCTGAGTGGAGGGAAAAATGAGGGGTCCTGATAGAAGGATTCTGGAGCCCAGTGTGGGGCTAGCATGACTAACAGCTAGATGCCATCTGCAAGGCATGGGCTGCAGAGTAGGGGAAGCTTGGAGCTGCAGATAGTGCCCCCTGGTATTGGGGCATAAAACGGGCAGCCTCCCACTTCATTAACATCCTAATTAATATGAACAAGGTATGGCAGACAAGTCAGGTGGGGGGCGTGCCCAAAGGCAAGTGGGGAACCTAGCACTGTGGCTAGGTGGGGAGCCCCACTTTGCCATACCCCACACAATATACATGAGTAAGATTTCATTTGGGGCTATTATGCAGTCACCTATATATACAGCACAGCCACAAATCAGGGCACTTTAAAAAAAATTAAATTAAAATATATTATTATGGATGTTTTTTGTTGTATTTTATTTGGGTTTTTTTAAGTATGTAATTTGGGGGTTTTTCCAGTTGTAAGATGGCACTCCATCTTTCCAAAAGGAGTACCTCCAGGGGCAAGAGGAGGGACTGCTGGTGGCAAAAGCCAGAGGTTAGGGGTGGGACTTTCAGTCCCAAGATGGCAACTAGGGGGTGGGGTGCTTGTCAAGAGGTGGGGCTCCCCTTGCAGCCTTTGACATCTTGTCAAAACTCGTTAACCAGCCCTCAAGCCAAAATAATTGCCTACCCCTAGTCCCAGCAGGGGCACATCCCATTCAAAATCCATAGCCTTGGCTGCAGCCAACACCAAATGCCTCTGAGGGAGTCTTAAGAACACCCTGAAACATGTACGAAAAATATGGGAAGGGACAACCGCCAAAGCCCAGAAGCATGTAAAATACTCATAGTAGAACATGGGTATAGCTATATCTGTATCATCTCTGACCAGTGGCAGTCAAACCTCTTAATGAACACTCTTAGTGACTGAGAATCCACAACTTCCCTAGGCAGTCTATTCTACTGCCTCACTAGTCTCACAGTGAAGAAGTTTTTCCTGATACCCATCCTAAACTTACTTTGCCGAAACTTCAAACCACTGGTCTGTGTCTGACTCTGTGCAGCAAAACAAAAAGGTATCTTCCCCTCTTCTTTATGGCAGCCCTTCATGTGTTTGAAGACTTCTACCTTGTTCCCTCTTAAGCACTGTTTCTGCAAGTTGAACATGCTTAACTTCTGCAACCTCTCCTCAGATGACTTGCTTTCCAAGCCCTTTATCATCTTCGTTGACTACCTCTGAACCCTCTCTAACTTCTTCATGTCATTCTTTAAAATGTGGAACCTAAAACTTGCAGACAACGCTCTAAATTACATCTAACCAGTGTTGAGTAGAGTGGCACTATGACCTTCCACGTCTTGCACTTACTGCTTCTATTGATGCATCCCAAAACTGCGTTCATCTTTTGCATGGCTGCATCACACTGCAGGCTCGTATTGAGCCTATGATCAACCAAAACTCCCAAATCCTTCTCCATAGTGCTGCCGTCCAGCCAGGTATCACCCATTTTGTATTTGTTTTTGATTATTCTTCCCAAGGGCCACATCTGCATGAGACACGGACTGGCCAGTTGTTTCTGTGCAGTCCTTTAGTACTTGTACAAACAAGTACTAAATGA
This sequence comes from Crocodylus siamensis, assembly GCF_052110815.1. Taxonomy (NCBI): domain Eukaryota; kingdom Metazoa; phylum Chordata; order Crocodylia; family Crocodylidae; genus Crocodylus; species Crocodylus siamensis. Next base: position 276,216,997 of record NC_143395.1, on the reverse strand, counting down.
GTGCATCTACACGTGCACATTTACTGCACAGAAACTGAAATTACTGTGCAGTAACCAAAAATTACTGTACAGTACAGTGGCATCTACATGTGAATGCCCATACTAGGCAGTAAATATGGCAATTTACACTAACTTACAGGTACAGGCAGTCCTCAACTTACAATGCATCGAGCTGCAACATTTTGCACTTACAACTTTTATAAATTGACACCCTGTTCCAACTTTCTGATGTCAGTTTCAACTTTATAGAGCTTGATCTGATGCCATGCCAGTGAACAAGTTTGCTGCATTGCCCATCTCCCTGGAAAACATCTGTCCAAACGTCCTTGGACACTTTCTTTAAGAAAGCACACAAGACTCCAGAAAAACCTACAGCCAAGACTCCTGAGAAGACTCCAGCCAAGAACCCTTCAAAAGTCCAACCAAGAGCCCTTCAAAAAGTCCAGCAAAGCCACCTCAAAAAAGCCCTTCCAAATCAATATGATTGCTATTTACAGTATAAATACATTAATGTATCTATATTACTCATCTATAATTTATTGAGTATAAAATTCTTGTTTATTTTTGGTGAAAATAGGGTATTGGGCCTTGGTTCAGGAATGAATCCTCCATTTATATCATTGTTTCCTATGGGAAAATCAGTTCCCAGTTACATTTCGAATTAAGCCGCGGTTTTTAGGAACCAGTGGTGTCGTCAGTCCGAGAACTGCCTGTATCAAATTTATGCCCAATTAGTTATTGCACTTGTGGAAGAAATCAAACTTCGTATTGTGGTAGAATCAGAACTGACAGAGCCAGCTTTTCTTTATTTAGGGTTATACTGTAATCACAGGGAGAATTCCATACAGCAAGAGGAATCACCCACTTGTCTGTTTCAAAGGATTTCTCGCACTCTCTAAGTTTACAAGCATATTTATACTTAAGACAGAGAAAGAGATAAAAAAATGCGACCTTGGAGAAACAAAACAATAGTAAATTACACAGAAATTTAAGAAGTTTACTTAAACAACCCATCTGTGCATAGGGTAATATATCAAGATAACTTAAGGATGACCCAAGGCATGCAGGATTTCTTATCTCAGAACATTTAACTGAAATAAGCAGTATCAGCACCTCTGGTCTCTGTCTGTTTTTCTAGTCAAATAGGTCAGAAGCTGACTAAATTTACTCCTACACACAGTAATACACATGTAGATGCCTTACTAACACTGTGTGTGGACTGATTTGGGACTAACTTTAGTCCCAAGTTGGTCCACACACAGCGTTACTGCACTTTAATGCTTGCACATGTAGATGCCAGCCTAAAACCACTTACTGTACAGTAAGTTACTGTATGGTAAAGTTAATATCCAGTAAATACATGTGTAGACTTACTTTTTCCTCCTACCTTCTCCTCAGCAAATCTCTTAGAAACATTGGTCCCTAAAAATGTTCTAAGCCTTTATAATTAATTAAATCAGGGGTTGGCAATTTATGGCCTGTGGACTACATCTGGCCCATGGAACCTTTGAACTCAGCTTGGATGTGGAGCTTCAGAGGCATTTGGCAGCAGAGGGACTTTTTGTGAGCTCTCTCATCATGCTGCTGAGGGGACATATGGCAGCTGCTGGTGCTCTCCCTGAGCCACTGTGAAGATAAGTGTCAGCTGTGGACATTTTCAAATTGCCACCAGCAAGACAAGTGATGATGGCCTACCCACCTCCAACCAAGGGTGGGTCATTCTGGCCCACAACCAGAAAAGGTTGCCTACCTCTGAATTAAACCACAACAGACTGATCCACTCTTTCTGCATGTAATTCCCACTGAGGCATATGGCAAGACTGATGTGAATTAGTGCACTTGACATATACATAGGGTGATCCCATGTCCTGGTTTAGTTGGGACAGTCCCAGAATTTGGAGGCTGGTTCTGGCTTCTCAGTGAACATTAAAATGAGCACCCTGGGCTCAGGTTGTGTGGTTGGGGGGGGTGTGGAATACAGAATGGCATAAGCTGTGAAATAGGAAGCCCGAGCAAATAGCAAAATTGCCTAAAATAGGTTAGCTTGATTAGTGGAATGACCACTAAAAAGGGGAGATGAGTAAAGAACAATGAGTCATTGACAGGCCATTGCCTCCCTTAGATGCCTGAATAATAAAGCCAAAGCCATACCACACTGCCTCACCCCCACCTCTGCCTGCTGTAGCACAGCTGTGTTAAGGGGGGCAGTGATCCGGATTTCACATTGTCCCATATGATCACCATATATATACAGTAATCAGATTAGCATCGTCTGGTCTTGGGTGTTTTACTGTTATTGTAAAACATTGGTCTTTTGGAGTTTTCAGAAATATATTCTTGTACTATGAACTCTACTAAAAACAGTGCATCTTTTAAGAGTCTAAAGTATTTTTAAGTATCTTCCACATTGTTAAACAGTTTTGCTGTGTGAAAATTTTAGTAGACATTCATGCTATTTCCTCACTCCTAAGAGACACATTGCTGTACTCTCACATTTTAGGTTAAACCATTTTGCAACTTTCTCACATAGACATATGAGAAGAATGGAGTCCGTAAGCTGCCAGGAAAGCTGACTGAGATTCTTTTGACTGCTGGTATATATCCTGCAAAAAAAGAACAAAAATCCCCAGTGCAAAAGAAGGGTTGGAGTAGACTGAAACAGGAAGGGGAGCTCTCACCAGCTACAAAGTAGTTTTATTCTTGCATTTATTTATATGCTACCCCTCTCTCCTGCATACCCCAAATCATGTTTCCTTTCAGCATAGCATGGTCTTACGGGCACCCCTGTAACTTAAAAACTTAGAATTCCCTTTTCTTGATCCAGGTTAATGAACAAAGTCATGAGGATTACTCTCACCATCCCCACCTTTCCTTGTTCCCCAGCCTTCCAATCAATTTCCCGCTGCTCGCTGACTTATACCCCTAAGCACTGTACCTGAAACCTAGAGAAGTTCTAGGTGAAACAGCTCAGTAGCCCTTTTGTACCTTTCCCTCTCAAGAATGCTTTAATTAAAATGCCGGAAGCATCTCATATATTCAGCATCCCACACTTCAAAATGGCAATGGGGGCACTTTAACTAAAGCTCATTTGCCAAGCTTTAGTTAAAGTGCCCCCAGTGTCATTTTGAAGCATGGAGATGCTGAACACATGTACTGCCAAGGCTTCTGGAGCATGCCTACTAGCCCACTCCAGCAGACTTTAATAATTGAATCCTCTCTGCTGCATTCTAACAAGAACACATTTGGAGCAGCCGCTGGGCCCTAGGGCTGTGCAAAGCTTCGATCACTGATTTGATTTGGGGAAGATTCGGACCAATTTGGCAGCTGAATCTCCAAATCCAAATCAACTCAAGAGACCCATTAAAAGGTCCGAATTGAATCTGAAAACTCCAGATAGATTCAGAAAAGATTCAGAGAGATTCGGAGAATTGGATTGGCTGGGGACAAGTAGGCACAGCTGGGCAGCTGCAGGTTCTCCCAAGGCTCTTCCAGCTGTGTCTGCCTCTCCCCAGGTCGGGGGAGCCATGGAAAAAGCCCCCAGGTCAGGGGCCCTGCCTGGCCCCATCCCCCACCCAGCCCCAGCCTCCCAGCTCTTAAAAAAAACCCAAAAAAGCCATGCATTCATTGGCTGCAGTAGGGGATGTGGGGGCTCTGGGGTTTCCTGGCAGAGCCCCCACTGTGCAGCCCCTGCTCCTTGATCACCCCCCAACTTGGCCCCACCCCTGATGGCACCCCTGCCTGGTCCCAGCAGTCTGGGAATAAAAAAAACCCCCAAACAAACAAAAACCGCTCTCACTGTCAGTAGCAGCACCTGTGAGGGCTCTGGGGCAATGTGGCAGAGCCCCTCTGCAAGCCCCCGCTCCCCGATCTTCTGGCCCCCTGCCCAGTGCCACCTCAGATGGCTGCCCTGCCTGGGCCCAACATCCTGGCAATTGAAAAAACCTCCTGCTCTCACTGACTGCAGCACCAGGGATCGGGGCCTCTGGGTGCTCATGGCAGAGGACCCCCATGTAGCACAGGGCAGCGAGGATTGCCCCTCCTGCCTGGCACCTGCGCAGCACCTGCCTCATGGCACAGGTGCAGTGTGGCTTGGCAGGGCGCTGCGCACTGCCTGGGAGCTGGGGCCGCTGGGGTTGAGTGCTGCGGGGCTCTTTCACAGCACCCCCTCCTGCCTACCCATCCTATTCAATTGAAAATAGGGCATACCCTTGGGTGCACCCGGGTTATGTTTAAGTGCTAGGGGGCTGGAGCTGGGCAGGGCAGCCGTGGGAGCTTCTCTCATGGCTCCCCCAGCCCGGGGAGAGGCAGGCACAGCCAGAGGACCTGCAGGAGAACCTGCAACCACCCAGTTGTACCTGCCTCTCCCTGGCCAATCCAAATCTCTGAATCAGTGCCGAATCAGCATGGAATCTCCAGTTCTTTTTCAGCCAGATCGAATGGGGACAGTGATTTGAATCACCGAATCGAATCACTGTCCTCTGAATTGGCTGAATCTGAATCGAATACTTCCCTATTCGCACAGACCTACTGAGCACGTGTATAGGTGTCCCTAATGACCAGTGATTCTGGTTTTCTCTAATTTAAAAAGTCCCCAATTTTTAGATTTAAAAAAGTTACCCCAAATCCAAATTTTTCCATGATTAAAATGAAACAGCATTATATATTACTTTTTTAAAATCTGAAAACTGCAGGGTTTTTTTTAAATCAGCAAAAACCAGGATCCTTGCTGATGACCAACATTTTTTATCTTGAACAGGAGGTAGTCATCTGACTAACACCTGGTTCTTATTTCCCGTTGTCTCATATTCTTCAATTATTTCTTTAAGGGAATCAGGATCTGGACCATGACACCCTGTTTATATTCCCTTTCTGTAGTCCCTGATGAAAACATTGTGGCAGGTCTACTGAGCTCTGCAATACGTACTCCTCTGTAAGCTGTGCTACATATGCTTTTCACAACCTTTAGAAATTAATTCCACCTTACACTAATAGACGTTAAATCAGTTTGCAGGTCTCTGGTATTCTACCTCTGTTGGGCCCCTTGAAAACACAACAATACAGGATTTGAGTGAAGTGGAAAGGAGGTATAGTCTGAGTGGCACAGTCGAGCCTAATGCATCTCACTAACATTAGAAGGAACAGCAAAATGGAACTCTAGGAATCCCATGCACAAGCACCTACTTGGGAGAAAGATCATTGCTACAATAAGGGACCTCACAGATGGGAAAGATCAAGGCTTATTGAGAGGCCTTCCTATCTGATTTCACAAGTCTTCCCAGAGTGTTCAATCTGGCAAAAAAGTCGAAGGTTCTGGTCAGTATAATAAAACCAGCATGGATACAGTCTCTCTTCAGCACCACAAGATTGTCAAATACAAATACAATACTGTCACCATGTTAAATGCATGCTTCAACTCAAACTGATAGGTATCAAAAATATCTACTGGCCTGGAAATTTCAGCTGAGATCTTCTCAAAAGATCTAAATGGATTAAATGGCTACGATCAAAAGATGTTGTTTGTTTGGGGGTACCACCACCTGTTTACAGGCGACGGCATTTTGCTGAAACAAAAGAAATGCTAAGAGCTGTGGGCAATAATGGATTCCCAAATTCTCAGTCAATTCTTTACAAGCCAATATTCAGCTTCCTGGAGAAACAGAAGACCTCAACAAAGCCAAGCCTTTTAACATCTTTGTAATACATTATATTTCCTGTGAAATTCCCCCAAAATTATAACATATTGATCTGGGTTACATGAGGACAGAAAACAATGTTGTTGCCTTATGCCAAAACGGCAATAAACAATAGACATCAGTCCATTGTACTTCCTTGGGTCAGTGACACACTAATTATTCAGAAGCAAGCTGTCACACCCTGCATTATTTTTGTTTTCATCTTAACAGACAGTTTTTTTCTTTTACTTGAGATTTGTTCTTTCTCTATCATAAGGGAAGATAATAGAGAACATGTTGGTAATGGAGGTGTAGAACAGAATCATTTGTTTTGAATCAGTATTGTATAAAAATTTGGTTATGTTTGTTTGTTTTTTAAATAACAGTATAAAAATGATGAAGGCCAATGTGACATCACTGTGTTTCTATAATACATTTCTACATAACTTGCTACGGGTACTTGTGCACTCAAGTGTTAAAAAAAAGTCAGCCCAACTGACATTAAACTTTTCTTAAAACATATGTATTTGACACAAATGCACATGCTGTCTTGTTTTCTCCATATCAAGTGCCGTCATTATTTATTATTAAAAATATCGGTATTTTTGTGGGGTATGGACAGGCGCTTATTTTGAGCATTAAGAATTTCTGGGAAATTTTTGGCACCATCAAAACAATAGTATGCACAAACAGTTTTTTAGTGCAACAGAGCATGGCAAAAATATGTACTGCCACTGCCGGTGCTCTGCAGCCAGGAGACCAGTGGGCATTGATGCCAGCATGCTTTGAGGGCACCCCTGCCTACAGAGAGTGTTGACAGCAAAGTGCAGAGAAAAGGGCCATTTGGGTGGGTTCCTGGGGAACCACATCCACTCTAGACCATTCTCCTTCCTTGCACTGGAAGTGCAGAGCGACAGTACACCCATTTACTTTCCACTGCCAAAAGCTCATGAATCTCACTTCCAACCTACAGTGGATTCCTGCTGCCTGCACACCCTTCTGCTCCCACCAGCAGAGGCAGGTTCAATGTGTGCTGTACTCCGTCTGGCACAAGAGTCAATGCTTACCACTGCTTCTTCAGAGAACTTGTTAAATAAGCTCCTATGCGAGCTGGTGCTCAGTACCATGGATGGCCATGCAGACATGACTGAAGCCAGCCACTTGATCTCAGGTTCACCAACAAGTTCAATGTAGGCAGCTCCATGGTGGGAGAGGCAGTGTGGGAGGTGTCCTTGGCCATCCAGTGGGTACTTGCACTGTGTTTCACTTACCTTGTTAACCTGTGGGTGGCTGGTAGAGAGAGGGAGAGTAGGCCTGTGCAAATAGGGAAGTACTTGATTTGGATTGAGCTGATTCGGAGGAAGTGATTCGATCCAGAGATTCGGCAAAATTGGCTTTGAAAGATTCGGCACTGATTCAGAAAGATTCCATGATTTGGATCAGCTGGGGAGAGACAGGCAAGGGAGGTGGCTACAGGTTCTCCTGTGGCTCCTCCAGCTGTGCCTGCCTCACCCTGCGTGTGGGGAGCTGCAGGAGAATCCCCCATATCTGCCCTGCTCAGCCTCATCCTTTGCCCAGCTCCAGCCTAGTCCTGGCACTTTTTTTAAAAAAAAGCCCTCCACTCACTGGCTGCTGCAGCAGTGATTGGGGCCTCTGGGTGCTCATGGCAGGGACCCCTGTGCAGCACAGGGCAACAGGGATTGCCCACCACCCCCGCCTGGCACCCTTGTGGCAGCTGTTGCATTGGGCGGATGCAGCACAGCTCGGCAGCATGCCCCGCACTGCCTGGGAGCTGGGGCCGGTGGGGTGGAGCACTGCCAGGCTCTGGCTGACACGTAGAGCTGCCCTAGCTCCCAGATAGTGCTAGCAGGGCAGCCATGAGGGCTTCTCCTGCAGCTCCTCTGGCTGCGCCTCTTCTGCCCCGGTGGCAGGAGCCATGGGAGCTATGCCCTGCTCCCATTTGCCCAGCCGGCACAGAGAGGGGTGGGCACGATGTAAGCATGGCTTCCTCTGGGCAGCAGCAGGGCATAGCCCTCACTCCCAGTGCTACCACGCCCACATCAGCACTGGGAATGGCAGGTCTGCCCTGCCCCCACATGCCAGCCAGTGCGGGGAGTGCGGGATGCAGGCACACCAGTGCAGGATGCTGGGAGCGGGGGCTATGCCCTGCTGCCACTTGTCTCCTTCTACCCAGAGCAAGCCACATCCACATCCCTGCCCCAGTTGGGCAAGTGGCAGCAAGGCAGAGCCCCTGCTCCCAGGCCTGCCGTGCCTGGATCCTGTGTCCCCTCATCTCCCTCCTCAAGTAACTTGCCCCTCTGCCCTGGCTGGGCAGCTTGTCCCAGCCCCATACCCCAATCCCTCCTTCCCCCATACCCCATCCCTCTCTCCTCCCCCAACCCCAACTGACTTATCAGCTGGAGGCAGCTGCATCAGCTGTGTGTTTAGTCTATGGCTGAATCTCTGAAACAGCCAAATCTTTTCTGAAGCTATTCTGAATCAATTCAGATGCTTCAAATTGATTTGGAGCTTTTAATCTGGAGTGATTCAATTAGGATTTGAAGATTTGGTTCCCAAATCAGCTGAATTTCCTCCGAATCAAATCAGCTACCAAAGCTTCGCACAGCCCTGGGAAAGCTTTGATGCTGGCTTCACTTCAGGAGGGGGCCTGTAGAGATGCCCCTTCACCCCACCCATGGCCTTTGCAAATTACAGCAACCAGTTATGGTTCCAAGCTCACACAGCCCTCTCAACTGTGCTGTTCATGGCACTGCCCAACAGAGCTCTGACACTACCTCTATTTCGGAAGAAGCATTAACGATTTTCTGTTCAGTCAGGATATTGCATTTACTATTTGTCAAGGCTGACACCTGACATTTTTGAAGCCTGAGGATACAAGCTCAACCATCAACATGTTCATATTCTGTGCTCTTCCTTGGCTTGTAGATAATGCCAGAGATGTTGACATTACAGGAACAGGTATTTTTGGTACAGAAAGAGGGCTTGGAGGTGAATTCTTGCTGTGTTTTGGGGCCAGAAAGATTTTATCCTTTTCACAAAGAAAGACAGTTCTAACAACAAGCAACAAGTTTGTGTAGTGACCTGTGAGCCCAGCTCTGCCTCCCTGGGGCAGTAGATTTTAATGTGAAAAACAGTCTTCCTGGACCTGAGGACAAGGGAGGCGATAAGCAAGGCCTCCTAGGATGCTGAAGGACTGATGCCCTATGACTTTACATTTAACTGTGCATGCATTACATGCAATGCTAGAAATTGTTGTGCTGCTAAGAAGTCGTTGTTGGAAAGAACTAAAATTTTGTCACATAATCACTATATTTTTTCGACAACAAAACAGTTGGATGGCTGTAAGCTCACATTTTGCAGTGATAAAAATAGTTTTTGTTGCTACAAATGTAACACATGCCCATTCCTCAGTCTGCCTTTGCATAACTTGAGAATTTGCGGTGTATCAGTGTATTTGCAGTGGGTTGGGAGGGACTTCCTAGAGCATGGAGGCCCTCTGTGATCTCAGGCCACTAAGCAGCATACATTTGTCCAAAACCAATCACAATGATAAGATACTAACAAAGAATGAAGCGTTCTACCCTAACTGAAAACAAATCTGAAGAATAAAGGAGTTATCAAATGCATTCTGAAATATTTTTACTACAGCAAATGTCTAACAGCAATAGGAAAAATAGTTCCAGCCTTGACAAAATTAGCACCGATGATTATACCCATGAATACATTTACAATTAGCACCCATGAATACATAGGAAACTGATGAAGAAAATAAAATACCTGGCAGTGAGGACATCAGCACTGTCAGTGACTGCCGAATGAAAAATGAGCCAGCCACTAGGCCTGTGCAAAGTGGCTCGTATTTGCTTCGGATTCAGATTCGGATGATCTGGGGGACAGTGATTCAATCTGGTGATTAGAATCACTGTCCCGAATCTTCATTCGAATCTGATTCAGAGATTCGGCTCCTGCTGCCAAATCTCTGAATCACCCAGGCCCATCCCCCGCCCACTCTCCCAGCCTGGCAATGGCTGCTCTGCCCCCGCCAGCTCCCAGCACTTTGAAAAAAAAGCCCAGACTCACTGGGTGCTGGCAGGCAGGGGGAGTGATCCCCACTGCCCCCACTACCCACGCTGCATGCGGGGCTCTGCACGAGCCCCCCCAACCCCTCCCCCGCTGCCCCAGTCCCCCATGGCTGCTCCACCTGCCCTAGCTCCAGGGCTTTAAGGAAAAAAAAACCCCAAAGCCCTGGACTCAGTGGTTCCTGCCCAGCATGGGACAACCCCTGCTGCCCCCCACTGCCCCATGCCACATAGGGGGCTCTTCATGAGCCCCTCAAAGCCCCAAGGCTGCTACAGGAGCCAGTGAGTCTGGGGTTTTTTCAGGTGGGGGGTCAGGGGGCTCATGCAGCATGCGGCAGTGGGGAGCAGCAGGGATTGCCCCCCCACCCAGCAGCACCCAGTGAGCTTTATTAAAAGCACTGGGAGCTGGGGCAGGCAGGGCAGCCATGTGGGGGGCCTGGGGGAGTGGACAGGGGTCGGGGGGCTGGGAGCAGGCAAGGGATGGGGGACGGTAGGGGTCCCCCCATGGTCCCCTCCCCTCTTCCGGCTTCCTCTCCCCTGCCCCCTGCTTAACAGCTCCAAGTCCAGCTCCAGCTCCCTAGTGCAGCCAGCAGGAACTGCCTGAATTATCAAAGCTCTCCAAATCTTTTCTGAAGATTCGGAGAGTTTTGAATTGATTCAGACCTTTTTATTGGTCCCCTGATTCAATTCAGATTTAGAGATTCGACCACCGAATTGGGCTGAATCTCCTCCAAATCGAATCAGCGCCTAAAGCTTCGCACAGCCCTGCCAGTCACGCTGAATATAAATGGCAGACAGATCTTACCAGGGGCTGAGCTCTCTCAACTTCTGCTGAAGTTTCAGATCAGCCTTATGGTTTGCTGAGCTCAGCCCAGAGGATCCCATTGAAGATACAAAGAGCAGTCCACTCCTCTACCCCAGTAAAGTTCAGGGAAAAAGCAAAACCCCCCAGTCTTTGTGCTTGATGAAGAACAAGCATCACTTTCTCCCCCTGGAGAATACAGCCCATGCTGAAGAGGATGGGAAGGAACAGGAAATGGCTGAAACCACAGTCCCTTCTCTGTATAGGCCAACAGAGCAGACCACAGGCAGTAGGGCAATTGGGTTGTGCTATCTCCAGAGACAGTGCACTTTACATGCTGCCTCTGAATGCCAGGGCCCTTGAGGAAAGATTGTTCTTCCTGAAGCATAGTGTCTCCTGTAGATGGATAGTGCTCTAAATATGTGGGCTAGGGACTACAAGCTTCAAACTAACAGCTTTTGGGGCTTTTAGGTATCATAGGTGAGTTTTTACCCCGATTGGCTTTATTAATTAGCAAGTAAAGAACACTTCAGCTGATCCTCCCACTTCTTGCTTAGTAACGATTCATGTTTTAAATTGGAATTGAGGTAACCACTTAAGACCCGGTCAGGGTCAAGCTACATTGTGGTAGGCATTGCACAAAGACTTCAGAGGATATGGTGCTGACTGCAAAATATGTTATTTTGACAGCTGTGGGTCTAGCAAAATTTCAATGTGAATGCTGTCCTGGCTAACAAAGTCTTCAATTAAAGATGTTCACATTTAAATCCATTCCTGGAAGCCTAGAATACTATATACCCTGTGCTGCTTTGGCTCTCAGCCAAAAAGTGACAGTACTGAATTCCAACTTGAGGGAAGGTCAAGGCTTCAAGAGTACTCTGAATGTTGGTAAGACCAGAAGCTGCCTGGTTTACATGTGTTTTACTGACTCACACCAGCACATTTCTCTCAGTCTCCTAAATGCAGTCACCTAAGTTTGGATTGTCTGTTTCCCCTCCTCCAGTTCAACTTTGGACTCCCTCCAGGCTGGCCTCTACCCCTTGCAGTCCACTGAAACCACACCCAGAGGCATTACTGACTTCTAGCAGTATCACAATTGGCGTGGGGCCCTGAGTGTCAACTTAGGGAGGAAAGAGTGAGAAAAGACTCTGTTGCTGCAGCCACACAATTGCACTGGTGGCGCAGCAGCAGCTGGAAATTGCCGATGCCCCCATGTATTGCAGCTGCCCGAGACACCTGGAGGCCTTGTTATGCCTCTGCTTCCTAGCCAGGTTTCTGCGTAAGTAGTCTATTCTCATGCTCCTTGACCTTTTAGGCATGTTTAGCACAGTTGATTATGCTGTTCTTTTGGAAATATTCTTTTCATATGGATTACTTAACATCTCATACTTCAGACCTCTCTAATCAATCCTTCCACTTGGCCTTTGGTGGAAACTTCTTGCGTCACTCTGACTTCCTCTGGAGTTACTGTAGGCTCTGTTCTCTGCCCTGATCTCTTCTCCTCCCTCTCTATTGTATCCTCTAAGAGCAAGTCCCATACATATCCACAAAGCTAATTTATTATCCTGATTCTTTACAACTTTCTTGTCCCATGACATCAATAAAAAGCTGAGCAAGGAGTTTTTTTAGGGGCGGCGAGGGGTAGACAAGGTTCTTTGGATAAATCCAATATTTATTATTGGGGGGGGGCGCATTTTTTAGTGCATGCACATTAACTAGCACAATGGGATTAGGCTCCATATCAAGGTTTACAGACACTACGGTGGTACAAACATTAATAATAAAGAAGTCACTTGAACATTTCCCAAATCCTGGTCAGGAGCCTTTAAACTATTACTTAAGACTGGGAACAGCCCAACATGGATTGTTTCTAAGGGGTCGAGAGAAAAGTGGTCTATAAAATAAGTAGATATTAGGATACAGGAGTTCAGCACTGTGCGGCCCCTCAAACTCCTGGTCTTCTACACTCTCTGGCTCACACCCCAATGCCAGGGCTTTATGTCCTAAGAACACATCCTGAACACACATAGTTTTTTGTTCTTTTTCATAACACAGCACACAATGAGAGAAATACAAAATGGAACTAGATTTTCAAAAAATTCAGCTCCTGCTTAGGCATGAAAATGTTTCAAAAGAGCTCAGCATGCCATGTGCTGGCTTGTCTTGGAAAACTTTGGCTATAACAGTCACAAATGACAGCTGTTGTCTGTTGAGAACTTTTGAAGGTCTGGCCCTATTTAACTGCCAACAGGTGAGCTGAGTTTATTTGACATTTTACTGCATTTGTGCAGTCTGGTAAAATTTTGAAAAGCATATAAGCAACTTAGGATCCCATGTCACTGCTTTTCAATGCCATTTCACTTTTGAAAATTTTGCTCATCAAACTCTTTTGAAAATCTGGCCAGTTGTGCACAATTACAGAACAAGAAGACTTCCTTTACCAGTATATTTCAGAGACTAGCTAAACCTGAGGGTATGTAATCCTTTTAAAAATAATTCTATTGAAGTAACTGTAGAGGTTCTCATTATCCAGAAAAGAGAGGCTATAATGCAGATGGTAGGGAGCTGGGCTAGGAGTTCTGGCTCTGCCAGCAGCTTGCTGGGTGTGTTGCGTGTGACTTCTGTGCTTTTAGTTTCCTCACCATTAACAGAGAACTAACAAATGCAGTTTACCCTCTTTTGAAAAGAGGGTTGAGATCTATGCATGAGAAGAGCTAAAGATTGTTTTATAAATGCCTAGTCTTTTTTACCTGCTCCTGGAGTTTAAGTACTACACAGGCAGTGGTGAGGTGGAAAGAGCATACCATTTATACAATATAGTGGGTGCTTCTACATGAGACACTTTACTGCACAGGAGACTAATCTACTGCACAGTAAAGCATCACCATTACCACAGAAAAGCACACATGCACACTATTTACTGCACACTAAATTAATCTACTGCAGTTAGCTACTACTTGTAAATACAGGTAGTAAAACAACTGCACAGTAGATACTGCATGGTAGCACACATGTAGATACTGACCAGGAGCAAAGTTTCTCCTGGCCAGCCCCAACACTAGGGGACTACAGGGGATGGGGGACTTGCCCGGTCCTGGCTGAGGAGCTGGAAGCTGAGCAGTGCCAGGACAGGGGAGGTCTCTGCTTCCCCATACAGCTAGGAGCTGGCTGGGAGCTTTCCCATTTCTGGGACTGCTCCCAGCCAGCCCTGGGCTAGGTGGAGATTTCCCCAAGCAGTTGGGGGCTGGCCAGGAGCAGCCCAGAAGTGGGCAAGCCCTGGGCACCTGGCCAGCCCCTGGCCGTGTGGGGAAGCTCTGCTGGTCATGGGGCTTGTCCCCATGTGCACAAGGCTGAGAGAGCTCTGCAGTTGCAGCTGTCTTCTGGCTCTGTGCATATCAGGCCCTCTCCTAATGTGTATGGGGCATGGAGACAGCTGTCACTGCAGCTGGCAGAGTTCTCCTGGCCCTGTGTTTATGGGGGCTGTCCCCATACTCCCTGCCAGTCCCCAGATTAGTATCCTGGGGGAGCCTGGATCTTCCCCTGGCTGCCGCAGGGGACCAGAGCAGGGTAGGAGCAGCCCTGTACCAGGCTGGCACCATAGGAAGAGGGAAAAATATTATTTAGGGGGCTGAGCGCACACACACACACACCACCCAGCAGGTAAGCGTGTAAAGGGAAAAGGGGGTGGGAAAGGGAAGGGGCATCGGGGGGAGAGGCAGATTGAGGCCCCCACAGTGAGGGAGGGAGTGGGACAGGGGCTGGGGTAAATGGGAACCGAGGGCAGGTCATGGGACAGTTGGAGCCCAGGTAGCTTATCCAGGGGTGCAGGGGTGGGGGCTCCCACTGCTGTGCACAGCCTGGGGGAAGCACAGGGGGCACATGCCCCCTAGATTTGTGTGTGGGGTGGAGGCAGGCTGCTGGTGTAGACTGGGGCTCTGTGCCCTGCTGCCTTTGCCTCAGGAGCTATGCAACACCATGTACCTGCCACCACCAGACAGGCAGGGGATGCGATGCAACCCAGTGGTGGCAAGCACATGGTGTCGCATGGCTCCTGAGGCAGCAGCAGTGGTATGCAGAGCTCCAGTCCACAGTGGCAGCCCACCTGCATCCTGTGGACAAATCCAGGGGGCACATACCCCCCATGCCTCCCCTGGGGTGGGGACAGTGGAGGGACCCCCCCACACCCTTAGATGAACCACCAGGGCTCCAACTGTTCCATGACCTGCCCCAGGGCCCCACTCCCTCCCTCACTGTGGGGGCCTCAGTTTGCCTTCCCCTTCACAAACTTGCCTGTGGTGGTGGGCAGTGCTCAACATGTGGTAGGGTTGCGATCCTGGCTGCATGCAGGCTGAGGCTGTGTATCTGTGTCTGTGTGCACCCCCTGCCGCAGCTGCCCAGAGCCCACACCTGGGCTGCTCTCCAGCCCTCTGTGCTGCCACTGCTGCCCTGCATTTGTTGGGGCTAAGCCTCGTTAGCCTTCTGCTGCCTATGGCTGGCTCCCATTGGGAGTAGTTTTGCTCCAGACAGGAAGCATGTGTAGACATGCTCCCAGGGAAGCCTTTATAGCATTAATAACACATGTACACATGTCCAGTATATTGCATGCCCAATTTGGTACAAGAATATAAAGGCCTCTGGGAAACATCATTATTATTTCAAAATAACTTTTGCTGGATTTCCAAATGCTGGATGTTGAAGTTTAGATAAGACCTGTTTCCAGGATGTCAGCAGATGTTATGCACTTTAGTAAATTGAAATGGTTAACTACGTTTGGTATAAACAGCTGAGCATTTTTAGAACACAAATACTGTTTCCAGCTCCATAGGATCTGGCCTTTCCTTCTCTTGGTTTCAATTTCTCATTGTCTATTTTCTTTCTGACTAACCAGGCTTAAGCTTTTGTAACATCTTTCTGCAGATGTGGTCTTTAGATGCCTACTATAACTGAATGCCTACAGTTGACTAAAACCAAAAGATTATGCTTAAACTAGGGAACTTTGCAGACTTTCACAGGGGCTTGCCATTGCTACTATAGAAAGCTTGAATGTCACTGAACCTGATGAGCTAAGCAGATTCACCACACCAGCCAAAGCCACTACGTAGATGATGTTCAGAAACAGGAGACAGAGTAGGAGAGAGAACAGGATGAAGCCCGAGTAAGATAGAACTCAGGTAATTGTCTCAGCTGTACTTTCTTTTTTTGCTTTCTTTATTTCTTCCCCAAGGTCAGTTTGTAACTGCACACAGGGTTTGATCGAAGTCGGGGGGGGGGAGGGGAGGTTGTACTCTATGCTTTGATGGCTTACAAACTTGTGCTTTCAATCCTTCTCACCCACTAAAAAAGACTGACATTGATGTGTGACATAGTTTGACTGTGTTTGTTAACTGGCCTGTTTCTCAAAACAGGGGTTATTGCGGTTCTGAGCAGTTGTTTTTAAAATGAGTTTTAAACTACAGTGGACTAACTGGGCATGTCTACATGTGCATTAATGCACCATAATTACAGTGCATTAAGTTTAGTACCTGTGGGCATTTATACATGGCCTGGGGGTAGGAGGGGCGGGGGCAGCTTAATTAGAGCCACTCTAATTAAAGTGCCCAGAGAGTCTCATACATCAGTGTCCCCATGCTGAAAAGTGACAGTGGGGGTGCTTCAACCAAAGCTCACTGAACGAGATTTATTTCAAGTGTCCCTGCTGCCATTTTTAGCACAGGGACACTAACGCATGAGATGCTGGAGTCTGCTGGAGCACAATAATTATAGGGCTCCAGAAGACTCAATTAATCGAGTAATTACAGTGCGTCAGAGCAGCCTCACTGCATGTGTAGAGGCACCCTTTAATAACAGGTACTAACTTAATGCATCATTATAAGTGCGACTGCACAATAGCACCTTCTCAGATGTTTTAGGTGATGCTAATACACCTAACTGTACTGTGCATAAGTGCATTAACACAGCTTTTGCCTTGATGCACTAATACACAGTAGAACTAGTCTACTGCGTTTCTAGCATTTCATGTAGATGTGCCTATGGAGGGACTATTTCTCACTTCTCCTTATGTCCAAGCTGTTCTTCCAAACTGGTAAAGCTAAGTTCTAGCACAGTACTCAGGCACAAAGCCACAAATAACAATACAAACCCTGCAAATAAATCACAATGTTGCACAAAAGAAAATAAAAGAAAAAAGGGCATATGAAAGACTAAGTGTACCACCTATGCCTGAAGTTTCTGCAGTGGCAGGGGGTTCATTAGGTAAAATATGCCTGGATGTTCTTCATGCTACAGAAGGCAGCAAAAAACCCTAGTGATCCCTGGAAGTCTGACCTGGGAGAATTTTTTCCCCACATATTGGGGTACTACTGCCAAAGGATCAAGTAACTGGATATTTTCCAAAAGATGCCCAGAAATTTTCAGTGTATCTAGATGTCAATATTTGTGCATTTTTAAAGAAAATATCTGATTTGATTCACCTGTCCCTGCTACAGAAACCTTCTGGTAACTGTTAGCGCAATGTTTTACTTGCAAAACTTAACAGTTGCTAGAGAAAATTTCAAATCAGAGCCTCATTTCACTTTGAAGACTGGTTTCAATTTAACCATATAACAGAAAGTCATCTTATGGCACTATGCATGGGATTTCTGTTAAAAAATCAATAAAGAACCAGTCATAATTATCTCTTGTTTAAGCAAGAACATCTGCAGTACATAGTATATTTAGATTTCTTTTTTCCAGCTCAGTGCACATTACTTTTTTCTCTCCATACAGACTGAATAGAAGAAAAATGTATCAATCCCAGAGTGATGGGTACCTCATATGTTGCTAGGGTAAACCTGGTTGCCTTGGAACTATAGAATCACAGCATCATTTTCAAAAATATTTAAAGCTTATAGCACTTGCAGAGTTTTCATGTTAATTTGTCTAAGCTAACCATGGTGTTGATTTTTATCGGAATTGCTGAGATTCATTGGAGTTGCCCTGGGGGATGAATTTGGCTTAGTGGCTTCATTTAAGTTCATTGAGTCAGACTGTATGCTGGAATGCAAGCAAAGTGCACACTCTCATTTGCAAAGGTATATTTACTGCCCATGGTATTTTGAGAATGAGAAAGAAACTGTGATTTGTATTTTGAAGGTGTTACCTGAACAACATCTAACGGGGAGTTAAATGAGATTTATAAGTATTATACTGATAATACTTAAAAATACATAAGAGGCAATAACCATGCAGGGTTTCTTTGGTCCAAAGAGTTAACAGCAATATTTTATGGTCAGGCAGTGATTAAATTGTCCAGTAGGTGGCTGGCATTCACCAGCGGTAGCCTGCAGCTTCCATACAATTACTGTAATCATTTAAACAAGCTTGCTATCATCGTGGGAAGTGGGGAGAGAGTTGACGTCCAGAGGATCCTGCCTATAGGATCAGAGTCATCAAAAGAGCTGTTCCTTTCCCTCACTTTAAACCCAGCCTTCAGAAGCAGGTGCTGAGACCTGAAAGGGAATGTGAAATGCGGCATGACAGCAACAATCAAAACTTCTCGCTTTGTTCTTCACTTAATTCTGACTGAACTCTGATCCAGGAGCAGAAGGCTGAGGATGGAAATTTGACAAGCCTGGATTCAGAAAATGCTTTGTATCTGTTTGCCTCTTGATTTGGTAAACAGCCTTCTAGTACTGCCGAAAACTTGTTTGCAAGACAAATGAATGAAACAAAAAAAAGTTCTAGGATAAAAAACCATGCTCAAAGACTTGCTGGCTCCAGCTTATGGAAATAGTTTTGCTCAGTGACAGTGGTTTTCTTTTCTTTCTTTCGCTTTTCTTAAAGTATCATGCAGGGATACGACTTTCAGTCTTTTCTGCCTGTTTAAAACAAGCAAACAGCAACAAAAGACAACTCCATAAATTTTATACAAGGATTTTTGAACAACAGAATTATCATCCAGTAGAAACAAAATCTGACCATGGCATCTGAAGAGTGCTTTCTGCTAGACTTGGAAGTGGATAACTTTATTCTTTGCAATGTCTCTGTGAATCAAAGTGAAAATCTCTCCATCCTTAGTGATGATCGGTTCTACCCAGGTTTCCTATACGCCATTCCAACCATTTATGGGATCATCATTTTGATAGGACTTATTGGCAATATCACTTTGATAAAGATCTTCTGTACTGTGAAGTCCATGAGAAATGTTCCTAACTTGTTCATCTCCAGTCTGGCTTTAGGTGATCTGCTTCTCCTAGTTACCTGTGTCCCTGTGGATGCCAGCAGATACCTTGCTGACAAATGGTTGTTTGGCCGGGTTGGATGTAAACTTATCCCCTTTATACAGCTCACTTCAGTGGGGGTGTCAGTCTTTACACTCACAGCTCTCTCAGCAGACAGGTAAGTATCCTACTGAAAGCCAAATAGTCTTGCTGTGTGATGATCAGAATGTTTATAGATTCATGGTCTGTACAAATTACGAATTCATGTTTTCCAGTTAAAAGTAAATGATACTGAATTTGAAAACTAACCAAGAAAATTAATGTGTGTTCAGTTTATTTCTTCGGCTTATGATTGCAACTATAAAACATAATGGGGCAGTGGCCTGAACAAGGAATTACATTTCTGGGGCCAGGCTGCATCTTTGTATAGATTAGCAAACATCATCAGTTTAATTTGATGTGAAGAGGAACCACAGCAGAATTAAGTTAAAGCTTGGAGATTAAATAATCATTAGTAAGTGATGCTATGCCCAAAGACAAGTTTCCTTCTCAAGTTCCTCAGATAAGACAACTAAGTTTTCACCGGTTCTTATTGCATTAAGTGTGAAGAGATTAAAGTAGCAGTTTTAAGTAGAGCTGAACTCAATTTTCTCTAATGGTTGTTTCCCATATCAGACTTTATGTGAGACAAGAGTGTAGTAGAGCATATTCAAACCTGGGTGCCTGAAGGTAGGCATGTAAATCTACAATAAGCAGCAAGTCTGCTCTGATTCATTGATTTGCTCTTAGCTAACCCAGTTGCTCCAGCTATGGATTGAACAAAAAATGTTTTTCCAACTACTGTTCAATAAAAATGAAATTCAGCTGTAATATTTTAGAAAATATATTAAACTGTGACTTTTGAAATCAATATGGCCCCAGAAATCAACCGCTAGTTTGGATTTTATCTAAGGCTTTCAGATCCAATTTTACAAGTTGATGTCTTCAACTGTCAAAAGAGATTTGAGTTTAATATTATTCCTAAAAACGTCATTTTATTTTCTGAGGGATTACAGAAATGCATTAGCCCCATGGCTCTTACCTAAATGGGTATTTTGTTTCTTGTTTGTAATCTATACATGGCAGAAACGGATTAAGGTAATGTGCTACCCATCTGGTAAAAATTTTGAAACCTCACTAAGGTACGAGATCTTCCAGTAAGAAAGGTCAGTTATGTTTTGCCTAGAAACGCATTGTGAATTGTGTTCCCTACTTCATGAAGTGGTCAAATAGAAGAGATACCCATGTATCCCTTGGAAAAAATCATTTAAAATATTTTCATTCATTTAAAAAGAGTTTACACATCCACTTCTACATATGTAATGTGAGTTTGATGAAAGAAAGACCAGTCCACAGTGCTTCAGTGAGGGGGTGAATAAGCGTGAATGAGTTTGTTAGTCAATCACAATGATTCAGCTCTTGTATATCAGTGTACACACAAAGATAGCATTGTCAGTGTCAGTAGGAGCTGAAACGCGTGCCTTGACAAAGGCAATGCTTTTCACTCAATTTATTGCAGGGAAGTGGGGAAAATAGCAAAACCATACAAATCTATCAGAAGAGGATGGCATGCACCTGTGCATCGGGCAGATCAGTTGAAGAGCTCTTAGGAAAAGCACAATAATATTTCTTTAGAAACTGCTGACAAGCAGTATCCTTTCCCTGGTTATAATAAAATCAGCTTCCAACTCATTAAAAAAAGAAGTGTTAATTGTAAAGAATGAATACTATTCAGGGAACGGTCATGTGCCAGAAAAAGCAAACAGTATACATGTTTTTACTGAGCAGCATATCAATAGCGGCTACTGCTGGGCTGAGGGAACAGAACAGAAAACTGCAGCTGTTTTCCTGAGAGAGAAGTGCTTAGCTCTAGCCCTGTTTGAACTCAAAGCTATTTGCACATGAAGCACTGTTAGTTGTCAGAAACTGCATCTCTCTGAAAATATCATTTGAGTCTGAGGAGGGAAAATGATGGAAACAATTAAAAGTTCCCTTTATGTGGCACAACCTGTCTTCTTTCTAAGGTATATTTTTGAGCTTACTTCAAGGATGTTTCTATGAATCTTCCATTTACCTCATTTAAAATCATGATGCTTAAATCCTTCACAGTTCACTGGAAATGTTGCTTATGGGTCTTATCTGTTTAATTTATCAGGGCATTTAATTTTGGCTATTATCAGCATGGCTGGGATAATACAGTTGCAAAACAACAAGGGTTTTATTTGCCCAGCTCACAGATGCTCAGCAATATAATACATATTTTCTGAAAACTGACAGCGTGTACTTTAGGGTCCATATTTAAAATTACAGAATCATCCATAAAACTAGTTCTTGGCCCCCAAGGGACACAAATGCTACCTCCAAAATGTAAATCAAATCTCACCAGTACAGAGATCCCTGTCTGAGTCTGGAGTAGCAAACGCGGAGGCAGTAGCTGTGACAGGGATAGTTCTGCATGGGGTGTTGACATTTAAACCTAATGATGATGATTGCATTGCTAATAACTTCATGTTGATCAAAGTACGTACAGAAAGATGGGAAGGACCATAGCTGTGAAGATGACATTAGGCTATTCTGAGTGGCATCAAAGCTTTACAAAGCTGAGCCCACAGAGCCTAGGGGGACTTCTGAGCCCCAGTAAAGAAAAAATCCCCAGGACCCAAGCAAGTAAGGAAGCCATGCCTGAGGAAGCAAACAGCCCAGCCTGACATATACTGTGTGGTGCTTGAATCCCATTGCCTCATTAAGCTGAAACCAGGGAGCCCAAGAAAGCATGAACAGACAACCTCCTTGGCTCTGAGTGTCATTTTAGTCTCTAGAGGAAAGAGGTCTGTTGTACCATCACATACGCTTTTCCCCCCCTCGTTTTGCAGAATAGCAAAATCAATTCCAGACTCTTGCACTCAGCATTAATGGGTTCATAATGTGCCAGCAGGTAAAAAAAATATTATTCTTGATATCACAATAGCATCTAGAGGACTCAGTCAGGGATCAGAGCCTCATAGCACCAGGCACTATACAAATATGCAGTAAAACAGAGTCCCTGCCCCAAACAGCTTACAGCTTAAGCTTGAGAAACAGTGGGTGGATGCAACAACCAGGAGAAGAGAGGCAAGTGACTGCAGAGAGACAAATCTGATCACTGTGGCAAGCAACAGTGTAGGCACTCGTGAACATTTTGTAGGCTTCGTGCCAGAGATGGGTTTTAAGGAGAGATCAGACGAGGATGGAAAAATGACATTGCAAAGTTTTTTGGGAGGTGGAGAGGGAGTTCCTCTCTTGCAATCTTGTTTGGACATTTATTTTGAGGCAATGTATTATGGCCATCATTGCTAAAAATCTTAAGACATGATTTTCACACTCCCTTGTTTGGCTGTAATGGTATCTAATCACTACTATATTTTCAATTATTTCTAGAAGGGAAACCAGCAGAGCTACTAAAACCTTAACAAGAGCAAATATCACTAAATGTGATGCTAATTTATTTTTAATCACCAGGTGCCTAGCACTCTCACAGCCTGGAAAAGTTTAACTGAAATCCAATGTGAAAATGACATGCAAGGACAGAGGAATGCTGCAGTACAGTTTTAGGGTTTCACCAAACTTTTCCTCTGAATATTTCATATATTGACTTGTTTAAAATATGAATAGTCTTTGAAACATTAGCTTTAAATAATTGGGTAAATGGCCACTTGTGTAGATTCCTCCCTTACATTTTTTTAGTAACTGAAGCCCTTCCTTTCTCTAAAATACTCCCTCTCATTTGTCCAGCAATCTCAAAAACAAGTCCAATTTAAAAGCTGGAGTCAAAATAATTGAATGAGTTTTTTTCAAGTCAATTTAATAAACACACCTTATGTGCAGAGCAAGAAAGTGTCCCAGTTACCAGAGGCCATGACAATCAGAGGGCAGTAAATTATTGTCTGATAGTGCTGCCAAAAAAACAGCTTTTTCCCTAGCTGCAAAGTGAAACTGTCATTTCAAGACAGAAAGAATGACTTTTCCCACCTCTTTTCCTCAGATAGGCGATTAAAACTTTTATTGTTTTACTTGCAGGAGTGCATGCTGCTGTGAGTTACCAGCCTCATGCGGATGCTGAGGCAAACTTCTATTCTCAGGATTTTCCTGTGATATATAAGGCTAGAAGCCTCCAAAGCCCCCATCTGCCTTTCACAGCTGCTACCACCTACACAATGAGTTAGTTAAACACGGGTATACCCAGCAGAGTCATTTCTCTGATTCTCCCTAGCCCATAGGCCAGCTTTATTAATAATAGTGTGATCATAATAGAGGAGTTAGCTCAGTAATGGGCTTCAGGAAAAAATCATCTGCTGCCTGAGATGGAGAATACTATTAAATATTTATTATTTATTTACTATTTGTACTACAGTGAAGCCCTGGGGCCCCATACAGGGACCAGGTCAATACTGTGTGAGCACTGTACAGTCACGTAGAAAAGAAAGAGTCCAAAAATTGTGCCATATTCTGTAAAGAGAAGGGAGGACCAGGTAAAGGAATAATATTATGAGCATGAGCTCAGTGAAACTATGTTTCATATACCTGCCCCACTGTGTTTGGAATGGGTCACAGACTTCTGGTGACTTCTGTTCCTTGGGATCACAAAAGCTTGTGGTCCTGCTCTCCCTCTCTCTCTATATATGTCTTATTGAATTAGTCTATGTGCCTGTGTACCCTGCATTCTGACTGAATTCAGACTAATGCAGCTAACTACTTCTCTCTGTCAGCTCCACGAGGCAGCAGAAGCAAGTAGGAATCAGTTAAAGGGTATAGCGTATTAATAGCCACGCTCTGTGACCTATAAAGTGCCATTGCTGGGTACACAAGAATAAAGAAGTAAGCAATGTTTTATGAAGATTGTAGGAAACCCCTGCAGAAGGGGAAAGGACATTTATCTGGATTGTTGTTGTACTCTGTTAAGAGAAAGGAATTCCTGTGCCGCTGTTGATGATGGGCCGTGGACTGGGTCTGAGTTTGCTTGCCTGTCTTCTAGCTTGTTTGAGTGTAAGTTGCATGCAAGTGCAGATGTTTGGGTACCATTCTCGCTGAGAGAGAATGCACCAGTGAGAATAGCCTATCCAGAAAAGTCAAGGCTGGCTCTAGAAATGACGGAAACCAGTTATCAGGCTTCATTAGGTGAGTGTAGAACCCACTCATGTAACTCTCTTTGTCATGAAAGACATCTCTATTCTCCACTTAACTCAGCTGCCCCTCAAATCATAGGCCTGGTAGGCATTAGAAATGTTTATGTAAGTTAGCTAGGCTGCTGTGGACTGAACAAACTCCCCCCCTTTTTTCACCGAGATTGTAAAAAAAAATATCAAGGCTTTCATTTAATGAATTGCAAGCCTTTTGTCTTCCTAGTGCACTTTTGCTTTCACGAAACATGTCTCAGGATGAATGTAAGCGTAACTGGAATGAGCAAATAGCATCTCTATTTTAAGCAGCTTAAGGGGCTTCTGCTACTCAAATCCTTTATCCAAATTCATGTGGTAATAGAGTATAACAGGATTTGATACAGATATACTTGTGCACAGAAGTTACAGGAGTAAGGTTAGGTTGATTACAGCAGTTAAAGGTAATTGGACTTGAAGGAGTTCAGCAAATATGAAATTGGACACTCAGAAACTTGAGGCCACTTTAAAAAATGTAGAAACTGGACAGAGACAGAGATGGAATTAGAGTTCCAACACACCTGAACCTCTGTCCTATTATGTTTAGATGATGCTGTTTTCTTTACAGAAAGTCTTTATAAATACTAATTTGTGATATTCCAGTTTACTCCTATTTTGGTTTACTGACCTCAAGACATCTGTGAAAGGAAAAGAAACAATTCTGAGCCTTATGAGAAGACATTTCTACAGCTTCAGAATTCAAGAATCACTATCTGTTGGCTTAACCTCTTCCATGCTCTGCACGTATTCTGTGCCCATTATTAATTACATTCACCAGGTCAACAGGAGAGGTAACATCTGCGAACTCACTCACCCAATGATATCATCATCAGTGCACATTAATTCCATTATGGAATTAAACAAAATCTGCCTATAAATGGAACTATGGAGCTGCTCGCATTTCTATCCAGATCAGATTCCCAGAACAGATTTTAAACATCAGTTGTAAAGCATCCAGGTATATCTATGTTGTGAATTCATTTCAGGCAATTTAGTTATGACACTTCACAGCTCATGAATTGCTTTCAGGGAAGTAAAGCGCTCTTTTCAGGCAATGTTGTTGCACTAGAATTTACCATGTAGAAACAGGAAGTTTTTGAATAAAGGCTGAGTAAACCACACTCTGGAAAAACAAAAGCCTTCCTGTTCCAGTGTACGTAAATTTGCTGAATGGTACCCAAATAACTATGTTCTGGGTTCAGGTATGAGATATGAATGGGAACGTTAACACTGCAAGTTCAGTTAAGAAGATCTAAAGTTGCTAACTTGCTAAGGGACTGATCCAGCTGTCACTGAAATCAGTGGACAGTCTCCCATTGAGAGCTGGATTAGATCCTTAATGAATTGTTTTCCCCTGATGGCTTTTGAATAGGACTTATACTTCAGGCCTGGTATATATGTCGATTAATATGCGTATCCCTCTCACTTGATGCACATCTTACAATCCGTGTTGTTTGCCACCAAGTCAATACCAAACCTTCAAAACATCTGTGGTTTTAGTTTGTATCAGCTCCCTGGCCCATCTGCACCAAGAGAAACAGCATGAACTTTCTGAATATGTTGATTAGAGAGAGCAGATGGCTCAAACATGATAGACCCAATTCCATTATCGGAAATACTACTGCTCCCACTTATGTCAATGGGACTTGCGTGTGCAGATTTGAAGGTAGAGCCAGTATTAATGTGCCAGGGAGTGTCAATATTTAAGTAAGTGACATGTGTATGCATAGGGGGAAGGGAAGGTTGAATTACGTATTATCTGTGTTTCAGTAAAGCCTGAAACCCCAATCAGTTTTCCTGGGATTAGTGTTGTCCATGTAGCTAACACAACACAGCTTCTGCCCCAGAGAACTAACATGTGATATGTCAGATAAAACCTAACAGATGCACATAGAAAACAGGATGAGGGTGGACTTGGAGGACTGTCTAATTATGAAGGGAGATGTTAATGACAGAGATTGGTCATGTCACTTCACGTACTACAGGAAGGCATCTGAGTAATACAGTGATGAGGTGGAACCAGAACAGATTATAATGGAATGGGACAGAAACTGGTAGAAAATCAGAAACGGCACACTTCAGCTAGACTTGTGCTTCTGTATATAGACCTGGATGGAGCAAAACATGTTTACTCATGGACAGACACCAGTGTTATAGATCATGTTCACTCTGAAAGGCAATACCAAAACTGGAGCTGTTGGCATTCTGTGAGGGTTGTTTTTCACTGAGTACAGATCAGATGTGTTTAATTCTTAGATTTCATAGACTCTAATATTACCAGGGATCATTAGAACTAGTCTGGATTCCTGTATAGCAGCAGCCATTCGGTTTCACTGACTTTAAGTCCAATGACTATAGTTAGATGAATGCATTTCAGTGCTCAGAAAAGTAAACTGCATTTCACAGGGGAGAATAAGTTGCCAGTGGTTCATGCAGAAGAAAGAAATTGATTGAAAAAGTTATGCTCAGATATTCTAGCAGGTGATCTGCGCTCAGTGCTGCCTGCAGAGAATGGCAGAAAAACCAAGGGCCCTGCTCATCTGCCTTGTGGGGCTGTGCCAGATTTGGCGATCAATTAGACCCTGAGCATGTGAGCAAGACAAACTAGGAAGGCACCTCAAACACAGGATTCATAGGGCGTCGGTTCATTTTGTCCAGTGTCCTATCTCTAGCTGGGCCCAAACTCTGGTTGTCTGTCAATTGTAAAAAAAATTCTCACCAGTTGTGCAGTGGGGAGAATAGTGACCCACAAAGGTGACCAGGTGATACCTTGAAGCATTACATGTAATGATAGTCATCGCCTTAGTGCTGAGCTGCAAGTGCTAGGACCATGGGGAAGGACAATGCAAACACTTGTGTTCTCCACAAAGCCCAGAAGGAAAGTAGGTGAACAGGCAGATTCATAGTCACAGATTCCAAGCTAGCAGTGGCAATCCAGCTGATCCTGCTCCTCCCCAGCCCTCTCTCACCTCCCTCCCCATGCAGGATTTCCAGAAGCTGGATTAGAGCAGATCTTTCTGAAAGATACCTCATCTTGTTTTACAGACTCCTGGTGGTGGACTCAGCACCACCTTCCCTACTAACCAGTTTCAATACTGAATTACCTTCACTGGTAGGAAATTGCACTGTTTTTCAAGTTTAAGTTCAACTTCAGCTGTTAGCCAATGCATCTTATTATGCCTTTGTCAATAAGACTGAAACATTCCTCACCAGTGGCTATTGCTGCCATTTGTTAACATCTGTGTGTGGTAATCAAGTCACCTTTCAGCTTTCCATTCAGTAAGCTGATGATGGTGAGGTCCTTAAACTGCACAATGTAAACCTTGTTTTCCAGCGCCAGAACATTTTTGTAGACATCCTTTGAAATGTGTCTAGTGTTTAAACATCCTTCTTGAAGGGTGTACAGCAGAATTAGATACAGCACTCATGGTGATCTTTGAGTACCATACATACAGTCAAGATCATGTCCCCAGTTTTCCTAGATACTATACTTCCATGAATCACAGTAGCCCTTTCTGTCACAGCATGGCACTGAGAACTCATATGAAGGTGATCGCCACTGATGATATTTGGCCACCCTGCAAAGAAGTGACAGCAGTGTGTGTAGAGATACCTGAGCTAGCTTTTAGCTAGCTAGCTTGGCTATTACTTTCTTCTCCACCAGGATGGTTCCTTGTCTAAAATTTCTTTTTTCTTTTTCTGTGGTAAGGTTTGTTGTGAGGTGGCAGGAGATGCTATCATTTGTATACCCAAGAACACTTCTAGTTTCTATGAACATGTCACTCTTAAATTTATACTTTCAAGTCAGTTATGCTAACAGTTGTTTTCAGCTTGGAAATGTCTTGAAAAACTGGACCTTTTCAAGTATACAGAAAGCTGCTTGTTGCAATTTTCTGTTTCCAGAAGGCAACCGTACCATGATTACTATAATCTAAGCAAATGCCAATTATCAGGACAGTGATTCATTCCTATTTTTCTCTCAAAATGAGGCCCACTATTTATTTGTGTTGGGTGAAAGATATCATGTGTTAAGAATGCATCATCTATTTTTTTATTTTTTTTTTAGAAAGGGAGTTTTGTTACTGGCCAGATAAAGGATAAATTGTTATTAGAATTGCCATTGCTTTCACACAATAACTTATTTCACCACTTCACCTTTTGTTTCCTTTATTTAAAATTAAATGAGCACATTGACATGTGCATTAAGGTGCTTTTTCTAATGCACCTTAAATTTACTACCTCTAATGTGAGGTACTAAATAAATGCACATTAGGCTGCCTTAATGTGCAGTAATGAATGCACATGGTTTTCAAGTGACGTTTAATGCGCAGTAGCTATTTTACTGTGCATTAGGGTGATTGCCCAGTTTTTATGGATGCTCTAATGCACAGTAAAATAGGCTACTGTGTATTAAAGCACACATGTAGACACGCCCAATAATTAATATAATTTAGGCCTTTTGACAGTGAAGTTTTAGCCAGGAAAATGCTGTCACTATTAAATAATCTCTATATAAGCTTTCCTTACCAAATAAACTAATTCATTTTAATTCTTATCTAAAACACATAGCTGAATCCCTCAGCCATCCCTGGACTGAAATTCCAATTTATCCATATTGAGTGCTTGTTTTGTAACATGACTGATTTAAATTCAAGTTTCCAGAATTGAGAAGTACTTACTCCACTATCTTTCCAAATGAGTACCTTTTCTTTTCTAATTAAATTTTAATTAAGAGGAAAAGGCAGCGATGGGCATGCCTAGTATTATCTGCCTTCAGATAAGGATATCTCATGACAGGTATCCATGTATACATGTGCAATTTATTAAATTAACAAGCTCCAGATGCAAATGTTAATAGCAAAAGTTCTGTTAGGTATCATACACAATAACTGCTATCGTAAGTAACCCCGATGAAAGCAGATAGGACCAAACTGGATTGCAAAAGTTATGGGTGGCTTATGCAGTCTAGGAACTTTTTTGGTAAATATGCATATTTATATAATTCCACTCCAGATATATGAATATTCATACTGTCCATGCCTTAAAACACCAACAAAGGGCCATTGTCCTACTTCCGTAACTGCCTCATGACATTTCTGCCTTGCTTTCTTCTGTGAAGGTAATGTTATGAACAACAAGACATTTCATACTAAATTAATACAGTGAATTGTACATGTAGCATGATTAAACCTCATTTCCCACTGCTTAAAGCCTTTGCATAGCAACTAAGCCAATTCTTTATATCATACCTTGTCTGGGGAATATTTGTATTATGATACTACTGGGATACAAATAACATTTCTTGGATGGGAAGATTCTCAGAAGCTTTATTTTCCTGCTGCAGACTAGCTTGATGAGTACACAATTATATGTTCACATGCAGGGGGGTGGGCAGGAATTCTCCCGTCATTACACTAGTAAGTACTGGCAGTAGTTTCACAAGTATATTTTCCAGAGCTGCAGAACTTGGCAGTTTCACTTCAGAGCAGTTCATGTGCATGTAGGGTTTTTAACTTGCAGTCTAAGTGAATGAATGCCTCATGTGTTTGTATTTAAGGTTCAGATTCATGGGGGCCTGACATCTCAAAGTAAAATTCCATTAAAACTGTCTGCCTCTACACAAAAAGCAGCTCCTCCTGATTTCAGTGCAAAACCAGAAAGTAGCATGAAGATTTCCCCAAATTGACTTGACAGCTTCATAAACAGGGATCCTGGTTTTCTCCGATTTAAAAATTCCCAATTTTTGGTTAAAAAAAGAAGTTACCCCAAATCCCCATTTTTCCATTTGGATGAAACAGCACTATAGATTTGTTTCATTTTAATTCAAATGAAACACCACTATATATATATATATATATATATATATATAGATCTATATAGCTCTAGCTATATATATATATATATATATATATAAAAGATGATGTTTCATTTTAATCGTAGAAAAATGTGGTGGTTTTGGGGTTTCATTTTTAACTGAAAATTGGAGATTTTTTTAAATCAGAGAAAACTAAGATCCCTGTTCATAAATCATTCTGCAAACCTTGTATAATAAAAGCACTGGGTTTGTGGTGGGGAAGGGGCACAGGGACAACAGAGGACAGGCAAGTTTTGAGGAATTTTGCTGTGAACATTTTACGCAGATTTTTTTACATACTTGGGTTCCATTTGCAAACCAATGAATGTAGACTAAAATGTGCTGTAGCCCATACACAGTGTAGGAGTATTATGCCTTTTAATGTTATATTAAATTAGAAGGGCTCTTGAGCCCTTGATTTTAGGCAGGGATAGCTCCAGCAGGTGTGGCAAACAAATCCAGAACAGCCTCATGGTAAAAATTTTGGCTCTGAGCACATCAGTGGCCTTGGGCAGGAGCAGCTGATGCTCAGTCCTGTCCTCCAAAAGACCCATGGCTGAGCCAGAACAGACAAGTCCCACTTGTCTATGGAGGGATAGAGTAAGAAGAGGGAAGGGCTCTTTGAGGGAAACTGTTTCAGTCACTCCTGCCTGGTTTAATTTTGTTGTTGCAGAAGAATATGCTAGAAGGAGGTACCAAAGCAAAATCCCCAGGTGATCCCTCTATTCAAAATGGATTCAGTAGGAGAAGAGGAAGAAAGTTACTATATGATCCATGCTGGCATCACATCAGCACAGTTACATCCAGAGAGATGGAGATGCATATCATAAGGTATAAATAGACATCACCTTTGTGCTCTTGTACCATTTTTATGGAAGCACAAAGGGAAAGCAAGCAGGTGTCTGCACCATCTGGCATATCACAAATGCTCATATTTCATAGATTTCATAGACATTAGGGCTGGAAGAGACCTCAGAAGACCATCGAGTCCAGCCCCCTGCCCAAGGGCAGGAAGTCAACTAGGGTCAAAGGATCCCCGCAAGATAAACGTCCAAATGCTTTTTAAAGGAGTCCAGAGTAGGTGCTTACACCGCCTCTGGAGGGAGCCTATTCCAGGCCTTGGGGACTCAGACAGTAAAGAAGTTTTTCCTTATGTCCAGCCTAAAATGGTCTTGGAGGAGTTTGTGACTGTTGAACCTTGTCATTCCTTAGGGCGCTCTGGTGAACAGGCATTCCCCCAGATCCTGATGCACCCCCTGATATTTGTGGCGTGATAAAAGGTGGTAATAGTGGGGAAGCCTGGCTTTTGCTGCTTACAAAGATGTACCCCAGATATTCCCTGTAAGTGGAGAAAACCGGAGAATCTCTGGGTCGTGTTTCTGTAAGTGGGAAACACTGACTTTCTCCATGTATAGAAACATGCTCTGGAGATTCCCCAGGGCACACCTCTGCTAGGGGGAAACACATTGCCCACTATCCTGCAGGACAACAGGTGCTGTGTGTTTCACTCAGGGAAGTAGATCAGCTGTGCCAGAACACATTCCAACACAGCCACATGGCAGTGTCTTATTTATTCCCATATTTATACCCACTTATGCTGGAGCCTTCTCTTAGCAGTGTGGGAGTGTTCCCAATTCATGGCTCTGGCCAGAAACTCCTCTCAGCATGGTCACATTGTACCACTTTGGACTCATATTTCATGCAAATGGGCAGATTCTTTCATTAACAGTGGGCACTTAGAGGTCTCACATGAGGTTAGGGCCTGATGGTACAAAGGGGTTCCCAGACCCCACAAAGGAGACAGTGCAAGCCTACAGAGCTTGTCTCTAGGTTTGGCTTACAGGTTGTACCTATCAGAACTACCACGTGAGGTCCATCAAAGAGCTTTTATGGCAAGCCACAGAGGTACCCAAGTCACAGTTCATATACAAGTGGTTCAGCTGATGATCTATAAGAGGGAAAGAGAGGAAAAAATAAAATAAAGTGTGTGCGGTGGCAATTCAAGTACGGCATGAAACAGAAAAGAAGACTAGAGCTGCCTGGGGCACCAGCACAGAATGGCCTCAGAATGGGAACCCAGACAAATGGAGCTAAATTAATTTAAATCTGAGGAAAACATCAGCTTTCCCCCCTACATTTACCAATGCTTATTTGATTTTGCAGCTCACACGGCAGCCACAGGAAGCTCCTTGGTAGTAAATGGAGAGGTTAAAAACACTAGGGATTATGTGGCATTGCTGTATGGGTACAGAACGTCCCACACTCTTGCATGCAGATAAAAAATCCCCTTAAGGTCTCTGTAGTTAGAAGTATCTGGACAATAATAAACCACAAACAGATTTTCAGCTGGCATAAATTTTCAGCTCCATTGTGGAATATAATGGAGCTAAAACACCAGACAAGGATCTACATTTTAGAAACACAAGCTCCAGTATGGGGGTTTGTTATAATTAGTGTCTTGAGAGTGTTTACATGTCACTTTTTTTCTTATGGACAAGCATTTGTCAGTTTATGTTTGTAGCTATGGTATTAATACTGATTGTCTGGAATTAAGTCATATTTATACATCTGAAGCTACAAAGTCCATTAAGTAGCATTATCTTTATAATTTCTATTATTAATGTAGAAGTAATAATACCATTTTTCAACAATTCCTTGCCATATTAAGTTCACTGGGAAAAATATTTACTATACAAATCCTTTGTCTATGGCATATATTAGAACAACATAGCAAGTTGGTGATTTCAGCTGTGGTAGATAATTATCCATTGAGCACAATATAGATCCAGAAGGACAGTGCCTTTCTGGGATTCAGCAAAAAAAAAGACAAGTACTGTACTTAGATGTTATTAATCATTTTCAGCCTTTCTTCTTTTTTTAATTCTGGCAGTTAAAACAAATTTACAAGAAGCAAGAAAAATCAGCCCCCAGGCTGGTAGGGAGGCAGTTAACTTCTACTTGCTAAAACTTATTAGACTGAGAAATGCTTTCAGTGTTGTGTTGCTATTACCCTGCTTTTAAGGACAGAACAGGGATTAGAGAAGTTCAGACTTCCTTAGGTTCTTGTCTTGTTTCAGATTTGAGTAAACTTCATTGTACATAATTCATTTTAAAAGAAATTCATTGGAATTTAGGGCCAGTGGATTAGGCTCTGAACCTTGGCATTTGGTGAAGCTCAGAGGACGGAGTGCAAAAGTACCATTTATGCTGTCCTACTGGCCAGTTCAATACCAGATGAATCCTCCTGAACCAAGTACAGTCTCTGTCAACTAAGGTGTGAGCAACCTTTTTCTGGCAGGTGGGCCACCAAGTAGTCCCACAGCCACCCTGAGTGCCACTCTAATACTCTTCCCCTGCCCAATCTGCTACTTTACCTTCTGCCTCCTTTCTTGTGATCCCTGCTTTACCTGCTGCTTTGCTTTCTCCCTCCTGCTCTCTCAGCTGCTGTGCTGCCTGTCCCCTCGCCAGGCTGCCATGTGCCACACAGAGGGCTGCCTCTGTCACTTGTGGTACAGATATTGCTACTTGTCCCTATCTCCCATTCTTCCCCACCAAAAAATTGTGCTAGCTGTGAAGCTGTTAAAAGTCACAGGAACTCTTAACTGAAAAAGTTTGCTGGGGTACAAGGGCTCTCTGACCTGGCCCATCTTGCAAGGCTGTGCTTCAGAATCAAGAAAAGGAGAGTGTAAGAACAGAGGACAGTGGTATCTGGGTCATCTTGTCCAGTCCACTTGCAATCATATAATACACTTTAACTCCAAAATGGTCCACAAGAACTCTGGCCCCTCCTGCTAAGACAAGCCACACAATGGCTCCTACCAGCCTATTACAAATTAGGATCTTAGTAGAAAAACATAAGACTTCCCAAACAATGATGTGCCACAGGTAGAAAGCAATGATAGTCTGGGGTCTTGTCCATACTGCTTTCATGGCACTTCTGATAGTACTGCCAACAAGCAGGCACTGCTCCTGATCTGTAAACGCTTCCCAAAATGAAGCAGTGAAGCTGCCCCAGAGATGCCCTCCAGTCCCTCCCCTGCCTTCCCCTCCCCTTGACTTCCACTCTTAAGCAAGACAGAGACCAATTTTGAAAGCAGCAAAGGGGGGTGCCCTCACTGCCTCCCTTCTGGATTTGTTGTGTGTGGAGCAGGAGTGAATGGGCAGGGTATGCTTCTTAGGCACAGTCTCAAGAGCACCACAGAAGTAGCAGAGGGTGTTTTCAGTGCCTGGAGGTCCTGCACTGGTAGGGTTTATATGAAGCAATATAGTCAGATGATCCTAGGGAGTAAGCCATGCTTTATGCTACAGTCAGGCAAGACTGTCCCAACAATCCCTGCCAACCTGACTGGGAGGGGGAAACTCCTTCCCTCCCCCAAATCTGACAATCACTGTAACCCTGGGTATGTAAGACCCAGGAGCCAAGTACCTGAGATGCTTTTTAGAAGGATAAGAGAGAATGACCAATGCACCCTGCCCAGCCTTTTATCTCTACACATGGTCCATCTCTTGTGGTAAAGAGGAATGCAAACCAAAAACAAAACAAACACAACAGGAGCCAGAGGGGAACAGATATGCCTTCCAGGCCTCTACATGTAAGCAACACATGTAAGCATGTAAGTCTTGAAGCAACGGGTTAAATACAAGGAGATAAGAAAAAAGGAACAGTCCTGGTACTGCTGTAGCAATTCAGTCCATCCTGAGGATTTCCCTATATACAAGGGAGGAATCTACACATTGCCCTATGGCAATGTTGTTACTCTGCTGTGCTTTAGTACTTGCTTTTGGAAATACTAACGCATGGCACAGTAAACGCCCGTACTGTGACATGCACACGGCACATGGTTAGTTTTAGCCACTATTTCGCCATAGCGGCATGCTAAAGTGAGGTGTAGATGTTATTTTGCCATAGTGGCATGCTGCTACAGAGTAGCTGTGGGTCACAGGTAGACTGACGTGATTTCTGTGTCATTGTAGCATGTTGCTACGGTGATGTAGGGTGACATGTAGATGCACCCAGGGGCTCCTAAAATGGTTAATGAAGCTAGCTGTAAATCAACACAGAAGCTTGCAGTATGGACCAAAAATCTAGTTCTGTGCTGTTATTAGGGCTGTACAAAACAGCACTATTCATTTTAACTTCCATTTTAACATTTTAATGGAACCGTGTTTCGTTTCCAGTTTCATTTGGTTTTGAAACCGCTGTTCCATTTCGTTTTGTCAAAACTATTTGTTGTTTCGACACTGTTTCAATGTTTTGCCCATAGGCTATAATGGAGAAGCACAAAACTGCCTACAACTTTGTCATTTCTTGCCTGATATGGATGAAACTTCAAGGATGGTAGCCCTTTCTGAGGCCATGAAGCCTGCCAAGTTTCAAGGAGACTGGTGCAGGGGTTTCTAGGAAACTGCACCTCAGGCTGTAGATGAGCAAAACTTATGATGTGGGTGACACTGTGTGTGTGTTAAGGTGCAGCGGGGTGAAAACTGTAGGCATGGTAGGCCCTGCTGAGGCCATAGAGCCTCCCAGCTTTCAAGGAGATAGGTGCAGGGATTTCTAGGAAACTGCACCTCAGGCTGCTGACAAGCAAAACTCGTGACATGGGTGGCACTGTGTGTGTGTGTGGGTTAAGGCATGCCCTCACTGGTGGTGGGTCCTCTACACAACACGGTAGTGTGCTGCCCCATTGAGGC
Organism: Crocodylus siamensis; assembly: GCF_052110815.1. Lineage (NCBI taxonomy): Eukaryota > Metazoa > Chordata > Crocodylia > Crocodylidae > Crocodylus > Crocodylus siamensis. Next base: position 276,181,449 of record NC_143395.1, on the reverse strand, counting down.
CTCCTCCTCCCCTACAGCCTCAGTCCAGTCCACCACTTTAAATGACAACAGGTAATAACTCAGTAAGCAGCACAGTAGCACCAGCAGCATCTCAGACAGCCAAACTGTCACAGGTAGAGCTTATCTTTCCTTTCCTGCAGGAGCTTCTTCTCCAGGACTTGCCAGACAACTCTCCCTGCCAGCCCCAGCCCTGGGGCTTAGATGGGCCCAGAGCCCTGCGTCCTTCCAGTCAGGTGCTCGGGGTGTTGGTCTAAGGACATGGCACTGGCAAACAAGGTCCTTTCCTTTGAGTCAATCTAAGCTGGTATGGTTTAGCAGACCAACTGAATAGTTAGTTACAGAAATATATCTTAGCAAGTTTTCGGGTTGAAAAACTTTTTTAAGTGGAGGAAGCAGCTGCAGTTGGGGGTGGGGGGTGCTGTTCCTGGATGGAAGGAATAGTAAAGAAGCCAGAGGCTGGCATCATGCAATGCAGGCAAGAAAGCCAGTAAGCGAAAATGGAAATTGAGGCATCAGGGGATGAGGGAGAGGCTGTAGTGGGGGTGGGAGAAGGGGGATGCAGCAGCTCAACACTAGTACTAGCTTTCATTGTCTTAGGCTTCTGAGCTGGAAGATAGCTTGGTAGTCAGACCCCAAGGCAGAAAACAGGGCAGTTCAAACAATGCTGCCCTTTATGCTATTTTTCCATCCCTTCCCCAGAGCACTCGGATTGGAAAGGACCTCAGGGAAAGATCACAGTCACTGGCCAGCTACACAGTCAATAATGAGAGCATTCCTTCCCTCCCCTTTCCCCCTGCTCCCCCTACCTCTCTTTATTTTCTGTTTCCCTGCAGACAAGCCCAGCTTGAGCTTCGAAACTCGAAACATTTCAAAACTTTTGAAACATTTCAATTGCCCTCATTTTGTTTTGAGGCTGTTTCAAAACCCTCCATTTCACTGTTTCGAGCTCGAAATAAGTCAGAACAAAAGAGTTGGTGAAATTTCGCACAGCCCTAGCTGTTAGATGGATTGCTTTCCCTTTGACTGTATGTGATGCGTTAAAAATGGAGTTTTAAAGATTCTTTTTTTCCCTAAGCGACTTGTATGATTTCCTTTGTAACTGCAGAGAATGACATCCCAAAGGCACACAGAATGCCAGCCGCTGTCCTGAATATGGTTCACAGAATGCTTCTGTGTAGCAGATCGGCTTCTAATAGGTGCAGTTGGGGCAGCACAGTTTAGTCTTTGAAGAGGTCAGTGGCTTGTTCATATTTTCAATCAAATCAGCAACCCAGTCTTTTTCATCCTTGTCTTTTGACATCTTGGAGCAATTGGAAATGACAGTAATTCTTTCTTATATCAGTTTTTATGTGGCAGAGTCTTCAGAGATATATTTTTCTTTTTAAACGTTGTCCTTTGCTATAGTGCATGAATCATATCATGTTTTTAATCTTTTGTAGATGTTTCTTTAGTGGATTTTGAGCTGAAAAGTAGTCATATCACACAATAATTAGAGCGAATGAATCTGAGAGCTAGCTGGGGTAGCAAATAGAGGCAGGCAGCAGCTAAGTTTTTTTTATTAAGAGCCTGACACAGCTCTATGCTTCAGACTACCATTGTGTGGTAAGCATGTATTTTGTGGTGGGACAGGCCCTACCAGTGTTCTCACATGGACTTCTGTGAACATTTGTAATTAAGAGTTTCAGTTAAGTCACAGTTCAGCAGGGCACTTGAGAACATACTAGTATTTGACACTAGGGAGCTTCTGAAATAATGTTTAGGTATCCCCCAAATATGCAGCTATGACCAAGTGCAGGAGTTAAATACATTAAGTTTGTATGCTTTATTCTGATCCAACACCTATCAATGGAAAAATGTCTCATTTAATTGAAAGGGCACCACTACAATTTTCAATACTATTCTTGGACAATGCATTACTCACTGTACAGAGGTCAATGTGGATGTGCCTTGTAGGGATTTATGATCATTTTGAACCTAGTGTGTAGCAACTTAACAGGTAACAAAACAAACAAAGGGCCATGATGCTGAGTGGACATGGAAGATTTTAAACCAGTTTTAACCAGTTGTCCTGGTCTTTTTGAGTAGGAATGGCTCCCTTATCCCTGTTATACTTCAGGGCTTTGGCCAACATTACAAACTGTTATTGTGCGCATGCTAGTTATCATGTATAATATACCTACCTAGGAGAGGGAAACATGGAATCAGCATTATATCAGTCAGCTTGATTCTTCACAACTCTACAAATAGTCAGTCACATCCTCCAGTGATAGCTAGTGCTAAGGCAGTACGTTTTGCCTACAGAGTAGTAACCTAAGCCCTATATAGTTCATGCAGTCTGGAGCATGTTTCATGATAAGTCACAATAGCCATCACTAGAGATTGCAGAATCCAATCTTTTGCAACTTGGAAAGAAGATGATATGCATCCTACTGGCAGATAAAATAAATCTTCAGGAAAAATAAATGCATAGGCCCCTGTTAAACATTACATATATTAATCAATTAAGTGGTTAATCGTGAATAAATTTAGACAGGCCACACATGCAAAGTAATTGTCACAGCATAAAAATGACCATTCAGTTATAAAAAGAGCCAACCAGCTACAAAGTTAGTGCTTGAAAATTTGTAACAACTCTGTTGCTGGTTTCTATCCAGCTTTCATTTGGGCATGTGGCAGGGCCCATAGAAAAAGTAGGAGGACTGCAAACAGATGCTGGCCAGGCCTGAAGTAATAATGGAACTGTCACATAAAAATGCAGAAGTTGAAGAGCATAACTAACTGGCTTTAAAGTCATGAGCGTCTTACTTCACAGCTTGAAATGAAGATGAGTGGTTTTTTAATTAATTATGAACTTCATGGTTGATTAAACTTCTACAGCAAAATTCTTGAAAGAAAAGTGCTATGGAAAGAAAGACTTGAGCCACGTGTAGTAACAAATGAGTAGCCTGACTTGTCACTCTTTGAACTTTGGGGACGCTGATACTTATATACTCTGTTTAGCCTCTACACTAGATAAGTCCTAGCATATCACACATTTCTTTACCCCACATAGAAAAAACAAGGACACAAGCTTACACATCATTATATGAATGGAAGCCAAATTTAACATGAGAAGATTGTATGGAAAGATTCTATCAGAACATAAGCTAGAAAGAGTCCCATTAAAGTATTGGTAACAGCAGATGCCTATTAGATCAATGCCAGTAAGTTAAACAGTAATCCCCAAAATGAAAAAAATTTACCTAAGCCCACTGTTTCATTTTCAAACCTTATTTTTTGTATTACACTTCTGATAAATACCCATTCAACCTCACAATGTTTCCACTTGAAAACCTTATATTTTACTTTTTTAAACCTTCTCTCTCAGGCTTTATAAAATAAAGCAGATTCCCTAATAATCAGTGTTGGTCTTCTTTGCCATGTGTAGTCACATTCATCTCGTCTAAGGAAGGCATATCTTGTTAATATGCACCAATAATTTTGGAACAAATATGTTTGTATTATCTGCCTAATAAATCTTTGCTATTTGCCATTTTTTCTTTTCTTTTTTTTCTTTTTTTTTCCTTTTTTTTTCTTTTAGCCAGGCCTTTTATTATTTGTGCATATTACTGTATATGAGTGCTGTGAAAATATTCTGCCTATGAACAGATGATAAGCCAAATGCAGGATGTTCTTATTGAAGATAAAAGTACTACCTTTAGTCCCTGATTCAATAAAAAAAGTTTAAACAAATGCTGACTTAGCCTAACATTCATCCTTATGCTTATCCCAATTCAGCTGAAATAGGAACCTAGCAGAAACATGACTGACAAAATATATTCTTCCCTGCTCTATTACCTATTTAAGTTAAAAGAAAAAAAGAAAACCTGATGCAAGGTTGATGCCTGTATATAAATGTTATGAGTTACAATATTATGGTAATCATACCCAAAAAGTACCTAGGTATTAGGGGTGTGCAAAGTGGGCCATATTCGATTCTGATTTGGCCCAATTTGGGGGACTGCGATTCAATTTGTTGATTCGAATCACTGTCCCAATTCAATTCGGCTGAATTTAAATCTGAAGATTTGATTCTGATTCGGAGAATCAGTGATTCATCCATAGACACAGCTTTAAATGTTTTTTTCTACATACGTCCAGGTACCAGGCATGGCTTGTGAATGCTGAAATGGTGTGGCGGATGCAGCATCCCACAGGAGTGGGAGTGGCCCCCCTGCATGCTGAGCGGCAGACCCAGAAGTGGACCAGAAGTACTTCCAGTCCACTTCCAGGTCACCCGCCGAATGCATGGGGGACCTCTGCCCCTGCATACCCCCAGCTTGGTGATCAGCTGCAGGGAGACCCCAGGTGCCCACCCAGACCCAGGAGGCACCAATCTTTTTTGGTCCACTTCTGGGTCCACTGCTGAGCATGCTGGGTATCCCCCGCCATGCTCCCATGGGATCCTCCATCTGCCTCACCTTGAGCCGCCTGGTACCTTGAGGTAGAAAAAACATTTAAAACTGTGTCTATGTCAGACTAATTGAATCTCTGAATTGATTCGGAGGATTCCCCTTTGATTCAGAGAGAATAAAGGGTCTCCTGATTTGATTCATATTTGGAGATTAGGCCACCGAATCAGGCCAAATCTCCACCAAATCGAATGAGCGACTGAAGCTTTGCACAGCCCTACTAAGTATGTATGAAAACCTAACTAATAGCTTTGATCCAATTAGGTATATGGAGACTTTGAAATATATAATTCTCTGTACTTACTGCCTTTAGGCCTTACTGAAGTTATCCAATCAGTGAGTACTTTATATAATACATAGTATGTAACACTGAGATGTGAGATTCATCTCTTGTTGCTGTATTGCTTCTAATAATCTACTTCCTGGCCTTTTCATATCTCAGTGCAGACAGAAATAACTCTTGTAACATTTCCAAATGTACTTGGAAACATTTTTAAAGGGATGTGTCTCAGCCAGGGAACATTTATACATCCCCTGTCACATCCCTGGGTTGAATGCCTTAAAAGAGTTATGGCTGCATGCAGCCATGGATTTCCAGTTAGAAGGTTGCATTGGTAGTAGAAGATATTTCTGCTGGAGCAGAGAGCTGGAGAGGAGAGGTTAGTAGGGTATTGTGGGCCATGTGGGGGACTATAGGGGTCTGTGGAAGCAGGGTCTCCCCGCTGCTAGGTTTGCAATTCATAGGAAACTTATTGCATAAACCTCTTCTGTTCCCCTCTCACCAGTGGGAGTGAGGAGACTGGGGTGGGAGAGGTCAATGGTCTGATGGCAGCAAGGGGCAAGACAGAGGGCATAGTCCTACTAGAGAATGGCAATGCCTCAAGCCCCGGCAGCACCCTGAGCACTGGAGTTTAATAGTTTGGCAGGCTGTCAGTCCACCCTGCTCCCTTCCACCGCTCTGGAGTGCTATAGGATTTTGGAGGAACCATGGGTCCTCTATCCCCATGCATTCATTAGAAGAAATTAAATGTTCCCGAAGTAGTACCACATTTGTGCAGGTGGCCCTTGAAAGCGTATCAAGGGCATTTGAAATGTTTCAGTTGTTATTTCTGTCCACCCACTTTGTAATAGTTATGGAAATGTATTGGGCAGGGGTTGGGATCTATAATATGCTGTTATATAAAAAGACTGCAGTTTTTAGTCTATGATATGACTTAACCATTAATTTAACAGTTATTTATTGTCCTTAGTAACCTTTAAAAGGGGAGGGCAAACAAAATATATCTGGCTTGTAAATTACATATAGTTTTCATTATCAAGAGCTTGAGTAACACTGTACGAAATTTGCATTGTTATTTCCAAAAACCCCTGACAGATGTTCATTTAAAGGCTTGATGAGATGTGATCCCTGATCCCAACAGTCATGCCTCTTGCCATGCCATGTGCATGGCACAAGGTACAACTCTGAGATTGGGAATAATATCCAAATCACACCATATGTGCCAACTCAGGGAGAGCTGATTCTTGGACCCCAGCCACACCTTAAATTTAAGGTGCCATGCAAACAAGAGATAGACAGACAGATAGATATGGTAGAACATATTCATACAATGCTGGACATTTTTATGACTTGTTCCTCATTTTACAGCACATTGAACTGCGTGCACATACAGCAGCCTTCCTATTTACATTGAAATTAACATGTTAAGAAGTTAAATTTGTGTAAACGGGGCCAAAATGCAAGCTTTTTTTCTTCTTTAATAATCCTTAAAAGTATTCATGAAGCATGGACTTTGACATGTGTACATCAATCCAGATTTCTTGTTATATGTGGCTATTTCATTTCAAGGTCTTCTCATTGCATTTATGGGTTGTATGTGCAGTTTGCTTGTGCATTGAATTGTAACTCAAAGGATCTCTGTTGAGTATGAGATGCAATTTCTTTCTTTGAGACGTCTGTTCTAAAAACAGTAGTTACTTGGAGTGGTTATAATTAAATATAGGCAAATGGAAATTTCAGCCTGAAAGACCAAAGGTAATTAGAGTGGACATAATGTCTTCTATAATTTTGAAAAGCATATGGGCTGACTTTCAGAGTGCTGTGTACTCACAATTGCAATTGAAATTAATGGAAGTTTTACTAGCTCTTTCAGCAATATCTAGTCCAGTTTCCATGAACAATACTGAAGGGTATACACTAATGTATGTTTGGCAAGTAAAATCTGACTTATTTTACTTCCTCTTGATTCCATTTGTACATATATGCACAAATTTCTAGATAGATAGATAGATAATATTTCAGAAAATATATGCACGAATTTTGGAATATATGTGTTGAGAATCAATACACTGATGGTCTTTTCTACTGAAAGGGGAAATAGTTCAGGATTGGACAAGAATAAATTTGTCCCAACCCAAGTAATGTTCAGTGTTGTCATTAGTAAAAGGGTCATTTCTTTTTGTTCTTAGGTATAAAGCAATAGTGAGACCAATGGATATCCAGGCCTCCCATGCGTTCATGAAGATTTGTGTGAAAGCTGCTATGATTTGGATTTTATCCATGCTGCTTGCCATTCCTGAAGCTGTATTTTCTGACATGCACCCTTTCCATGATAAAGGCACTAACAAAACATTCATCAGTTGTGCTCCCTACCCACATTCTGATGGCCTGCATCCAAAAATTCATTCAATGGCTTCATTTCTGATCTTTTACATCATCCCCTTGTCAGTCATTTCAGTTTATTATTATTTCATTGCTAAAAATTTGATCCAGAGTGCTTACAACATGCCAGTGGAAGGAAATGTTCATGTGCGGAAACAGGTATGAATTTATTTCTAATTGCAAGAGTGACATGTTGCATGCCCAGGAGTTGGAGTGATCTGAAACTTGTATCTTGTACAACGAATTTTGCAATAAGAGGGCATAGATCTTTTATGTTAATACTGGTGGCATAAATAGGTCAGAGGTGTGAGAATATGACCCTGTCATTGTACAACATGAATCAGTTAAACTGGTTTGGGGCTCTGAATACAGATACGTAAGCCTGGTTGGTTACCATGGCAAACACAGTAGGAAATATATGCCAGAGTTTGGAAATTTATTGACTAGGATATGTAAAGGGAAAAGAATCAGAGCAAGCAAAGTGTTTTAAAATTGAAATCTAGTGGCTATACAAAGAAAACTTAATTAAAAATTACCAAAGCCCCCTTTTCAGAGATAGGGTATCAGTTAAAGTCTTATATTCTGTCAAGCCATCCAGAGAGAAAAAAGAACTACAACTCAGATCTGTTTTCAGTTCTGAGTTGTAAAGGATAGTCACTGTCTTTGTTATGACAAAACAGATATGTAAAAGTAAAGGGGAAGAGGAAGCAGGACAGTAAATGTGGGGGAAATTCTACCTTTTTATTGACATTCTCATGACACAAAGTGGCCAGTCAGTTATTGAGTGGTGCTGTGGCCTGCTAGATTGCTGCTGCTCTGGACTTGTGCTTGCTTGCCTGGTCTTGAACATTACCTGGCTGTTCGGGTCAGATCCCTCCCTTTGACAAGTCTTCCTCTGGCAGGGCAGGACGGGCTGTTTCGTTATGGGGTGCACTGCAATACAGTTGGAATTACAGAGAGAGGAAGAGAGGAATAGAGGACAGGAGGAGGGTAATAGGCAACAGAAAGGAATATTTGAGGGAAGGGAAGACAGAGCTGGGTCTCTGTGGGATCCTTATAGATGCAGTGGTGTTAATCATGCATCCTATCTGGTGCATGGAAGTTGGGCCATCACAATTATGCTGTGATCTTCAAGGCCACAAATAAACAAAGGACAAATTCCCTAGAGCAAAGGGAAGACCTGACAGCCCTTATTCCTCTTATGAGAAACCTTCAGTTCTTCATTCTTCCCTCCAAGTAACTTTTCCTAAAGAACACAAGAGGAGGTTATATGAGAAATAGCCCAGCCCCTTATTATTTCTCTGCTAATTAGCCAAATTTCCAACACACCAATTTTGTTCCCTACATTTGTAGTAAGAGAGTGCATCTACATGTGAAATTAATTTGACATGATAAACCCCAACACAGTTCATGCCAGAGTTTATTGCTCCTGGGTACAGCATTTACACATGAACCTGGGACCACAGCATGTTGAGCCAGGGCAGAGCAGCTCTGACTGGCAGAAGGTCCTGGGAGTCAGCTCCTGCTCAGCTCAACATGCTGTGGAGGAGCTGGCTGGGGCATGAGGGTGCTACAGTGTGAGGCTAGCTAGCAGGCAGCTCTGTACTGTGCACCTTTACGTCCTAGTCAGGCCTGGTCACCATCTACATGTGTGTTGCGGTACAGTAAATAACTTTGTCATAAAGTAGTACTTGTGTTGGGCAGTACTATCCTATGGCAGAGTTAATTAATTTACTCTGGCCTAATAGCACCACTCATGTATACGATAATGCTTTACTGTGGAGCTACTTAGGCAACTGTATGATAATGTATCATGTAGATACACCCACATGCTTCTCTTTTATACCAGGCATGATCTCAATATACCCCTGCTTTATATCTTCGATAGGCTCTTGGATCTGGACAAATTCAGTCTCTTTATTTCCATTTTGTCCTTTCCTACCAGCTGTTATTGTTAACAGTGGAGAAATGTTTTATAAACCTTCATTTGGTGTCCTATAGCTGAACTCACTGTTGAGGCAAACAAGTTAAGACCCAATTAATACAGCAGTTCTCTGTTCACATTTAGTGGTTGGAGATGTATTGGTCTAAGGCTGATTCAGTGAAAGAGGGCTTAACCTTAGTCTAAATGAACAATTTACACTGGTTTAACTTGGTTTTTAAAATGATACAAGCATGTGTGGATATATCTATTTGAGAAGGGGGGGTGGTTTGACTTACATTTGTTCCCAGTTGACTTAAACTAAGATGAAGCAACCCATTCTTGTTCTAGAGCATGTATAAATTCATAGAATCATAAAATCATAAAAAATAGGGTTGGAAGGGACCTCAGGAAGTCATCTAGTCCAACCCGCTGATCAAAGCAGGACCATTCCCAATTACATCATTTGAGCCAGGGCTTTGTCAAGTCAAGCCTTAAAAATCACAAAGGACAGAGATTCCACCACCTCTCTAGGTAACTTGTTGCAGTGCTTCACCACCCTCCTGGTGAGAGAGCTTTTCCTAATATCCAATCTAAACCTCCCTTGCTGCAACTTGAGATGATTGCTCCTTGTTCTGTCATCTGCAGGGATCCTGGTTTTTTCTGTTTAAAAATCGCATATTCTCTGATAAAAAACCCCAAATCTGTAATTAAAATGAAACGCCGCTATGTATAGGTATCAATTGATCACAATGTTTTATTGACATATTTACAATTTTAAAGAAATTTGGAAGCCTACTGGTGCCTCAATCACTATAATAAAATAAATTCTAAGTATCTATAAATTTTGGTATTTGATCTTGGGTTTTTTATTATGGAAATCTGAGCTCCGCCTACCCCTTTCGCTCACCAGGAATGAGGTCCAGGCTCCTAACTCCGAAGCCACAGCCCCCCAGCCCTGCTTGTGCCCTTCACTCCCCATCCATAGCATCCTTGCCCCGCTGGTGGCCCTCCCCCCCACAGCCCCCCAAGCCCTGCTAATGCCCCTGACTTCCCCGCCCCAGCCCTGCCAGAGGGGGCCCCCAGCTGTCAGGCCTAAGAGGCCACAGACCCAGGTCCATAGCCTCCTGCCCTCCACAGCAGCACCTGACCCCAGCTGCTGCCCATGGGAAGCAGTGACTGCTACAGCACAGCGGAGTGTAGAGCCCAACTCCCCCTCCTCCACAGGCAGCATGGCCCATCATAGGGATGGGGGCAGGTGCAGGCTGCCTGTTGCAGGGTTGGACTCTGTGCACTGCTGCCCTCCCCCCCGGGGCCTCTGTAACCCAATGGGTGGGACCCAGGGCAGCAGAGCAGGGCCAGGCAGAGAAGCTTGATACCACTGCTGCAGGCTCTGTGCTGGCATGGTGAGGTTACCTCTCCTGCCTGGCATCAGCAAGGGGCACAACTCGACACTGCCACCCCTGCTGCTGCAGGGAGGACAGGGAGCATTTTGTCCACTCTGCCCTGCTGCGCCAGGTCCTGCCCACTGGGCTACACAGACCGGGGGCGGGGGGTGAAAAGCAGTAGGGCGATGAGCCAGAGCCCACAGCAGGCAGCTTGCCCCTGTCCCATGCACTTATCTGAGAGGCATGTGCACCCCCTACCCAGGAGTGCACATAAGCCGTAGGTCCCAGCCCCACACACCACCCCAGCTGGGCAGCAGCCCCAGTGCCAGCTGCAGCCGCAGCCCTTCCCAGCTCCCTCCCACCCTCTGGGGGCTTCAATCCACCCTCCCCCCTCACCAGACTTATCTGTGGGAGCTGCTCTCCAGGCTGCCAGGTGGCCATGTGCTTGTGTGAGCTCGCACATGCCTGACCACCCTTCTCCCACTCCTCCCAGCCCCTTGCAGGCTGAAACTCTGCCAGCCTTCAGAATGCTGCTTGCAAATTTGGAACAATCCATGTGTCTCTCTGTTAAAATGAAAAATCTCCATTTTTCTCAGTTAAAAGTGAAAATCCGCATTTTTTTCTGTTTTTTCCATGGGTAATGGAAAACCCAGATCCCTGGTCATTTGTCACTGCTAAAAACAGTCTAGCTCCATCCTCTTTGTAACCACCACTCAGGTAGTTAAAGGCTACTATGAAATCCCCTCTCAGTCTTCTCTTCTGAAGACTAAATAAACCCAGTTCCCTCAGCCTCTCCTCATAAGTCCCAAACCATTTTTTTTTTGCCCTTCTCTGTACTTTCTCTGACTTTTCCATTTTCTTTCTGTAGTGGGGGACCCAAAACTGAACACAGTACTCCAGATGTGGCCCCACCAGTGCAGAATACAGTGGAATAATTACTTTGCTCTGCTAGCAACGCTCCTACTAATGCAACCCAGTACATTGGTAGCCTTCTTGGCAACAAGGGAACACTGCTGACTCATATCCATCTTATTGTCCACTTTAATCCTCAAGTCTTTTCTGCAGAGCTGCTGCTTAGCCAGTCAGTTTCCAGGCTTTAGGAGTGCATGGGATTCTTCCATCCTAAGTGCAGGACTTTGCACTTGTCCTTACTGAACCTCATGAGATTTCTTTTGACTCAATCCTCCGATTTGTCTAGGTCACTCTGAATCCTAGCCCTAACATCCTTTGAATCTACTTCACGCCTCAGCTTGGTGTCATCCATGAACTTGCTGAGGATGCAATCCATCCCATCTTCCAGATCATTAATGAAGATATTGAACAAAACATGAGCATCTGCAGATCGGGCTTAGAGTAGTAATCAATGGCTTGATGTCTAGTTGGCAGCCAGTATCAAGTGGAATGCCCCAGGGGTTGGTCCTGGGGCAGGTTTTGTTCAGTGTCTTCATCAATGACTTTGAATGTGGCTTAAAGTTCATCCTCAGCAAGTTTGCGGATGACACCAAGCTGGGGGGAGTGGTAGATGCACTGGAGGGTAGGGGTAGGACTAGGCTTCAGAGAGACCTAGATAAATTGGAGGATTGGGCCAAAAGTAATCCCATGAGGTTCAACAAGGACAAGTGTAAAATCCTGCACTTAGGACGGAACAAACCTATACACCAGTACAGACTGGGGACTGACTGGCTGTGCAGCAGCTCTGCAGAAAAGGACTTGAGGGTTACAGTGGACAATAAGCTGAATCTGAGCCAACAGTGTGCCCTTGTTGCAAAGAAGGCTAATGGCATACTGGGCTGCATTGGTAGGTGTGTTGCCAGTAGGTCAAGGGAACTGATTCTTTCCCTCTATTCAGCACTGGTGAGGCCACATCTGGAGTACTGTGTTCAGTGTTGGGTCCTCCACTACAGAAAGGATGCAGACAAATTGGAGAGAGTCGGGTGGAGGAAAACAAAAATGGTTCAGGGGTTGGGGGACATGACTAATGAGGACAGACTAAGAGAACTGAACTTACTTAGGCTAGAGAAGAGATGACTGAGGGGGGATTTAATAGCAGCCTTCAACTGCTTGAAGGGGGGTTCAAAAGAGGATAGAGCTAGACTGTTCTGACTGGTGGCAGATGACAAAACAAGGAGCAATGGTCTCAAGTTGCAGCAAGGGAAGTTTAGGTTAGATATTAGGAAGAATTTTCTCACTGGAGGGGGATAGTAAAACACTGGAACAGGTTACCCAGAGGGGTTGTGGAATTTCCATCCTTAGAGTTTTTGAAGACAAAGCTAGACAAAACTTTGGCTGGGATGATCTAGTCAGGGATAGTCCTGCTTTGAGCAGGGGGTGGACTAGATGTCCTGCTGAGGGCTCTTCTAACCCTAATTTTCTGTGATTCTATGGTTCTAAAACCAGCCCCAGGACTGACCCCTGGGACACTCCACTTGACATTGGCTGCCAACTAGACATTGTACCATTGATTACCACCCGCTGAGCTCAACAATCCAGCCAGATTTCTATCTGCCTTATAGTCCATTTATCCAACCTATTCTTCCTCAGCTTGCAAGAATGCTGTGCAAGATGGTGTCAAAAGCCTTGCTATGGTCAAGGTATATTATGCCCACTGCTTTCCCCACATCCATGGAGCCAATTATCTCATCATAGAAGGCAATCAGGTTGGTCAGGCATGACTTGCACTTGGTGAATCCATGCTGACTGTTCCTAATCACCTTCTCAAAGTGCTTGAGGATTCCTTGAGGATCTGCTCCATGATTTTTCTGGGGACTGAGGTCTGCTGACTGCTCTGTGGTACCCTGGATCTTCCTGCTTCCCTTTCTTAACGATGGCACTATATTTTCCCTTTTCCAATTGTCTGGGACCTCCCACAGTTGCCATGATTTTTCAAAGATGATAGCCAGTGGCTCTGCAGTCACATCAGTCAACTGCCTCAGCACCCTTGGAGGCATCCCGTCTGTGCATGTCCAGCTTTTCTAAATAGTCCCTAATTTCTTTCATCACTGAGGGCTGCTCACCTTCTCCCCAAGCAGTGCTGCCTAGTGCAGTAGTCTGGGAGCTGACCTTACCTGTAAAGACTGAGGTAATAAAGGCATTGAGTACTTCAGCCTTTTCCTCATCATTTGTCACAAGGTTGCCTCTCCCGTTCAGTAAGGGACCCACACTTTCCCCGACCTTCCCCTTGTTGCTAACATACTTGTAGAAATCCTTCTTGTTACCCTTCACGTCCCTTGCTAGCTGCGACTCCAATTGCATTTTGGCCTTCCTGACTTCATCCCTGTATGCCAGAGCAATACTCTTGTACTCCTCTCAAGTTGTTTGTCCAAGCTTCCACTTCTGGTAAGATTCCTTTTTGTGTTTTAGCTCACTGAAGAGTTTTCTGCAAAGCCAAGCTAGTTGTTTGCCACATTTTCTATTTTTTCTGCACATCAGGAAGATTTGTTCCTACATCCTCAGTCAGGTTTGTTTAAAATACAACCAGTTCACCTGGGCTGCTTCCCCCCTCAGATGGGCCTCCCAGGGGATCCTGCCCATCAGTTCCCTGAGGGAGTCAAAGTCTGCTTTTCTGAAGTCCAGGGTCCATGCTCTGCTGCTCTCCTTTCTTCCTGTTGTCAGGATCCTGAACTTGATCATCTCGTGGTCACTGCTGCCCAACTTGCCATCCCCTTTTACATCTTCAACCAATTTTTCCCTGTTTGTGAGCAGCAGTTCAAGAAGAGCATGGCCCCTAGTTTGTGTCTCCAGCACTTACACCAAGAAATTGTCTCCAACACTCTCCAAAACTTCCTGGGTTGTCTGTGCACTGCTGTATTGCCCTCCCAGCAGCAGACGTCAAGGTGATTGAAATCCCCCATGAGAACCAGGGCCTGTGATCTGGAAACTTCTGCTAGTTGTCTGAAGAAGGCCTCATCTACCTCATCCTCCTGGTTTGGTGGTCTATAGCAGACACCCACTACAACATCGCCTTTGTTGCTCTCCCCTCTAACCTTAACCCAGAGACTTTCAACAGGACTATCTCCATTTTCATACTGGAGCTCTTAGCAATCATACAGCTCTTTTACTCCTCCTCTTCTTCTCCCCTGTCTGTCCTTCTTGAACAGTTTATACCAATCCATGACAGTACTCCAATCATGAAGCTATCCCACCAAGTCTCCGTTATTGTAATGACATCATAGTTCCTTGATTGTGCAAGAAATTCCAATTCTTCCTGCTTGTTTTCCAGACTCTGTGCATTGGTGTACAGACACCTGAGGTGACTAGCTGATTGCCCTACTTTCTCAGGAAGAATGAGGCCTCCCCTGTTGCCCCCTCCTGCTTGTGCTTCCTTCAGGTCCCCCACTTAAAATTGATTTAGCTCCCCCACTTAAAATGGATTGAATTAATGCAGCTTTCTCACACAGTCCATTTGTTATATGGTAGTACAACATGGGTGTAACAATATGCTTCCTGCACATTAAAAAGAGGTATATCCACAAAGTATTTTTCTTGTGTTCCTTTTGAATATTTATATGTTGCTTTCTTCCATTCTGCCCATACTCTTGCTGGTTTGACAACTGCTTTGATTAATGAGCAAAGTGGGGCAGAAATAAAAACAGTCATTTTTCTTCCATCTTCCCCACTTTTGGTTTTATGGACTGCGTTATAAGGATAGCAAAAAGACAGTCTGCTCTCGCACAGTCAGTCAATTATTTTCCTCCTGCGGTGCGTTCAGTAGCTATAGGTCTCTGTCTGAGATAACTGATATTGATTTCTTTCTTCCATTGTTTCCTTTCTTTCTACTGCAGATGTGGGCCACAAAAGAGTCAGCATCAAATTAAAGAAACACTTTAAAAGAATATATAATTTAGTGGTAGAGATACCGATTCCAACAGCTTTAATTTTCAGTCAGTTCTTGGGACAGCTTTGGCTTTCCCATGGTGTACATTAAACCTTTCTGAATTCAATAGCTAATTTTCAGCTTTTACTATTAGGAAGAACACAAAATCATGACATGCTAGGCCAGTGTCTTGTTGCTTATTCCCTGCATGCACAAGGAATGATCCATTTGAGAAACTCAGTTCTTAATTTATGCACCTTTGGGAAGTTAATCTTTCATGTGGACAACAGAGATATTTGATTTACCTTACTGGATCAGAAGACAAAAGCCCCAGATCCACCTCATGCAGTAGCCAGTGGGGGTGTGTGAAATGGGCCATATTCAGTTCGGATTTGGCCCAGTTCAGGGGATAGTGATTTTATTCATTGATGTGGATCACTTTCCTAATTCAATTTAGCTGAATCTGAATCTAAAGATTTGATGCTGATTCAGAGAATCAGCGATTCAGCAATAGACACAGCTTTAAATGTTTTTTTTCTATATACCTCAAGGTACCAGGCATGGCTTGTGAATGCTGCAATGCTGGGGCAGATGGAGTGTCCCACAGGAGTACAGGGGGGCCCCCTGCATCCTTGGCAGCAGACCCGGAAGTGGATCAGAAGTACTTCCAGTCCACCTCCGGCTCTGCAGTCTAGCACACGGTGGACCTCCCCCACATCCCTCCAGCACAGCAATCAGCCCTGGGGGGACCCTGGGTGCCCCCCCAGATACAGGAAGCACCAGTTGCAGAGTGGGAGGAGTGTGGGGTGGGTCCCCCGCATGCTCCACTGTGGACCCAGAAGTGGATCAGAAGTGCTTCCACTGCCAAGCATGCTGGGGACACCCCTCCCCACCGCACTCCCATGAGACTCTCCTCATGAGTGTCTCAGTGTTCACGAGCTACCTGGTACCTTGAGGTATGTAGAAAAAGCATTTCAAGCTATGTCTATGTCGGAATCGTTGAATCTCTCTGACTCTCTCCAAATCGATTTGAAGGGTTCTGATCCGATTCAGAGAGATTAAAGGGTCTCCTGATTCAATTCAGATTTGGAGATTCGGCTGCTGAATCAGGCTGAATCTCCACTGAATCAAATCAGCGACTGAAGCTTCGCACAGCCCTAGCAGCCAGTACCTAATAGCACAAACCACATGCCTGACTGCAGTGTTCTACATAAGGCAAAACATGTGCATTTTTAAAATGGTAGGCTGATCCAATTTTTCTATAGATCTCATAAGTTTTAATGCCTTAAATGAGTTCCCTCTAATTCTTTTTCCAAGGGAAAATGTGTGTAATATCTACAGACTTAGCTCAATCCTTGCCATACCCTTAAGTGTCCTTGTTGCCTTCTCTATATCCTTTCAGTCTTACCCCTGTCACTGCTAAAAATGAGGCAGTCAGAACTGAGCCCTTTAGCTTGTAAGGCTCTAGTTGTGATCATGTGTTCCATGGATGCAGAAAAGCAGAGGGGCCATGGGCATTGTGCATGACTTCAAGTCTTGCTCAGGGAAATGGGCTAGTGGCAAGAGTTGAACTAAAAGCAGAAGGTGAAGAGGTAGGACACTGACCATAGAGGGGAGTTCATACTCGATTATCCTGGCAGTGCAGCCTCTGTAGTAGCAAGCTCCTGGTGATGCTCAGCAAGGTTTTCCAGAGGTTTCAGTTGAGTAAAGCAGCTTAGCTTATCTTCTCTTCTGGATAGTGCATCACATCTTAGGTCCAGTCTGCATTAAGAAGAAAGGTATGTTTAACAGTAACATTGCTAATGTAACTGTTCCTTGCCTACACACATACCCCTTGTGTGCAAGCAAGGAAAGCTGTAGCTTTACTTTGCTACAGCTGGTTGGGTTGAACTTTAGGCTTTTCCTTAGGATTGCTTCCTGGGGTTCACCTTGACCAACTGAAGTAAGGTAAAACTGAAGTTTGACCGGTCCGTATGAGGTCCGTACAATGTGTTAGTGGGCACCTTTTAAAAACATACCTTTCCTTAGTGCAATGCAGGCCTAAGAAAGTCTTACAATCCATCTTGCTCCTCTCCCATCTTGGCACCAGCTTCTTCAGCTGGAGGACTGGGGAAGTCAGTCCTGAGATAAGCCCACTCCACAATTCCTTTGCATATACTCTGTAGAAAGAGATCTGTCTCTTTCTGCTTCTCCAATTCAGCAACTCTCTGGCCTCCAGATACTGCACATGGGCCCAGCGGCCTAAAAGGTTTTTGTATCATATGTGTATTTGTATTATATTGTGTGGCCCAAGAAGTGTGTGTGTGTGTGTGTGTGTGTGTGTGTGTGTGTAAGTATATACAAAAATCACACTCTGGGCAGTACACCAGGTAGCACCTGTCACTTGATCCTAGCTAATATGCTGCTTATTTTTATGTTTCCATTGGTCTTGCTGGGGACGTTAATATGTGACTGAGAATTAGGGGTGTAACTGAGTTTTATCCTAAAGTCAGAAATAAGTTTATTGTGGGGTAGAGGCAGGGACTTAAGTTACTTCAGTCCACATTCTCCTGTACCTCTCTTCTCTCTCACATGCCCCTAAACTCTTGTAATAGAAGTAGCTAGCTTCCAATTTCCAATTTTACCAGCTTTTGACAAAATGAGGAACTTCACTAATGTATGTTTGTTTCCCTTTGTTCTTTCCAGATTGACTCTCGTAAGCGTCTGGCCAAGACAGTGTTGGTGTTCGTGTGCCTCTTTGCTTTCTGCTGGCTTCCTACTCACATAATCTATTTATACCGGTCCTACCACTATTCAGAGGTGGACACTTCACTGTTGCACTTCATCACCAGCATCTGTGCTCGAATCCTAGCATTTACTAGCTCTTGTGTGAACCCTTTTGCTCTGTACTTGCTTAGCAAAAGTTTCAGAAAACAGTTCAACAACCAGCTGTTCTGCTGCAGGGCCCGTCTCCTCATAAGATCTCAAAGCATGGGCAGAAGCACCACTCGAATGACCTCCCTCAAGAGCACCAACCATTCAGTGGCTGCATTTAGCCTCATCAATGGCAACCACATCTGTCATGAGGGCTGCGTATAGGATACACAGCCAGGGACACCTTGGAAAACTATCATGTTTAGCACATTAGCATCACTGTGTGCTGTATCTTGTGGGGCTAGTGAGTAACATGCACACATAAAAAAAACTCAACAGCATTCAGAGAACTTCAGGGTGCTTTAAGCAGCTGAGATGTCATTCAGAACCGGGGAGCAGTCCTGCATAGCAGATAATTAAGGGCCTGACACTGTGTTGAACACCTCCTGTGATATGCTGAATTCCTTAGTCCTACTGGTTTTACAAAGAGTTAAGTGCTTTCAGCACCTTGTAAGATCACTGGCTCTAAGTCAAAACTTGAGTTCCTCCATCAATTTGTACTTAGTCCTAACTTGGGCAGTCACACAAAAAGTGTGGTAAGGGCAGCAAGATTTGTTCAAGTGCTTGCATGAAACAATGTAATGGTATATTTTACCATAGTGTGTGTGTGTGTGTGTGTGTATATATATATATAGAGAGAGAGAGAGAGAGAGGCTAAAATGAGTCCATTTAAATGAAGAATACCCTTTTACAAAGAAATGAAACATAGATCATTTACTAGAACCATCGAGTATTTATAAATGTTATGAGTACAGTATTAATTCATGGTGTAAGAAGATTTTAAGAGTGTTGTTTACTGGGGTTGGTTGGCCCCTTCTGAAATCAGGGGGATCTTGTACAATATCAATGTGAAAGCAGCAACATTAGAATAAATGTAAGTTGGAATATGTTTACCGTTTTCAGGTGTGTGCACTTTGTCATAATATAGAGAAACCTCAGTGCTTTCTAAGAGTTTTTGACTCTTCTCCTTTTCTCTTTTGGATTCAGGACAATGAGTGTCACATTATTAAATGAAACAGAATTTTAGTTTGTGTTAAATCAAGGATGAACAACAAATGTAAAATGAAGCACAGGAATTCTTCATGAGGATGTACTGTAAATATATGCTGTATAAAGGAAGCCATTACAAATATATAGCGTGGTCTCTAACTCATTGTACCGGCCACATTTCTGTACCTCCACTGGGTACAGAATGTAATGGGGTAATGGGGTTTCAGCTGATCCAACAGGTTTAACAGCTAGGAAAATCAGGCTTTCATTATTTTCATTCCATCATAGCTGTGATGTTGTGGCATCTGTTTTTTTAAGAGTAGGAAGATGGTTCAAATGGGGTAGGGATTAGGCTGTGCAATTAAAAAAACTATTAAAATGCAGTAACTCAGAGCACAAATCAGCTAATAAAGCAGTAAATGCTGAGGTGTTAATGGAGGTGGAGGTTTTAAATGGCTTACATCACTGACGTTTTCCCCACAAACAGGAAATAATAAAACCAGCAAATCTTTATGATAAACTTGTATTTTAAAAGAAATGTTTCGGCTGTATATACACCGAATCAGTACCTTAGAGGCCCATGAGTAGCATTCACTGAAGTTAGTAGGAGGGGCCTGCTCACCTGCCTTCAGAGGCAGAAACTGGATCATCATAGCATCAGTAGAGTTGTGAAAAAATCAGTTGTGTTTGTTCACAAAGGTCAGTGTCATGCAAAACTTATCTTCTGTTTCTATCTACATGCATCTGCGTACTCCTGGTTTTGGTTATGGGTTGTGTTCATTCATCATTACAAGCACAATTAAGTAGGAATTAGTTTCACTAGGTTTAGAAACAAAATGAAAAACAGTCCTAGGATCTCATAATATTAGGCCCAGCGTTGTGAACCTTTTAGAAACTCTGGGTTGAATTTCAAGCTGTTTCTGAAATCCAAAAATAGGGAAATTTATTAAGGCTTGGATGGTGTAATGAGCATTTCCTCTTCCCTCAGAATGAGTAAATTCAAGTCATTTGTATTACTAAATACAAGGGAATGCAACCTTTAGCAGCTATAGTACAAATCAGTGCAGTTGTTTTTGATCAGACACAAGTTTTCAACTCCAGGGGATTTTTAATCTTGACTTCAATAGGGCCAGGATTTCACTGCAGGTCAGAAGCAACATGGACCCTTCAACTCGCACTATACAAACCTGCATGAGGTACAAACCTTCTATTCAACACACAAGCTGTACGATACTTCTGTAGCTTGTTACTAATTTGCAGGAGCAACTCATGGCAGGAAGTGTGATACAATGCTACTGTGCAGTAGAAACAAGTCAGCATCACCTAAAACCTGTTCAGCAATACTACTGTGCAGTAACTCCAGTTACTAAGCAATCATTTAGTACTTGTTTATACAAGTACTAAATGACTGCACAGTAATGATTACACAGTCAGCAACTTGTGTAGACCCAGCCACAGAAAATGAACCTTAATCATGTATGCTTTTTCAGGAAGAATGAAATAGGGTTACCTATTGGTTCATGTAACACCACGCCTAGTTTTTCATTCATAGGTGTGCAAGTTGCTAAGCCTTCCTGTTCTTCCTTTCACTCCTGCTGAATGCTGTGAGGCATTAAGGCTAAGTATAGACATTCAAAAAGCCCAAGGCTGAATCAATTCAATCTTCGAAGGTTAGTCTAAGCTGCATAAATTGAACTGATAAGTATGTGAACATTCACTTTTCAGTCCAAAAATCCAGCCACATCCCTGCACTTGCCCAGGCCACAAGCTGGGGAGTGTTAGAGCACAGCTCCCTTCTAAGCTGGATAAGACAGCATGGGCCAAGGCCAGCCCATCCACCTTGTGAGGCGAGGTTTACAGGGGAGGTGCAAAGCATCCTGGGATGCTGGGAGACTGTGAGTTAACTTGAATCTGTAGGGGATCTGGGACAAAAGTACACCATTTTAACCTAAATCAGTTAAGTCTAATATTACATCCATCCAGGTTTACCTTAAACCAGTTTAGCCATTTCGAAAGTTTAAACCAATTTCCCATCACTTATACTAGTTTATGTGTAATTTCTGTCTCTAGCCAAAGAGTCTCAAGTGGGCAGAAAGATCATGCAGCTTTGAAACAAGCACACCTTTGTTTGAAATTATTCTGCCCAATTTGGCTTTAAATTAATCACATATAAGAGACTTTGGAAAAACATCAAAAATAATCTAATAGTCAAGAGCACCACTAAAAAAACACTGAAATTAAACAGTGTCTTTTAGTCCAAAGTGTCCAAATTCAGCCTTCTCATGCATCATGCAATTCTGTCCATTTGGTTCAGGTGTGTTGTTCTGTTTCTAACTATTGTATTGTTAGAAAATACATAATTACTAGCAAATTCCCCATCAAGAATGATGGGTGGGGGGGTGTGAGCAGGGACAGAGGCCTGTGTCCCATCCTGCCCCCCTCGGACTGGGGCTGGGGCCACTCCCGCCTCCCCCCGCTGCTTTGGGTTGAGACCGTTCCACATCTCCCCCCTGCCACTTCAGGTCATGGCTGAGGCCAGAGCGTGGGCCATTCCCCACCTCCCCCCGCCACTTCGGGCTGGGGCCAGGACTGCCTTCAAGGAGCAAGGGAGGACAGGTAACCAGTGACTCCCCTCTGGCTCCTCAGTCCCCACTGTCATGGCAGTGCTCCGCTGTCTGTCTGCTGTCTGCCTCTGTCTGATTGACCAAGAGAGCCAATGAGAGCACATATAAAGCATTATAGACAGACAGACAGATAAAGAGACTAAGGCTTTTATAATATTAGAATTGAACACCAAATGTGTGTGATTGGACTGCATGGCAACAATAACCATTAGTAAGTGAAATTATCACATGGTAGAACAGAAGGATGATCTTTTTGGACCCAACTATTTATTTTAGGTGGAAAAACTGCTACCTACAATGCTGAATAATAATTTTCTTTTTCCCTTAAAGGAAGTGTTTTTAACCCAGTAAGGTATCAGAGAATATGGCTGTCTTGATAAATGCAATACTCATTATCACAGTTAATTTGATCCTTATGGAAGGAATGCTGTGACCATAAAATGGAGCAATGTCATTCTTCAATCATAATTTGGAAGAAGTAAGTTCATGTATTGCTTGTTCCTCTGGCAGAAAACCCCCAAATTTTATGACAGAAACCCATCTGCATTTATTCACTGAGAAAAGCTGACTTTCAGTCTCACTCTTACTAGACCCTCCATAAGGCAAAACACTCAATGCTGCCAATCTAAGCAATAAACTGTCCCCTGGATATTAAATGTATGGCTATTATTGCTAGTGTTATGCCTCATGGGGAGCTGGATCTGATGATCTTGTAAGGTCCCTTCTAGCCCCTAACATCTATGAATCTATGAATCATAATTATTATAGTGCAACTTAGATTACTGAGCTTGTGGAACCACATCAACTGTTTTGCCTTTTTAAATAGATTGTTAGTAAACCCATATAAGTTAAAAGAAACCAGTTAAAGGCTATATAGAAATATAAAGAAGGCATTAAAACCTGAATTATTTTTGTACATTTACTAAAGATCTTATGATATACCTTATACTTAGTCCAGTGTTTAACAGTACCTAATTTATATAACCGTTCATTTCTTAAACTAAGGAATCATAAGAAAATACCCTCATACCTTTGCAGATACAGTGGTATTTGATTTGGATTTCATTTAAATCTATATTTAGTTAGGATCAGAATATATACATTTTAGCACTAGATGGTTGTGTTTTGCCGAGCAGCGAAGGTATTTTGGTTTGTATAGTTCATGAACCAGTTTTTGCCTTTGATTACATTACAACTTATCACAAAAACATAACTAAGGTTCTTATAAATTTTAGGCCAGATATTGCTCTCTTTCATGACATTGTAACTAGTAAGAATAGATTGTCACTAAAGGTTTATAACAGTAACCCAGTGTTATTTCCATTAGTATGAAAGCCTGGTCTCTGAATTACAGGAATGGGATGTGGAATCTGAGCAAAAAAAGTGTACTATAGTCTCAAGACCTACACAGATATATATTCCTGCTTCGCTTAAAGCACATGCATACATCTTTGTATGGTTGGAACTATAGAAGTACAACTAATTTGGAACAATACACATACCACCTCCTTCGGAATTATATGATATTTCAGTGTTGACCTATCTACATAATTATTGATTAACGTAGTGTAAGTTGTATGATCTTTTAAGGACAGAGACTACATACAACTCTGTCACACCAAGATTATCAAATGGAGAAGACTTTTTAAAAATTGCTGTCTAATTTTATATTAATAACATATTCAAAACCTCTGTTTTTAAAAGTATATAATTGCTAGATGCTGGAAATTACTACTTTAGAAAATGTGTGTGATTCATTTCTTTGAATATGTAAAATAAGTGGTAACAATTAATGAGAAATGATCATAAAATGCCTAAGGAATTTTAGATTAAATCCATCTTTATTTAAATAAATCATACTTTCTGATAAACTATCTGACACATGCATTAGTGACGATTATTGTTTTGCTGAGAAGTACTACTTTTTGTTTTCAAGACAAGTTAGACTCTGAAGCTGGTAGCTTTTGAATGGATGAGTATTGTATATGTATCAATGCTTTTTATTCTGGAATCAGATAAGCAAGCTATTGACAGCTTAAACACAACAAGACATAAGCATTCACTTTTTGCAATCTTTATTCTCTTATTGTTGCTTTTTTTTAGCAAGTGGATGTGACAGTATTCTGGTCACGAGGCAGGCTGAGAATGATGAAGACAATAATACTCAGTCTTAAATAGCACTATTCATCCACAGAGCTCAAAGCATTTTTCAAAGGAAGTTTTCATGGTTCAAATTTTGTACTTGGAAAAACTGAGGAAAAGAGAAGTGAAATGACTTTGCCTAAAGTTACCCAGTAGGCCTGTGTCAGAGCTGGAATAAATCCCTACATGCTTGGATTATTAGAGTTGTGACCTAAGTAACGGACCACATTTTTTCCCCCCAGCCAGCGATTTCAGACTGATGTTCTAAGTCAACTCCTTGTGAATAATTAGCTATCCCTTGTAGCTCTGTTAAAGCCAAGCTGGGACCAGATTATGATGCCACCTTTGGAAGTTATAGAAAGTAGAGTAGAAATGAGTAAGGAGCCTCCCTCTTCCTTAAGTAATTTATGCAAGGCCAGTCACAATTGTAGACTGAACACAGGCCTGAGGAGTGTTTTTCATTCCATTTCTAGTTGGCTTTGGGTGCAGACAAATTAAAAGTTTTGAGTAAAGGGAGCACTCCAAGGTCAGCATGACTTATTCGAACAGACATTGAGGGGATGTAAAAGTAAGGCTAGTGAAGTGGGGTGAGTGCCATGGCTACCTCAGTTCCATTGTGCTAATATCTTTCACATGGACATTGTTGGGCTGCTGGAAAGACCAGGCTTAACGATCCTGCCTCTAAATATGACTCTTGATGTGGCATGTACCAGTTGTGTACTCACCTTGTGGGAGACAAAATACTGAAGCAAAGACCTCTTGGTCAGTGTCCCATGTGAAATGTTCTGCACTGTGATAAATCTGGATTTTATTGCTTCATCTGGGGTTCATACCCTCTGTTCAGGCAGGAAATATGAGTATGCACAATGTTTTTACCTGAGTTGCTGTCTGAGTTGGGTGTGGGGAAGGGTAAAGAGTTTCTTCCATTGCTCAATAGCAAGCGCTTCCTCTGCCCAGTTAATAAGCAGTACCAATAAGCTTCAAAGTGGATTCTGCCGACATACATAAAGCAGGGCTTCCAGAATGGTAGGGTAAAAGAGGGCTTGAATTAAGAACTGCCTACCCATTCATGGACTATAAATGATAACTGCTCTGAATGTACACACAGGACCAGCTATTTACAATCTCCAATTAATCTAGTATCAGTTCTCTAGGAATGGTATCCGTTGCCATTGCATGCACTTTAAAACTGTCTCTTAAAAAGATTGTGCAGTATTAGCTTTTATGTAATAGTTTCATAGTGATAGCCAGTTAGATGTTATAGGCTAGGTGTAAAAACACTTCACAATTTAAAGAGGATTCAAAGGCACAACTCTCATTCCTATTATTTTCTAAGTTAAGGTGTGTAGGTTCTGAACAAAAAAAATGTACATATTTCACAAAATGTATATACTTTTTATATCTGTTATTTATTGCCCTGTACAGCAATATATGTATGTATTAAGCCATCTGATTAACATAAAAAGTGTCTTGAATTACTGTGTATAGAGATAATGAAGTTTATTTTCGGGAAAACTTGCTTTGCTTTCCCTTTTCTAGAATGCTATGTCTTTTAGATGTGAAAACTGTTGAGAAATTATTTTTCTTATGAAATGCAAATGTGCATTATTGATATCCTTTGAAATCAGAATCTGAGGCTAATTTGTAAGAAAAGCTATCACCGCTAAAATACATGTTGTTTTGATTTGTCTCTGAATATGTTTTCTACGTTTAAATACTCATGAATGTAAATACAACATGGGCCCAAGTCAAGCTCACTAAATACTGAGTGACATTAAGTTTATAGCTAATAAAGCATGACGTGAATAAAAATGTATGTGTTGTTTTTGATTCAGAACAAGTCTCCAGCTAGACAAATGTATTTGTTCTGTTCAATTTGTGCAAACTGCTAAGCATTGCCAAGCACTACAGTGACTTTTTCAATATTGATCAAATCAGTAAATTGAAGACAGCACTACTAAAGACCCCTGAGCTTTTTTTTTTTTACCAAGGGAAGGTCTAGTAGTGGGCAAAATACACTCAAGAGGTCACTTCACTGGATTCATAATTTATGTAAATTTGGTCTATTTCGTCTATAATGCTGATTAACAGCAGCCAAGGAGATTGAACCTTTTAGGTTGCCAACAATGAACATGAGTAGTTTTAGAAGATTATTTAAACCAAAGGTATGCAACTCATCTGGCCTTGCACAGTGGATGAATGGTGTGGAGCCGATCCACTGGCCAGATGAGTGCTGTGTGGCCAGCCTTGTGTTCCAAATCATGCCCAGGGGTAGCTGATGAGGCTCTCTGGCCTGTATCCAGCTCATAGGCCATATCTTTAACACACCTGACTTAAACTAAGCCAGAAAGTGCTTCTTTGATGGGTTCCTGTTAGCTACCAAATCTCTAGTGCCTGACTTTGACCCAGATCTACTGAAAGAATTATAAAGTCTTAACTTTTACTCTGTTTTAAATGGCCATCCACCAGGCAGGAGTTTCAGCTTTTGAAGACTCAATGGCAGCTCATACCTTTAAACAGACATAGTGCCTGTTGAACTTCCTGGGCCATGAGTCTTCTCAACTAAACTTTTAATAGAGTTTCCTTTTCTTATTTCTAATGACACTGTGAACTAGATATAGAAATTAGGAGGCGGAGCATCAGATTAACAAATGCTATTTGTTCAAGTCCTTTATTTTTCAGTCTTTTCTGTTTGGCATAGTCCAGTTCATGCTTATGTTGCAGTTGAACACTCTTTGTTCCATCCATATCTGACTTAGTATTAATGATGCTGTTGGTAACTTAGGCAGTGTCCAGATACCAGGTTTGTTTATTAGGAAAATTTTCTTCTGTACAGCATTCACATGATATTTTGACCAGTAGCATTAATTCTGACACTGTTTTGATCTTGTGAACAGCTATCTATTTGGAATGGAGAAGAAATAACCGGGCATTTTGTATAGGCACCTAGACTTTCAAAGGAAAGTGGGTGTCTAATGGGATTCTCAAAAGCAACTAGGTACTGAATATCTTTTAAATTAATTGAAAGCACTTGAGCACATTTCAGTATTTGGTCCCTACTTACCATGATAGTTGGTGCACTGGAAATAGAGGGATAGATGACATAAGATAAAATTCGATGAGACAGAGTACTGAACAGCCTTATAAAAGGTCTTCTAACTTTAAGTGGGAACATTCCTTTATGCATAGCTATCAAATGTACATGTTCCATACCTGCATTACTAGTGCTTTTCTTTTCTCCTAAATCAGTTAAGTCTGATACTACATGATACTTCTCAGGAGTATGCCTGGTTTACCTTAAACTAGTTTCAGCCATTTTGCAAGTGGTTTATGTGCACTGAACTTCTGTTTTGTTATGGATTTGAACCAGTTTCCTGTCACTTATACTGGTTTATGAGTAATTTCTGTCCCTAGCCTGGGACCGTGCTCAGAAACAATCCAGATGAAGCATACCAACACCTAATTATTACCTAAGCTCCATCCAAATAAGAGCTGAGCAGTGCCTAAAGATTGCCTAAAGACTCAGTCTTTTAGGGATCCACAGAGCATGCCTAATGCCTGAGGTGAACAGTAGCAATGAGTTGAGTGCAAAGCATATACTCATAGCTGGTGGTAATCACGTTTTGCACAATAACCTAGTTGCTGAAGGACTCATCCCAGAAAGTAGGAGATCTCCTCAACTGAAGGACTCAAACCCACATGCTTTCCAGGAGAGTGCCCTAACCACTTGCCTGCAGTACACTCCCCTAATGCCCAGGGGTGGGTATTCCATGTTCACTGGACTGCAGAGTCAGGCTCCTCCTGATCCAATAGGTCCTGCATTCTTAGTTGTTCAATGGCTTAGTTTCAACTGAAGCTTATTCTAGAGTTTGGGGATTATGGCATACTCCTGAGAAATGGGAGATATGAATTTGGTTCCTATCAGGGTGTGGAGGGCCTAGAACCAAGGAAGACCACTTCTGAGAGTTGATGCTGTTGTGACTAGGTTGTTGTGCAAAAGCTCACGACCACAACTAATCTAGAGTGAGTGATTATCAGTGTTCTTTCTTAAGCTCAGTACTGCTATCAGTATAGAGTAGGTATCTCCTGTATACACACTCTGGATCCCAAGATGACAGAGATAGCTTGTATACAGCCCCAAGTCAGACAGCTAAGCTCTGAAGAGTGGTGAGAGTTTAGACACACCTGGTGCCTAGCATTTCCTGTTAGCTACCCTTGGTCTCCTGAGATGTTAGAATTTTGGACTGCCTTTCAGAGGTACCTACCTTCCTCTTCCCACTGACTCTACAGATATCTGACCCCATTCTTTTGGATTACTCTCCAGGGGCAAGACATCAACATTTTAGGTATGTCAATGCCTAAGCAAAGGTGCCTATCGGCACGTCTACATGTTCATTAATGTCCCCTAGTTACTGCACATTAAGCTTACTACTTGGTTAACCAAGTACTAATTCAATGTACAGTAACACATGCTACTGCACAGCATTGCCAGTGCATGGAGTTTGTTTGATTTTTTTTTATACTGTGCCCACCTGGCCTCGAACATCTGGCCACGTGCAACTCTGGCTCAGATGTTCGATGGTGATCGCCCTACCATCCCCTGTGGACCATCAAGAAGGTGTTTACTTCTGGTGTGGTCTTCCGCAATCTTTCCTGCCATGACTTTGAATATTCTTTCAGTGGAGAGTCCGACCACTTGGGGTCTCCTGATGGCAGAACGTTTATCCAGCGGTCTTCTGCAAGGCTCCACCTCCCCTGTACCTTGCCCTTACACCAAGCCTTGACAGGTCATGGTTGTCCTCCCAGCCAGGTTCCTGACCATTGAGCCCCTGATTGCTTCCATGGGGTGGCCCTCCTTTGCTAAAGCTAAGTAGCCTGAGGTATCCTGTCTGGGTTGCAAGGCCGCCACCTTTCCCTAAGGCTAGCAAACCAACCCAGGGTTTAAGCAACAATAAAGCTTCAAAAGAGCTCTGCCTCTCAGCCCCTCCAAAAGGGGGAAACATAAAACACAAAGAAAACCACTATTACACTCTGGGGGACCTAACTGTTCCCTTGCCGGACCCCCTCTGCCTAGTTGCCGACCACCCATCCTTCGACACTATAGGTCAGGGACAGGCCCTCTGTGGCTGGGGTAGCCTGTGGACTCCACCATAACTTTTTTCCCCTGTCACCCAGCCTTTTGCTTCACCGGACCACCTGTAGTCTTCCGGTTGATGCCTGTCCCCTTGTCATTTGCTGGATTGGCGCCACACCACTGGTGGCCATGCTTCACAGCCCCTCATGCTGCCCTTGCCTCCCGTCTCCCACCTGATGCGCCTCTTTGTCTTTCCCAGTGCCTTCCATGGTCCCACCTGATCTGGCACAGGGAGTTTCATAGATTTCATAGACATCAGGGCTGGAAGGGACCTCGAGAGATCATCGAGTCCAGCCTCCTACCCAAAGGGCAGGAAGTCAGCTGGGGTCATAGGATCCCAGAAAGATAACCATCCAATTTACTCTTGAAGGTGTTCGATATAGGTGCTTGAACCACCTCCGCTGGCAGACTGTTCCAGACCTTGGGGGCTCGGACAGTAAAGAAATTCTTCCTTATGTCCAGCCTGAAGCGGTCTTGCAGGAGTTTGTGACCGTTCAACCTAGTCATCCCTTGGGGTGCTCTGGTGAACAAACGTTCCCCCAGATCCTGGTGGTTACCCCTGATAAACTTATAGGTGGCCATCAGATCACCCCTGAGTGCTTTTCCAAGCTAAAGAGTCCCATGTCTCTCAGCCTATCATCGCAAGATCTGTTTTCCTGACCTCCGATCATGCGCATGGGTCTCCTCTGGACTCTCTCAAGCTTCCCCACATCCTTTTTGAATTGTGGAGCCCAAAACTGGATGCAGTACTCCAGCTGCGGCCTCACCAAGGCCGAGTACAAGGGGAGAATGACGTCCCGGGATTTGCTCGAGAAGCATCTATGGATGCACGCCAGTGTTTTGGTCACTTTACTAGCCGCAGCATCGCATTGCAGGCTCATGTTCATCTTGTGGTCAATGATGACCCCCAAGTCTCTTTCTTCTGTAGTGCTAACCAACGTAGCACTGCCGAGCCTATAAGGATGCTGCAGGTTTTTCCTCCCAAGGTGGAGAACCTTGCATTTTTCGGTGTTAAACACCATCAGGTTCTCGTCTGCCCATTTGCTGAGCTTGTCCAGGTCAGCCTGGATCACCTGCCTATCTTCTGGCGTGGATGCTTTGCCCCAAAGTTTGGTGTCATCGGTGAACTTGGCCAGTCCACTCCTGACTTCAATGTCCACATCATTAATGAAGATGTTGAACAGTATGGGTCCCAGGACAGAGCCTTGAGGGACCCCACTGGTCACAGGGCACCACGATGAGTGACTGCCATGAATTACAACCCTCTGGGTCCGACCACGGAGCCAATTTCCCAGCCAGCGGATCGTGGTGGAGCCAAGGCCACAACTGGCCAGTTTGGCCAAGAGGTGATCATGGGATACCAGATCAAAAGCTTTTCTGAAGTCAAGATATATGACATCAATCTCTTCTCCCTTGTCCAGGTGATAGGTCACCTGGTCATAGAAGGAAATGAGATTGGTCAAACAAGACCTACCCGCAACAAACCCGTGCTGGCT
This sequence comes from Crocodylus siamensis, assembly GCF_052110815.1. NCBI lineage: Eukaryota > Metazoa > Chordata > Crocodylia > Crocodylidae > Crocodylus > Crocodylus siamensis. The sequence continues at coordinate 276,150,915 of NC_143395.1, read as the reverse complement.
ATCCCTTAGGATGTTAGCCTGAGCCAGTCCATCAAGGATGGCCTCCTTAATAAACTTTTCTAAGATCTTCCCCAGGATAGAAGTCAGGCTGATGGGCCTGTAGTTAGCCGGATCCACTCTCCTCCCTTTCTTGAAGATCTGCACCACACTGGCCTTCTTCCAGTCTTTGGGCACTACACCAGAGTGCCAGGAGTTTTCAAAGATCCGTGCCAGGGGCTGGGCTATGACGCTCGCCAGCTCCTTGAGTACCCTGGGGTGCAGATTGTCAGGGCCAGCTGACTTGAAGGTATCCAGCTACTCAAGGTGTTCCTTCATGAGGTCAGCATTTATGGAGGGTAGGGGATCCCCATCACCCGGATCTCTCTGTCCCATAGCAGGCATGGGCATCCCATGGGACTGATGAAACACTGGCACAAAGTACCTATTTTTAATAGGTTGGCTTTTTCCTGGGCATCAGTTGTCAGTTGCCCCATCTGGTTTAGCAGGGGTCCAACATTGCCCTTGCTTTTCCTCCGGCTCCCCACATATCTGAAAAAGGACTTTTTGTTGTCCTTGATGCTTGAAGCTAGTTGGAGTTCAGTTGCAGCCTTGGCTTTCCTGGTTTGCTCCCTGCAGGACCGGACCAGCACAGAATAATCCTTCTTGGAGGTGAATCCCATCCTCCATCCTTTGTAGGCTTTCCTTTTTAGCCGCAGGAGGTCCGCTAGGTCCCTGGAGAGCCAGGAGGACTGCTGTGCCTTCTTGCTGCCTTTCCTCCATGTTGGAATAGATTTAGCTTGTGCATTGAGGATCGCTTCCTTGAGAAGCAACCACTCTTCTTGAACTCCCATCTCCCTGGGGTCATGGTCCCTAAGGGCCTGACCAACAAGCCTCTTGAGCTTGTCAAAGTCGGCTTTTCTGAAGTCAAGGACTTCCGTGTTGCTGACTGATTTGCCAGCTTTACGGTGGATAGTGAAGGTGATCAGCTCATAGTCGCTGTCACCCAGCTTCCCATCGATCACTAGGTCACCGATTAGGTCGTCCCCCGTAGCCAGTACCAGATCGAGCAGCGCTTTGCCTCTCATTGGCCCATAGACTTCTTGAGTCAGGTAGAGGTCATCCACGCATGAGAGAAAGCTTTGCGACCGCTCGGATTTAGCTGAGTGATCTTCCCACGGGATGTCTGGGTAATTGAAGTCACCCATGACAACCAAGGTCCTGGAGCAAGTGGCCTCAGTCAGTTCCCAGGCGAACTCCTGGTCAAGCTCAGGACTTTGAGTGGGAGGTCTGTAGTAGACTCCCACCGTTGTGTCCCCTGTGCCATATTCCCCACGAATTTTTACCCAGAGGGTCTCTGAGTTGTATCAGCCTTTCCAGCCCCTCTGTTGCAGCCACTGGCACCAGAGTCTTTCTGCTCCCCTTTCTCCTATGCCCGGGTTCCCAGTCGTTGGGAGCTGCCTCTGGCTCTTGGCTCCTCTCGCTGCAGCCAGCAGCCTCTGGCTTCCAGCTTGTGCTGGAGGGTTCTTCCCCAATGGGGGAAGCAGCCTTCAACTCTTCTCACTCCCGTGAGATCTTTGGAGAGCCGACTCCTGCTGGTGCTCTTGTCAGCACCAATCTGCCTCCCCCCTCATCTTTGCCGGTGGCCCATTTTATTTCCACCGGCCAGTGATTGCCAGTGATGTCACCGGCTGGCCGCAGTTGTATAAAGGCACGGCTGATGATCTGCGCGGGTCTTTCTTCAAGTTCCGGTTTCACTCCAGGTACTGCTGTGGGTAAATGTTTCCCTTTACCCTTGCTTTCCCCTTCTTTTCCATCTGTGGGTTCCTGTCCCTGGGGTTCCACCTTTGTATTTTGGCATCCTCCTTCCTGCTTTTCCCTGTGACATACACTTACTGTGAAGTAGCCTAATAACACTGCACAGTAGCATATTAGCATGGTTTTTGACTGCCACACGACCGTGCAGTGTGATTACGTTACTGCACAGTCAGCGTCTTGTATAAACACAACCTATAGGAACAATTGGGATCTGGCCATTAGGCTCTGTAGTAATAAGTAGTCTAGAAATACCTAAAATAGATTATATTGAATTAACTAATTCCCATATTATGGTAACATCTTACTAGACATTTAACACATAGAATTAGAATATTTCTCTACATGCCATTTTCCACGCCCAGCCCAGAAAAAAATAGGTCTTAGTCTCTGCAGATAAGGTTGTGTAATGAAATTCTACCAAAGCTAAGACACAACTATCACTTTTCTATACTCAAAAATAGTCTATGGTGACCGTGACTAATGAAACTGTCACTGGAAGTAGTTACGGTTTGTCAGTGGAATGAGTGATTACATTTTGAAATGTCTTAGATAATGACATTTAACTTTGACAATGAAATGATGTCCATTGGTTCATCCTAATCACATCTAAAATAATCTATTGACAAATTTCACTCCCAGTCTGGCACCAGTGTGACTCCTAAAACCAACAGTTCCTGTCAGGTCCCCAAAAAGCAACACAAGGAATAATTTCCCATTTGATGCTCTAGAACTGCACAGGACCATTTTATTGCTCACACAGGCTCACATCCTTCTTCTCCTGCACTCTATGAGAGCTGAGCCTACACTTGGCAACAGTGAGAAGCCCACAATATACTACTTATTTACCATCTTTATTACCTTGTTTGAATCATGAAGTAAGGCTCTACTGTGCTATGCATTGTTCAGACCTACTGAAACTTATCATTGCTGCCATACAGGGCTCACAAATTAAAGTCAGCCAGGGGGATCATGATAAGACCGAGTGAGTACATACACATGCAGCTTCTGAATCAATTGAAGACTTATTTTATATTTTTTTGGCTGATTTCTCTTAGGTAAAAAATGGGCCATGCAGAGAAATCTGCAGGGTAGAGCTGGATCATATTATACCAGTACCAATACCAACAACAATATATGATGTTTGAACTTAAAGAAAAAGTAAGCTCTAAATCATGTGGTAAATGCTGAATTAAAAGACTTTTTTGACAGACTTGTATAAATTGTTTTTTATTAGGTACACTATTAGCTTTGCTAATCAACTCTAACTGTAAACTTATTGTTAAAAAGAAATAACTACTTTCTTGGTATGCATATTACTTGTGCAAACCTTATTGTGCATGTTTGGCTTTAAGTCCCTTTCAGGAAAGCTGGTTCGGTACATATTTTCAACATGCTTGTTAGAAGCAGCTCAAAACATTAATAGCATTATACTATACCAGATGAGTTGGTATTGGGTTTGAGGGCTAATATTTTATAATATTCTAAATGATAAGGAATAAAATAAATCAACAAACCTGGATTATGAAATATCAGACAATGAGGCATGTGAGCACAGCCTGAGATGGAGCTGTCTTTCCTTTACCATTCTTCTGGAAGGATTCAATAAGGATAAGTGCAAAGTCCTACACTTAGGATGGAATAATCCCATGTACTGGTACAGGATGGGGACTGGATGTCTAAACAGCAGCTCTGCAGAAAAGAATCTGGGGGTTACAGTGGACAATAGGCTGCATATGAGCCAATAGTGTTCCCTTGTTGTCAAGAAGGCTAATGGCATATTCTGCATTAGTAGGAACATTGTCAGCAGATTTATAAAAGTGATTATTCCCCTCTATTTGACACTAGTTAGGCCACATCTACAGTACTGTGTCTAGGTTTGGGCCCCCCACTACAGAAAGGATGTGGACAAGTTGGAGAGAATTCATCAGAGGGCAACAAAAATGATTCGGGGGCTGGGGCACATGGTTTAGGAGGACAGGCTGAGGGAACTGGGCTTATTTAGTTTGGATAAGAGGGCTATGGACAGACATTATAAGTGATCAGGAACTGGTTTCAACTTGTAACAGAACAGACATTCAGGGCACATAAACCAGTTTGAAAATGGCTGAAACTGGTTTGAGACCAGCTTGGTTGAATGTAGTATCAGACAACTGATTTAGGTCAAACCAGTTTATGCAATGTCTGTCCCAGACCCCTTTCTGCTTTAAATTAAATCAGAGTCCTGGCATGCTCTCTGGGCTGGGGAGGGCTCTCTGCTCCAGAGAGCTAGGCTAGCCCCTCCCCTCTTGTCCCTGGCTGGAGCTCTGGCAGACTTGCAGGCACAGCAGCATCTGCCTGGCTTCCCCTGTCCTACTCCCTCACCTTGCTGCTCAAGCAGGGATCCCCCCTCCCCTCTCCCACAGCATGGACAGTAGCCAGCATGTGGTATGCTAGTTAATGCTGAGAGGTGTCTGTGTAAGGCAGACAGGATAGTCTCTGCTTAGGGCTTTTTGAAGCTAATCAACAGGTAGCTGGTAATGTCCCTCCTTGGAATGTTCCCTTCCTTGGAAACAGTTTTTTCAGAAGAGCTTGAACTAATGAGAGAGGCTTTGTTTTCTGATGGGGTGCTAAATGCAGATAACAAAGGTGATAAATGCTCTGTTATCAAGGAGGGGGATGACCCCTTCCTAATCAGAGCATCCTGCTGGAGTTTGGTAACACCCCCCTCACCTCAGCTCTGTGGAAGGGAAGGGAGGGCTGCTCTAGCACCCCCTGGCTTCTAGCCTGTGGCAAAGTGGTAACTCCCAGATCAGCCACAGTGCTGGTTTCCCCACCTGCCTCTGGGCACTCCGTCCACCTGTCTCTCCTGCCATGCCTTGTTGATATCTAATTAGGATGTTAATTAGGCGGGAGACTGCCCATTCTTTCCCCAATGCCAGGGGGTGCTATCTGCAGCTCCTTCCTCCCCTACACCACAGCCCAAACCTCGCAGATGGCATCCAGATGACCCACCCGAAGGTGAGGGCTGAGGTTAAGCCACCCCACCTTCCTTTCACCAGGGTGGTAACTAGCCTGGCATTTCCTGGGGGCTCCCACACCACTGAGAGCCCCACCAGGCCACCCACTCCCAGCAGGGTGCAGTTTTAGGTCATGCCCAGGACCAGGAGCTTCGAAACCATCCCCTACAGCTCCTGCCCTTACCTCCAGGATCTTGCATTCAGCCTTGTAGCCAGGCAATAATACTGCTTGCCTGCAGGGAACCGCTCTGTTTATATAGGCAGCCACAGATCTAAAATGGCCACCGTAATCAAGCACCTGCTGGTTGCTTGGCTCAGCTCTTAAAGTGGAAGGCACCAACAGTGCCCTGCCACATAGCCTGAGGCACTGTAGGCATGTGCCTGTATTTTCTAAGTCCAGAGGGGATGTCTGTGCAGTTACAAACTGATTCAACCTAGGCAGGTTAAACCAAGTGAGTGGCTGGCCGAGCTCCATGCCATGGCTGCTCTGCCCAGCTCCGCTGGGCCCCCCAAAGCGTGGGGCCAGGGGGATCGCCATAATTCACACACAACCCCAGGGATGGCCCTGCCAGGCACAGAATATATGTATCTCACTATTCTATTTTTGGCTTGTTACTCTTTTTTGTCACAATCCATATGGGCTTGTCTTTATTCATGGGCAGGACTGGGGTGCATTCTGACTTCCTTAGAAATAAAGGGTGCAGACAGAAGTGACAATTTTTGCCTGATCTGGCCACAGAAAGTGGTCTATAGCCTTGATCAAACACAAGTGCAGAGCTGCAGACTGCTTCAAAAATGGTCAATCAGGTAAAAATATGAACCCTCATTGCATCAGGGTTCAGATGAAGATGTTTCAAAACAGAGTGTCTTCTGTTATATGCATCTGCTCTGCCTCCCAGCCTTTAGCTGTTTTCAGAACAGAAGCAGGGAAAGAAAGCAGAGGGAGCATGGCCAAGGGTTTTTTTAGCCTCTGCTGGACGGTGGGGTAGATGTATTGGATCTCCCCCAAGGTGGGGGATTCCAATCATGCACCCCACCCTCATACGCCAGCGGGGAACTCCTAAAATGAATTCCCTCTTCTCCCTTTCTCCCCTTCTATTCTGAAAACAGGGACAGGCTAAGAGGGAGGAGAGCCTTTGCTGGGGAAATCAGCTGCAGGCTCCCCTCCCCCTGGAACCAACAGCGAACTTCTGGCCGGGGGATCATTGTAACTCATACAGCTTCCTGCAAAACAGTCTCAGTTACAGCGGGGAGCTACACTTCTGTCTGTGCCCAGAGGCTTCCTTAAAAAAACAGTTATCTGCACTTTACAAGTAAAACTTTTCATCAAGGATGCAGGTGTTGCACTGTATATGCAGTAATAATACACAGGAAATTAGGACATGAACAACAGTAATGAGCTAGAATCCTTAAGTAATGTAACTGTAAGAAAAGAATTTGGTATGCTTAGTGTTCATTATCATAATTATCTGCTGCATTGACATCACAACAAGTGTGCTAGCCATCAGTGGACTCTGTGTTTAGGAAAGAAGTGATGGATAATCACTATTTATCAGGTTTTGCTATTTGTACAACATAGAAACAGATTGGAAAGAGCCTGGCAAAGGGCAACAAAGAGTTGTTGCCGGCACAAGGTGCCCGAGGGAGGCAACAATTGGGTTTCGTTGCCCGGTGTGCGTCGCGCCAATAAACACACTGGGGGGAGAAGTAGACAGAGTTTATTTGAGCTCAAGTAAAAGGCGCAGGGAGACTGTATGGTCTCAAATCCTGCGCCCCTAGCCCTGCAACAGTGTATATTTATACCTTGGTCCTTCCTGCAGTATTTTTCCACTACCCCCTTCCACCCCCCCCTTCCCTCCTCCTTCTCTCTCTGAGCGGTGTCCTTGCATTCCACAGATAACAGTTTTAGGGAGTTTCAGCTTGCTTGCTACTCATCCTGTTTTCCAGTATTACAAGAGGTTACAAGAAGTTCAGGAAAGGGTTACAAAGGTTCAGGAAAGGGGGGGCCCTGGCTCGCCTGGGCCTAGAGCAGAGGGGCTTCATCGACACTCGTGGTCTTCCATCCCTCTGAGTTACCTAGGGTTATGCCCAGTGACACCAACAACTCCCCCCTTTGAGAATACTCAACAAAGTTTTGGCTGAGTTTTCTCATATTCTGAAGATAAAAAGCGATTAAGTGTTTGGGAACTGGGATCTTCAATGCAGGGGTATAGTGAAGCGCTCGGGAAGGGGGATACACAGACTTTGCGCAGGAGGGCATTACAGCACGCAAATAAGAGGAGGGTAATTAAACACAACACAACACCGGTGACCAGGAGGTGAAGGATGCCCGTTCCTAGGCCTCCGAGGTTGGGCAACCAGCTCGAGAGAGAATCGAAAACAGTGGGTTCACGTTCCTGACTTTTCCACTGCTCAAAAGCCTGTTCAGCCGACAAAATGTGTTTGTTAATATCTTGGGAATTTTCTGGAATATAAGTACAACATTCGTTACCGATTAAGGCACATACTCCACCTTGAGAAGCTAAGACATAGTCTAGCGCTTGTCTATTCTGAAGGGATAACAACCGAAGTTGGTAAATCTCAGAATTAAGGCTCTTTTCAATAGCTAAGGTGTCATTAGCAAATTTTGTAAGAAACACAGAAAGTTGACGATACAGCTTGGCTAACCGGCCCACTCCATACGACGGGAGAAGGATCATGCCAAATCGGTCTCCCTCACTAATAGGTGGCGGAGTTGCATAGAGGGATCTTTGTCGTCTTGGGCGGCCAGGTGGGAGGTGGGTTAGAACTCGAAGGGGAGGGGCAAGAAACCCTATGTAGCAACTTCCATACCAGCCATCAGGTAGCCATTTGTAGGCCGAGGTACCACAAATCCAAAAAGTTTCTCCATTTCCTGCCATCCCATTGCCTCCTTTTGCATATCTTTTGATTGGTTTTTGTACAAGAAGAAAAATCCTTCTCCAGTATCATGCCCAGAGCTATTATAAAGTGGAATAGATACATTTTGCATGGTAGTTAAATAATATTGACAAGAGCTATTTCCAGCATACCACGTATGATTGGCCGTCCGGTTTTGGGCAATACATAATAGTCCAGGTGGAACTGAACGTAACCGGATAGGTGGTGGGGTATGGGAACTATTCCAAATAGGATACCAAGAAGAGTTTGAAAGACTAAAAGGGGCTTCTTTTGTACAATTATCGGCTAGATGAGGCCAACCAGGATTGTCAGTGACATTATAAGCAGGAGAATAAGGAGAAAAATTGGAACCATTGAATTGGGTGTAATTTAAGGCTATCTCTTCTTGACAAATATCTGACCAGTTACTAGGAATGGCTCGCCATGGGAGCCCTGCAGCATGATAAGGGATTTGAGAACATATCCAACAGTTAGATAGGTTAAACTCATGGGCAAAAGTAACCTTCAATGCTTCGTAGGTGTTTGTAACGAGGTTTGCTGGGTCCCCTCCCCACCCTGCATGTAAGGAGAATGTAGTAAAAGGTAACAGGAAAAGAAAGCCTACAGTAAAAAAGAAAAATGTTACAGTAGTTTTGAAACTTAAACTAGAATTCATACTGTTAATTCTAAACTTTTCCCCTTTTAAACAGCAACTTTAGTCCAAGGTCGTCGGTGGGCTGGACGGTCCACTGTTCCGCGGGTGGAGTAGGCACCGGTTTTAGACGAGAGTGATGAATCCAGTTCTTGTGTCCGTCGACCTTTGCCGCTGTGTGGGAAACTAGTAGGACAGTGTGAGGTCCTTTCCACTTCTCTTGGAGGGGCTCATCCTTCCAGGTACGAACGAGCACAGAATCCCCCGGCTGTAACGAGTGGACTGGAGCATCCAGCGGAAGAGGCTGCAAGTCTTTAGTGTACCTATGGAGAGAAGAAAGAACAGCAGACAGAGAGCACATATACTGTGACAAAATATTACATCCTATTTCCCACTCCCCTGCTAGAACCGGCGTCCCGTTCATGGGCCATGCCCTTCCAAACATAATCTCAAAGGGGCTAAGTCCTAATCTTCCCTTGGGGAGGGCACGGATGCGAAGCAGAGCAAGGGGCAAAGCATCGGGCCATCGCAGAGAGGCCTCCTGGCAGATCTTTGATAGATGACGCTTGAGGGTCTGATTTGTACATTCTACTACACCACTAGCCTGTGGTCGCCATGGAGTATGGAGTTTCCAGGGGATCTGTAAGGCATCTGAGATGTTTTGGATGATCTTTGAAGTGAAATGTGTTCCATTGTCAGATTCCATCCACTGGGGAAGTCCGAAGCGGGGAATAATCTCCCGGATGAATTTTAGAGCTACAGTTTTGGCTGTACAATTGCGACACGGAAAGGCTTCAGGCCATCCGCTGAATCGATCTACTATAACGAGGAGATACTTGAACCCTTGAGTTCGGGGGAACTCAGTAAAGTCTATTTGCCAAACCAGTCCTGGGCCTGGGGTAGGTTCCAAAGTGGCTGGAGGTACTGAGAGACCGGGTCGAGGGTTATTCTTTTGACAAATCGAACAGCTGGCCTGTATCTGGGAGGCCAGAGGTCGAAGTCCAGAGGTTAGAAAATATTTGTTCATTAACTGAGTGAGAGCTTCTCTTCCGGCGTGAGTAGTTTGATGTAGCCGTTGCAGCACCGGCTGGGTCAGGCTCTTTGGTAGGAGGATCTTCCCGTCAGTGGAGCAGAGCCATCCCTCCTTTTCTTGGAGACCAAGCTTATCGGCTAGTTCTTTTTCTTCATACGAGTACTGGGGATCCGGGAGCTCCCCCACTGATGGAATGAGGGCATGCATGTGGGTGTCAGCAGGTCTCGGCATCCTCAGGGTGGCAGCATTTTTAGCTTCTCTGTCTGCCCGGGCATTACCCCTGGCTACGTCTTGATCCTCTTTCTGATGCGCCTTACAGTGCATTACTGCCACTGCCGAGGGAAGTTGAACAGCTTCCAGGAGTCGGAGAATTTGGGGTCCATACTTCACTGGGGAGCCTTGGGCTGTCAGCAGTCCCCTTTGTTTCCATAGGCCAGCATGGGCATGCAGTACTCCAAAAGCATACCTAGAGTCGGTATAGATGTTGACCCGTTTCCCTTTTGACAGTTCTAGCGCCCGGGTCAGGGCCACCAGTTCAGCAAGTTGAGCAGATGTTCCGGTGGGCAAACCCTTGGCCTCAACAACATCATAGAGGGTCACAACAGCATAACCTGCCCTCCTTTGCCCTTCTACAACAATGCTACTGCCATCAGTGTACCACTCACAATCAGCATTCAGAAGTGGCTGATCCTGTAGGTCTGGACGGCTGGAGTACTGTGCATCTATGATGTCTAAACAATCATGCTCTTGTTCTTCCGTTTCAGGTAAGAGAGTAGCCGGGTTGAGGGAGGGGCAGGTTTGCAGAGTCACTTCAGGGTTCTCCAACAGCTTAGCTTGGTACCGAGCCACCCGAGCCTGGGTGAGCCAGAGACCCCCCTTCGCGTCTAGCAGAGCCTGGACCATATGAGGGGTATACACCTGCACGACTCCTCCCAGCGTTAACTTTTCAGCTTCCTCAAGTACTAGGGCAGTTGCCGCAACTGCTCGTAAACACGCTGGCCATCCCTTGGCAACTGGATCAAGCTGTTTGGAGAAATAAGCAACGGGACGTTTCCACGCCCCCAACAATTGAGTAAGCACTCCCAGAGCCATCCCTTTTCGTTCATGCACATACAATTGGAAAGGTTTAGAAAGGTCCGGTAAACCCAGGGCGGGGGCTTCCATTAGTTTCCTTTTTAGTATTTTAAATGCCTTGTCGGCTTCTGGAGTCCAATAAAAGGGGTCATGGTCTGCCCCTTTTACACAGTCATATAGTGGTTTTGCCCATAGTCCAAATTCAGGGATCCATATTCTGCAAAAACCTGCCATGCTGAGAAACGCCCTGAGCCGCTTACGGTTGCTTGGGGTGGGAACCTGACATATAGCCTCCTTTCGCTCACTTGAAAGCTGGCGCTCCCCCTGTCTTATGTGAAATCCCAGGTATCGTACTTCGGGGAGAGCAATTTGAGCTTTAGATTGATGTCATATATCTTGACTTCAAAAAAGCTTTTGATCTGGTATCCCATGATCACCTCTTGGCCAAACTGCCCAGTTGTGGCCTTGGCTCCACCACGATCCGCTGGCTGGGAAATTGGCTTTGTGGTTGGACCCAGAGGGTTGTGATTGATGGCAGTCACTCATCATGGTGCCCTGTGACCAGTGGGGTCCCTCAAGGCTCTGTCCTGGACCCATACTGTTCAACATCTTCATTAACGATGTGGACATTGGAGTCAGGAGTGGACTGGCCAAGTTCGCCGATGACACCAAACTTTGGGGCAAAGCATCCACGCCAGAAGATAGGCGGGTGATCCAGGCTGACCTGGACAAGCTCAGCAAATGGGCAGACGAGAACCTCATGGTGTTTAACACCGAAAAATGCAAGGTTCTCCACCTTGGGAGGAAAAACCTGCAGCACCCTTATAGGCTCGGCAGTGCTACGTTGGCTAGCACTACAGAAGAAAGAGACTTGGGGGTCATCATTGACCACAAGATGAACATGAGCCTCCAATGCGATGCTGCGGCTAGTAAAGCGACCAAAATGCTGGCGTGCATCCATAGATGCTTCTCGAGCAAATCCCGGGACGTCATTCTCCCCTTGTACTCGGCCTTGGTGAGGCCGCAGCTGGAGTACTGCGTCCAGTTTTGGGCTCCACAATTCAAAAAGGATGTGGAGAAGCTTGAGAGAGTCCAGAGGAGAGCCACGCGCATGATCAGAGGTCAGGAAAACAGACCTTACGACTGACAGGCTGAGAGCCATGGGACTCTTTAGCCTGGAAAAGCGCAGGCTCAGGGGTGATCTGATGGCCACCTATAAGTTTCTCAGGGGTGACCACCAGGATCTGGGGGAACGTTTGTTCACCAGAGCGCCCCAAGGGATGACGAGGTCGAACGGTCACAAACTCCTGCAAGACCGTTTCAGGCTGGACATAAGGAAGAATTTCTTTCCTGTCCGAGCCCCCAAGGTCTGGAACAGTCTGCCAGCGGAGGTGGTTCAAGCACCATTTCGAGCCACCCGATATCCTCGAAGTCCAATAAAGTTCAGGAGGCTTACAGTGGCGTTAAGGCAAGAGATTAAATCTACAGCAGCAATTAATAAATCATCCACATATTGTAACAAGAGGACTTCATGCTCATTATTCCACTCCTCCAAGTCTTTAGCTAAGGACTGGCTGAAAAGGGTGGGAGAGTTCTTAAATCCCTGGGCTAATACTGTCCAACAAAGTTGTTTCTTAACCCTTTTTCTGTCCTCCCATTCAAAAGAGAATATCTCCTGAGAGGGGGGTCAACTGGAATCATAAAGAAAGCGTCTTTCAAATCAAGAACTGAGAAATGAGTATACTGCCCCCCTATGGAGGCCAGCAAGGTATACGGGTTTGGGATGAGGGGATGAATAGTTTTAACCCGTTCGTTAACTGCCCTTAGGTCCTGCACCAGTCGATATGTGCCATCAGGCTTTAGTACAGGCAAGATAGGAGTGTTCCAGGCTGACTGACACTCTCGCAGTATGCCGTACTTTAGGAAATGGTCTATAGTCTCCTGCAGTCCCTCTCTGGCTTCCTTTTTGATTGGGTACTGCTTGATTCGTACCGGACCTTTTCCCAGCAGTAGTTGGATATTAATGGGGGTTTGATGTGTAGCCTTTCCGGGGACCCCCCTTGCCCACACCAAAGGGTATACCCGGTCTTCCCACTGGTTCCACTCCGGGGGGGCGTTCATAGCTGAGGGTTCAACCGCGAGGGTCATTATCCATGCATTTTCAGGGGGCAATGTGAGGGTTATTTCATCCTGGGTAAAATGCAGTGATGCACCTAATCGACAAAGCAGGTCTCGTCCTAGCAGGGGTGTTGGGCAATCTGGAAGGTAGACCAATTTGTGAGAAAGAGCCCGGTCTCCCAGAGCACATTCTGCAGGAGCATACACTGGGCACTGAGTCTTTTTTCCCGTGGCACTTACCACGGTGAGAGAGTCCGCTACGGGAAGTTGAAGAGGTTGATTTACAGCGGTCCGTGCCGCCCCGGAGTCTACCAAAAAATCAATTTCTGAATTCCCCACCCGCATTTTTACTTGGGGTTCCGGGGGTGGGGTGGTCTGTTTCCCCTGACACCCCTACTCCTGTCCTTCCGCTGCCATTACAGGAGTACAGTCTCTCCCTTTCTCTGGGCATTCATTCTTCCAGTGTCCCTCTTGCCGGCATAAGGCACACTGGTTCCGTCCCAGGCGTCTTTCTTGTGGGCCAGGGCGCCCGCGCCCACGACCCCTTATACCTCTGCCTCTCCCACCTTCTTGTGGCCTTTCTCTGACTCCAGCCTGTACTGCTGCTACTAGCATTCTAACTTGTCTCTTTTCCTCTTCTTCCTTTCTGAGGGTATACGCCCTGTTTGCAGTCTCCAGGATTTGTGCTACAGACATACCCATTAAGTCTTCCTTTTTTTGTAATTTCCACTTTATATCAGGGGCTGCGCGGCTGGTAAAAATACCTTTTATAATCGCCTCCGTCACCTGGTCATCAGGGTCTGCATTGGTATTTTGCCGAATGGCGTCCCGGATGCGCTGTAGGAACGCAACTGGACTTTCCTTCGGCTCCTGTACTATTTCGTACGGCTTTGCCCAATTATTATGTCGGACAGCCGAGTGCCTGAGCCCATGCATAAGCAGTTCTTTGTAAGAGGTAAGACGGGTATGATCCACAGGGTTGTTAGGGTCCCATCTAGGGTCTGCTAGGGGAACCACATCTGCCGGACCAGGAACATTGACGGGATCCCTTTCATGCCTCCGCTGTGCTTCCTCCCTTGCTTTGGAAATAACTTGATTCCGCTCTACTTCAGATAATAAGGTTCACATAAGGATATTACAATCATCCCAATCAGGCTTGTGACTAGCTAAACATCCCTCAAAGACAGAGATAAACTTACTCGGGTTAGTTGAAAATTCTCCAGCCTGTGCCTTAAAAGCCGCCAGGTCCACTGGATTAAAAGGTACATGGGTGTATACTTGCATGGTCTGGGCTGCACGCCCATCTGCCCCAGGCCGGGCTATTACAGTTTCAGTAAGTAAAGGATAAAATCCCACTGAGGGAGGAATCTCTGGAACCGGGGGCATCTGATCTTTATATGGTGGAGGTGTTAAAGCCGAAGGGGACACCGACTCTGGCATTACAGTGGTTGGGGGGGAATGCTGAGACTCAACACTGACAACTACCGATCCTGTCGGAGTCAAATTACACTTCTGCAAAATATCTGTCTTATTTCGTAAAGCCATAAACAATTGCGCATACAAATGTTCATTCCACTTACCCGTCCGCTGACAAAACAGGAGTAATTGGAGGATTGTATTATAGTTAATTGACCCTTCCGGAGGCCACCTTTCCTGATCCTCCAGTTGATATTGAGGCCATTCCACTGTACAGAACCTTTTAAGATTATTTTTAGTCATTAGATCTGACTTAAACAGTTTCCAATTAGTCAGAATGCATTCTAAGGGTGTACACCGTGCCCTGCCAACCGTACTCTGTCCCTGCCCCATACTCCAGGGAGACACTGGGCGTCCCCAGGCCCTAACAGGGAGACACTGGGCATCCCCAGGTCTTAACGGGCAATGCTCAGACTGCTGAGCTTATCCTACCTTGTCCGAGGGACCGGTTCCACACCGTTGCCCACAATCGCTTCTCCACTATTTGAGCGCGTTGCACCGTTGTGCCCTCCAGGGTCGATCAAACCACGTCTCCGCCGAGGCCCCCGATGAAACCACCGGTGCACGCTGGGCGTAGGTTGTTGCCGCAAGTCGTCGACCCCAGGAGGGATCCGGGCAAGGCGAAATGTTAGCCTCGAGCCCCACGTTGGGCGCCAAAAACTGTTGCCGGCACAAGGTGCCCGAGGGAGGCAACAATTGGGTTCGTTGCCCGGTGTGCGTCGCGCCAATAAACACACTGGGGGGAGAAGTAGACAGAGTTTATTTGAGCTCAAGTAAAAGGCACAGGGAGACTGTATGGTCTCAAATCCTGCACCCCTAGCCCTGCAACAGTGTATATTTATACCCTGGTCATTTCCTGCAGTATTTTTCCACTAGCTGGCTCCCACCCCACCCCCCTTTCCCTCCTCCCTTCTCTCTCTGAGCGGTGCCCTTGCATTCCACAGATAACAGTTTTTAGGGAGTTTCAGCTTGCTTGCTACTCATCCTGTTTTCCAGTATTACAGGAGGTTACAAAAAGTTCAAAGAAAGGGTTACAAAGGTTCGAGGGGGGGGCCTGGCTCACCTGGGCCTAGAGCAGAGGGGCTTCATTGACACTCGTCGTCTTCCATCCCTCTGAGTTACCTAGGGTTATGCCCAGTGACACCAACAGAGAAGAGGATTGAACTAGATGACCTCCTGAGGTCCCTTCCAACTCTAATTTTCTATGTTTCTATAATTCTATGTAAAACCTCTAGTATTCTCTGATTTGGGAACTGCCAATGCAGTTTTTCTGTAAACTTGAATGGGTGCAAATATTTAGCTGGTGTTTATTTTTGTGCAGGAAAGAGCTTATAATGTTTTAAATGGCCAATGCATATTCTTTGCAGTCATGTTTTCCCTGTATGAGCCCAGATACAGCTTTCACTGACTTTACTGTGATTTCTCTTATTGCTTTCAATGGCAATTGGATCACGCCCTAGAAGTATGCTAGGGTGTGCTGACAGACCTGTTTAAGATGTCTGACTAGAGATTGAGAAGAGTGCATGGGAGCCTTTATTCTGCACTTCCGGTGAAGGCACCCCTCCCTGTTGATCTGGATAACAGTGGATTTCTGTCATTTGAAGGTGGCTGGAAGCAATACAAACTATTTCATTTTCTCATCTGCTGTTGGCTGCAGAAAAATGTTGCAACTTAACCATGCTAGCACAATATCTGCTAGGCTAAGGATGGACACACTAACTTTTTGATAAAGTCCACCATAGCTAATGTAAAAATCCCCATTGTCCTCAGTGGACTTTGGGTTAGGTCCTTGGTTTCTAGGCAAAAGGTCTAACAATAAATCACTATCTCAAACCAGTGGTGAGCATAGCTCTGAGAGATTATTAATTATCTTTCCATAATAGCTTCACTAATGTGGGTCACCATAGCAAAGACATTAGGACATACATTGTTAAATAGCTGTGGCAGAAATAGCAGTAGATTCACAAAGGTAGAGAAATAGGCATGGTTCTCAGCAGTGTCCATAGAGAACCTTTTGTGTCCCTGAGATGAGCATTGCAGAGTGTGACAGAAAGGGAGCATGAAAAGGAGCAGGGCAAATGTAAATAATAGGGCAGCTGAGGTAAGGATATGCCATGCCATAGTCTTCAGTGAAGCAATGTCTATTCTGCACTGCTTTCTGTAAAGCAGTCTTATCAGAGATTTTACTAGCCCTGATATTAGGCAGAGCTAGTAGTTTTGAGTGCCTGGGCAGTAATGTAGGCTGGATTCTTGAGAGACATTTCTTGAAGCATTCGACTAGATCATCCTTTCTCATAGGCTCATGGTCTGTGCTACACGACAGGTACAGGACACAGAGTTCTTGTCTTCCCCTGAGCCATTAACATTCACTTCCCCCGCACCTTCAAGCCCAATTGTAGAGGTCTAATTAGTGCGTAGGTGTTTCTGTGGGTAAGGGAAGAGAACCCCATCTCAACTACTCCACTTCTTTCCCCTTTTGTGGGGGTTCAGTGTCTTTTTAGTTTTTTTGCCCTGGATATACAAATGGAAAGAAGTAATAGATGTTTTTTAATTAGGCTGGAATTTAATCAGCTTAGCTCATTAGAGAAACTTCTTCTGCAACAACTTAGGTCAGTATAGCTCACAACTTCTTCTCTAATCATTTCTAGCTGGTGGAAGGCTGCAATTAACTCCCCTACGCCTTGTCTAAATCCACTGCTGGGACACTAGTATTCATTTCCTCAGATAAGAGTACACCGGGCTAGAGTCTCAAATGTGATAGCTCAGCTGCTGCCAGTCTACCCCACCCAAACCTGTCAAAGCTGGTGTGAAACCTCCAATAAGGTCCACCCTTTGCTCCCTCCCTGTCAGCATAATGGATGGCTGTGGTCAGCTAATGCTTCACTTTCTGCTTATAAACCAGAAGACCAAAGCATCCACACCAGAAGACAGGCAGGCGATCCAGACTGACCTGGACAGGCTCAGCAAATGGGCAGACGAGAACCTGATGGTGTTTAACACCAAAAAATGCAAGGTTCTCCACCTCGGGAGGAAAAACCTGCAGCACCCTTATAGGCTCAGCAGTGCTACACTGGCTAGCACTACGGAAGAAAGAGACTTGGGGTCATCGTTGACCACAAGATGAACATGAGCCTGCAATGCGATGCTGCGGCTAGTAAAGCGACCAGAATGCTGGCTTCTCAAGCCAATCCCTGGACATCATTCTCCCCTTGTACTCGGCCTTTGTGAGGCTGCAGCTGGAGTACTGCATCCAGTTTTGGGCTCCACAATTCAAAAAGGATATGGAGAAGCTTGAAAGAGTCCAGAGAAGAGTCACGTGCATGATCAGAGATCAGGAAAACAGACCTTACGACGACAGGCTGAGAGCTATGGGGCTCTTTAGCTTGGAAAAGTGCAGGCTCAGGGGTGATCTGATGGCCACCTATAAGTTTATCAGGGGTGACCACCAGTACCTGGGGGAACGTTTGCTCACCAGAGCGCCCCAAGGGATGACGAGGTCGAATGGTCATAAACTACTGCAAGACTGTTTCAGGCTGGACATAAGAAAGAATTTCTTTACTGTCTGAGCCCCCAAGGTCTGGAACAGCCTGCCATCGGAGGTGGTTCAAGCACCTACGTTGAACATCTTCGAGAGTAAATTGGATGCTTATCTTGCTGGGATCCTATGACCCCAGCTGACTTCCTGCCCTTTGGGCGGTGGGGGGGACTGGACTCGATGTTCTTCTGAGGTCCCTTCCAGCCCTAATGTCTATGAATCTATGAATCTAACCCTTGATGCAGAACAGGAAGGGGCTGGGTAGGAGGGTTCAGGCTGAACTCAGAATGCTTTTCTGATGACTCTGGCTTGTTCTGTGGCTTCCTAATTTGGTTTGTTCTTGGGATTCTGCTTGCTTCTCTTGACCTGGTCAGCACCTTGATCCCTAGTGGCCCCAGGTTAGAGGTTTAGAAAAGGATCGGTCTCCTCGCTGTACAAGATATTAAAAGCTCAACCTCACTCCCTAGCTCCTTTATGATTTTCCTAAAGTCTTCTCCCAAGCCTGTTTCCTCAGGGATCTTGATCTCATATGACAGGGCTATCCAAGTTCTGGGTGGCCAGGGGCTGAACACCATGCAGGCGGCAGTCCTGGGGGCTGTATAGACAGTCCCTCTCCAGCAGCCCAGCCCCGCCTTACGCCTTCCCACTTTATGCACAGCATGGGCAACCTAGCTCCCTTCCTTGACATGTGCACAGCGTGGGCATCCCAAAGTCTCTGCTGCCAGGGTTTCAACTAAAGAATTATTTTTTTTACTAGCAGCCAAACTATTTAACTGACATAACTTTTACTTAATGTAAACATAACCCTTTGGCCAAGTGCTGGTGACAGTAACAAAGGTGGGGTTCCAATTTAAAGGTTTAATGCCAACTCTCTAAATAGGACTTAAGTGTTCACTCAGAAGCCTGGGAAAATACTTTGTACCTGGGTATTTGTGAATGAGGAATTTTGTTCACTTTACAATGTTCAACTAAAACCAAGTTTATTACATGAGGAAAAGAGATCAAACAACCTCAGAGAAAAGTTTACCCATTAAATATTAAGTGAACTCCAAACAGTTAATGGCCTCAGTCACTGGCAAACCAACCCAAGGGAGTTACCACCTAGCCTAGTCTCTTGGGTGCCAGGGCCCCTAGCAGGCAGCCCAACCTGGACTAATTGCCTAAGCAGCCACACCTGCCTTGGGGCTCTGGATGACAAGCTGTGCCCCAGCTAGTTAACTGAATAGTTTCCTAGTTGGCTGCTGGGCACTTAGTCTCCCCATTTATTCCCACTTTGGCAACAGCCTCCAGGCCAGCTAAAATTTCTGACTCAGTTCTGCTCTGGTGTGCCTCCTGGTTCATGATCCTGTCTTGGCTCTGTCCCTGAACTGTGGCTCTGGATTTCTCTGGTTCCTGACCCTGGCCTGTTTCTGTTCTTGAACTTTGCCCTGTAGATCATCCTTTGGATCTGGTAACCTGGCATCTGATTCCTGGCCCATTGTAAACTTTGCCCCAGGATTTCTCTCTGGATTTGGAAATGTGGACCCTGAACTCTGACTCAGTGTCTAATCCTTGCCTTCCCTCAGTGACCTAACCATTAGGCCTGACTTTCTACCACTCATCTATCATCCACGCATTGTGCTGCCTCAACCACATGAGCGGTGGAGGGGGTCCCCAGTTAGAGACGTGTAACCCACTTTTCCTGAATGTCTGAAATACAAATGATGGAATTTTTCATTGGTAATTATGATTCTCCAATTTCTGAACAAGTCACACAGATAGTTAGTCATTCCCTTTCTAATGATGCCATGGCAGATCAAAGTTTCAGCTGAAAATTAAGAAAATATTGTAGGCCATTTATTTTTGCATAGTGATAGATTTCTTGAGAACAAATAGAGGCCCCAAAGAAGCACTGATCTTGCAGGTGTAACTCTGGGATGTGGCCCTGGAAGAGGAACACATCAAATAGAATGTATACCATAAAGAGGCACAGTATCGCTCAAGGACCCTTCATCCCCACTGTATTCTTAGGGAAGAACAAGCAACTGTTGTAGTCTCCTGATTACAAAGGCTGTAGAGCACTTTGAAATGCTGTATAGATCATTTAGATACAGTTGCATAGCATTATTGAAATCTAATCCCTAAGACAGGGAGAGGTTTCCTTCCTGCCGTGCCCAGCTTTCAGCTGGAGAAACAAACAAAACAGTCACTGCTTGCACCTACCAGTAGGCATGTGTAGTCATTCCTGGGCTATAAATCCCAAAGCAAATCATCTCTAAAAAGAAAGGAAGAGGAGAACAGATGCCAGGGACACCTTCCCTCTGTACTTGTCCAAAAGGAAATGTACTGTAAATGCTCCTAACACAGAGAGAACTCCTTTATTTACTTACTTACTGGGCATGTCTACACGTTCATTAATGTGCTTTTGCTACTGAGCATTAAATTTAGTACCTTTAATGTGAGGTACTAAATAAATATGCCTTAGGCTGCCCTAATGTGCAGTAGCAAAAGTGCATGGTTTTTTTAGTGATGCTTAATGTGCAGTAGCCTAATTTTACTGAACATTAGTGTATTAGCACCTTTTTTGACATGACACTCCAATACACAGTAAAACGGGCTACTGCACATTAAAGCATATGTATAGATATGCTCACTGTGAACTAAAACTCCAGGAAGCTGTCTGAGGTCCAGTACCTCGTGTTGCTCTAGCAGAGGCAATGTTCCCATACAGTACCTCAATGAGGCCAGTAATTAGGTGCCTTAATAATCTGGGCTCAAATTCTGATGAGGTGCACTGTATCTATTTCATGTTAAATGATACCAAAGGAAAGGTATCATTGACAGCTCATCTCCGTAGATCTCTTGATTAAGTACAAAGTACCACTGTGATAAAAAGGACTTATGATAAATCATTAGGTTACAAATAAAGACATCAACAGGTTCCTTCTGAGAAGCCATGTATTATGCAGCCGGTACCACAATTGTCAGCTTGAGGAAAAAGTACGCTGACTTCCAGCCAACATGATGATGGGAATGGAGAAATTCTCATTTGCGCTATCACTGTGGTAATGGAGCAAACAAAAGACAGATGTCCCCACCTATTCAGTTTGTATCATGTGTTTGACAATGCCATGGGAAGCCTCTGAGACTTCTCATTGTGTTTAAAATGGAGACACTAAAACAATAGGGGAAATATATGTTACATATTGCATGAAGGAAAACTGCAATCTAATTTGAAAAGATAAAGCAGCAGAGAAGACACTTCATAAAGTCCACAGTGAAAAGTAAACAAGGGCATGCACTGACACAGGGTTTAGCAGATTATTGTGTGAAAACAGCAGGTCCATGACAATCAGCCAAGTAGAAAGCAGATGCTTTTGAAAACTTTCAGCAAAAACCTTCTGGTTCCAGGAAATTACACTGAAAGAAAAGGCAAAGCAAAAGGGCATATTTCACAGCCTGCCTATAGGAAATTCCTCCTCTCTTATGCATTCTCCTAAAAACCTTTGCATTAACAGCTGTACATGGCATAGTTTTGAAGGGTCAACAGATTTCATTTATTGGGGGAAGGGAAGAAGAGTGTATTGCAGAGCTTCATTCATTCTGTTGGTGCCTCATGCCCTACCTCCAGGCTTCAAAGAGCTTCCATGCTGAGCAAGGATAACCCAACAGGGAAATATTAAGCACGGAGGTATGTCTGAACTCCCATCCCTCTCTGAACTTAGGTCTCCTGGTCAGAGCTACATAATAGGCATGTGTTCTTGGAATCAGCACTTGTGGGGGTTCTTCTCCTGGGCTAGGGACAGACACAAGAGAAGGCTGAGAGGGGTTCTGGTGGCCATTTACAAACTTGCTGGAGGGGACCAGCAAGAATTGGGGGAGGCTCTGTTCCCTGGGGCACTGCACAGTGTTACTAGGAATAATGGCCACACATTGTTAGAAGATTCAGGCTGGACATCAGAAGACATTAATTTACAGTCAGGGGTGTCAGGCTCTAGAATGGGCTCCCAAGTGAGGTGATACTCTGTCCTACCTTGGGGGTCTTCAAGAGGAGGCTGGACAGATATTTGGCTAGGGTGATATGACCCCGGCACCCATCCCTGCCCAGGGCAGGGAGTCAGACCTGATGACCTATTTAGGTCCCTTCTGACCCCAAGCATTATGATGATACTATGATACTATGATTACACATAAACCAGTTTCAGTGATCAGAAGCTGGCTAAACCTGTAATGGAACAGATATTCAGTGCACATAAACCAGTTTCAAAATAGCCAAAACCAGTTTGAGATAAACCTGGCTGAATGTAGTATCAGACTGTAGCAGAACCCCCAGTTTTTCCTTTTTTTAAATTTATTTTAAAATGCATTCCCTCCCCTTCCCCAACCATTTCTGACTTTTTCTCTCCCTCTCTATTCCCTATAGATAAGTATAAGTGAGCTCAGACTTAGAATAAGCTTTAACATTTTTATTTTGGTAGCAAGTTTTTGGTTTTGGATATCCACTGTTTTATATTGTATAATTATTAGGTTTGTATTGATTTTTACTGTTGTATATTGTATTATTATCATTTTTGCATTGATTTTTATTGTTTCAAATGGATATTATATGGTTTAGGCCTGTGTTTGTAAGTGAACCAAAGTCATGTCAAGTTTCCATTTTATATGTCAAGCTTCCATCTTCTGTCCTCTGTCTGGGCATCCCATGTTGCAACTGTATAAGTTATGTTCCCCTTCCTTGTAAATTGGTTCCCGGATGAATGAGAATGATTGGGAATGATTGAAATACAATGGTAGCAGGCCTCTACTGAATGGCCTGTTATGACTGGGCCATTACCCCAATATCCTCCCAATTCCATCTCCCCTTTTCTGCTACCTCTAAGCCTCTCCTTGCTTTCCTACTATCCCTGCTGCCTTTCAGCCTCCTGTGCCATCTACTGCCTTTTCCCTGTAACTTTCTGCAGCCTTTCTCTGCTTCCCCACTGCCCTGCTGCCTTTCAGTCTCTCCTGATGCTTTTCTTGTGATTTTCTGCTCTCCTCCTGCTCCTACTGCCTTTTCCCTGTGACTTTCTGCTGCCTTTTTCTGCTTTCCTACTGCCCTGCCACCTTTCAGTCTCTCCTGCCGCTTTTCCTGTTATTTTCTGCTGTCCGTCTCTCTGTTTTCAGGCTTCCCCCACACCTTCTGTAGTCATCCACTCCCACCCCCACCCAAGCTTCCCAGCTCCTTGTGGCTGTCCTGCAGTTTTCTCCAGCAGCTGGAGCCTTTCTCCAGCTCCCAGCACCTACTGCCACTCCCTGCAACTTCTCTAGCTGCCCTGGAGCCATCCTCTGGCTCCCCACACCCAGAGCCCCTCCTTTAACACCCACACTTTCCCTTAGTGCCATTTTCCCTCTCCCCACCTACATTTTCAGCTCCCCCGTAACTCTGGCTCCAGTCCCAGCCTCTGTGCCAGCATCTGTCTCCTGTTCTGTAGGCTTTGGGCATTGTCTTTTAATCAATTAAGATCAATTAACCTAAAGTTACCCGCAGCCTCAGTTCTTCAGCCCTGACCCCTCTAGTCTACCGGTTCTAATCCCAGTCCTGATGACTTTCACTCCCAGCAACTTTCACTCCCTACACTTCTACTTTCTTACCTTAACCTTTCCCCAGGTATCCCAAGTACACCAAGCACATACATACATACATATCACAACACCCAACTTAGGAACTCACCTGTGTATATGTGTAGGTGGGTGGTATGTGTGTGCATAAGTGAATACACATATATATATACATATATAGATAACATTGTGTGTGTGTGGTATATGAATTAGTAATCCACATATGTGTATTGGATGTGCAGGTGTTGGTAACTGATTCTGTCACAATTTGGTGTGTGTAGCATGTATGGGCTTAAACTGGTGAGAGGTGTGCATGAACCTAGACATTTTGAACATGTGTGTATCTGAGTTCCGTGTGTGTGTGTGTGTGTGTGTGTGTGTATGGCATTGTATGCATGATATATGAATTAGTGATCTGTGTCTAACTTTTGGGGTGTATAGTGTATGTGCTTGAATTGGTGATAGGTATGCATGTGCCTAGGCTGGTTTGGATGTTTATGTGCCTGAGCTAGTAGTGTGTGCGTGTGCATGCACCTAATTGATTTTTGTGTTTGTATATGTGTAATTGGATACCACACCTCCTGTCTAACAGCACAGTGTTGAGATCCTGAGCATTGTCCTGACCTCTCAGGGTAACAAGACTTAGCTGATTGAGCTCAAACCAGTTTATGCAATGTCTGTCCCAGACCCCTTCCTGGTTTAACTTAAACCAGAGTCCCCCAGCCTCCTGGCATGCTTTCTGGGCTAGAATATCTGTTTCAGCAGAGCAGGGATGGCCCCACCCCTCTGCCCCCCAGCTGGAGCAGGGGACAGGCAGGGACAGGCAGAGGTAGGGGTCTGGCTAGAGGGGGTTTTAATTTCCCCTTGCCTGTCCCACCAGCAGGGACTTGAGCTTGCCCTGCTGGATGCTTCCACCTTGCTGCTGCAACAGCAGACCGGTATGGCCCATGAGACAGAGGGAGAAGGCGGGGGGGTTATTTCCCCCTCTACCCACAGCCATAGCTGGATCTGCCTGCCCCAGCCACTGCCACTGTCATTTGCTCCATGCTTGGGGCAAGCAGCAGAATAAGCCTCCTCTGCAGGATGCTGTAGAGAGGGGGAATAACCCTGTCCCTGTCCCCCGCCTAAGGGGCCCTGCCAGCTGGTGTTGGGCCATACCCCCACTCAGCTGCTGTAGTGGTGAGGGGGCAGGGCCTTTGATGGGGCAGCAGTCAGGTCTTATAGTGTTGGGGAGTTAAAGCCCATTCCTAGCAGGGGGGGCCCACTGCCAGGCAGGCAGAGCTGTGGTGGACTGCATGTGGCATCACTGGGGCCTGGAGGGGCCAGAGCCCTCCAAGAGCCCCCAGTGCCACTACTGACACCACTGCTGTGGTCCATAGCAGCTTTTCTCACCCTGCAGTGGGGGCCCCCCACAGGAAAGGGGCTTGCACTTGGGGAAACCATGACAGGGGCTGCTGCCCCCCTCATGGTTGCTCCTCCCTTGCCACTCCAGTGGATGAAGGTAAGGCCAGACACCAGCTGGAAAGGCCCCTTAGGTGTGGGGCAGGGAGCAGGATTATTTCCCCTCCTATCCTTAGAGCACTGCAGCAGAGTCTGTCCACCCCAGCTACCGCTGCTACTACAGAGCAAGTGGCAGCAGCAGTGGCATGCGAGGGGCAGACACTGCTGCAGTGCCTTGGGAGCACAGGGGGAAATAATTCCACTCCCTACTCCCTGCCTAAGGGGCCCTGCTGGCTGGCATCTGGCCCCGCCCCCACCTGACCACTGGAGAAGCGAGGAGGGAGCAACCAGGACGGGGGCAGCAGCCGCTGTCATGATTCCCTCAAGTGTGAGCCTCTTCCCAGTGGGAGGGCCCCACTGTGGAGTGAGGAAAGCTGCTGCCGACCATGGTGGTAGGGGCTGCAGTAGTGATGGGGACGGCTTGAAGGGCTCTGGGCCCCAGTGCTGCTGTGAGCAGTCTGCCCCCGCTCTGCCCACCCTGCAGCAGGCTTGCGTCCCCTGACACTATGACAGCGGCTGCTGCCTCCTCACCACTGCAGCAGCTGTGTGGGGGCATGGCCAGAAGCCAGCCAGCAGGGCTGCCTTAGTTGCGGGGAGGGATGGAGGTTATTTCCCCTCCCTCCAGCATCCAGTGGAGGGGATTTATTCAACTGCTTGCCCCAAGCAGGGAGCAAGTAGTGGGGGCAGCAGTCAGGGCAGGCAGACCCAGCTGGAGTTCCCTGAGGGTACAGGGGGAAATAACCCCACTCCCTGCCTGCTCTGCTTCAGGGGCCATGCCAGCAGGTGTCGGCCATGCCTGCCTCACCACTGCAGCAGTGAGGGGGAAGTGCCCAGCAGACCCAGCTTGCATCCCTGTGGGTGGGGCAGGGAAGGGGGAGTTATACCCATCTCTGGCCAGTTCAGCTAAGGCTACTGTCCGGACTGGCCATGCACCCCCAATACGGCATCCCTGGAGCTGAGGGCACACTTTAACACCCTTTGGCTCCTGGCCTGAGCAACTGCAGGCATGTGCCTGCATTTCCTTAGTCCACAAGGAATGTCTGTGCTGTTACAAATCAGTTCAGCCTAGGCAGGGTAGACAATCCACAAAGACTGGATCAATCCAGGCCCTAGCTTTTTGAATATCTGTCCCTATCCCTGATGTTATCAAGCAATCAAGGCTGACTGTCTCTGTAACCTAATGGTTAGGTACTCTGTGGGAAAGTGGAGACCTTGGTGCTGGTCTCTAGTCCCTGGACTGTTTATTCATTTTATATTAGATAGTTATTAAATAAAAAACACCAATAATCCTTGAAGCAGGGACTGGAACTCAGGCTTCTTCCTCATCCTACAGGAGTACCCTAACTCCAAGGGCTACAGATTTAGGTTCCTTCTTCTTTATGGCCTTAAAACTCTTGTAATCTTGACTTCCCAGCGACCAGATTCAAGAGAAGAGATGGAGGGCATCATCAGGTGGGAGTAGTTCCTACCTTGGTGGTTAGAGCACTTTTCTGGAAGGTGGGAGTTTGAATCTCCTCAGACTTTGGTGGGGCTAGAACCTATATGTTCTATTTCCTTGGAAAATGGTCTGACCACTCAGCTATCAAGTGAGAGGTAACCTTACCACCTGCCATCCTTTTGAGTGAAAATTACCATGCCTGCTGCTTTTTGTTGCTGAAGTCACCTCTGTTGAGGCACACGAGGTGCACTCCAAGAAGGCCAGCCACACTGAACCCATCTGAGGCACCGGGCAGAGTTTAAGTGCCATTCTGCCTAGTATCTAGATTAAAGCAGAGCTTAGGCAGGAGCTTTGCGCCTAGACTGAGTGCTTCTACACTTTCATTAAAGACTAAGTTTGGATACCCTGGAATCTTTCTAGTCTAACACATAGGCACTGAATGAATTTAGGCACCTAGTGAGACCTGTGGTTGCAGGAGTGGGAGTTCTCTGGGTCACTTCTTTGTGCCTTAGCCACCTAAGTTCCACATAAGTTATATTTAGGCACCTAGTTTACCTGTCTGGATCTGATGCAAAATACATACATACAGCAAGCTCAAATGAGTTTATACCTATTTCATAATCCAATGACAAAGCCATCTGCAAATATATAGTTGTGCTTTATTTCATGTCTTCAAATTGGACAGTAACCTTTTCCAGGACTCATTTGTTCTGTTTATGTAGAAGAAGCCAGGTACATTCCAGAACAGGAAGTCCCACAATTTTGTTGGTTGTCTGTTGTGTTTTTAATCTTTCTCTATATTACCAAAATCAGAACAGTGAGTCCACATTTGTCTCCCCTCTATTAGAAGTCTTGGCACGGTACTTACAAAGAATAAAGCTAGCTGAGGTTTGTTATAGACCAGATGGGACTTCAGGTAGTGCTGTGAAGTGACGGTGTTATGCTTACCATCAGAACACGTAATCCTTTCATTCCTAGTGCCATTAGTCTAAACAAAAAAGAAAAATACAGAATGATTTTGTTGTTTAAATTATATAAGTAGCTATGAGAACAGATAATAGCATCTTGTTACAAGATTTGTAAGAAACATACTAAATTACACAAGATAAAATTTCTATCCTGCATTTGGGAATAAACAGTTTCAATACTAGTTAGACTATTTCTATGAGTGGAATTTAAGGTTAAGGTAAACAAGCAGGAACGAATATAGACAATTGAATGACTCTCTCTTTCACTGTTAGGAAGAACCATTCAAGTAAACTAAAAGGGATGTTAAGACTGTTTATGAACCAAAGGAATTAATTAATTGAAAACAGCCAAGAGGTCTTAGAATGTCCAGACTTTTGATAATACTAACTTTTGATAAAGTTACTATGCAGCTGGGCAAGTAGGGCAGTTACTGAAGGGGTTTAAACGTATAAACATTGCAGGATAAACACTGGATTGAAATAAAGCAGGATCTTTCCAGAAATACTGTTAGGGCAGCCTTTAACAAAAATAGATTGACTCGAGTAATTACTTATTAATAATTTAGTTACTAACCTCACTTAATAAATTGTGGGTGCTATGAATTCACATTATGGTTAGATATAAGTTCCATTCAGAAGCACACTGAAAAATTAACTAGAGGAAGTAGATAGATGGCAATCCTGCTGCTTGTCCTTGCCGACATAATTGGCAAGTCTGTAAGGATTGGCATGAGCAGCTCTTACAAAGCAAAAAAGTCACATGCCACAGAAGTTATTTATTCTGTGGATCAAGCTAGAGATATAAATTTGATAACAGGGCTGAAAGAGGGAGTACAAAGAAACCTCCCTGTACATATCTCTTTTAAATTATTTGAAATGCCACAAAAACAAAAGCAGGCATATGCTGGCAGAGAAACTAAGAGAAAGCGCGCACACTTGCACTTCAGTTTTAATTATTTTTTCTCAATCTTTTCCAGCACAAATGTTTCCATTGCTGTCAACTTTGGATCAGGTCTCAAGGCAACAAGATAGAAAACAGATTTTAAAAGTGTTCTCCCCCCCACCCTTATATATGTGCATTATTTTACACTATTTATTATACATCTGTATACTTTTTCCCATTAAACATTCATATTAAATTAATAGAGCTGTATTGTCTACAGTTACCAAGAACCAATACCTGGGACTGGCAACTATATACATTCAAATGGCACTAAGGCAAACATATTTAGTAGTGAGGGCCAGTGACCTTGAAAAGAACTTATCTGCAGAGGTGATAATTACTGTCACTTGAACTGTTTCGATCAGGACTGAGAGTCTGTCTAAAAGAGCTGGTCTGCTTCAATCTTCAATCTCTGCTTCAAGTCGTGGGCTTGATACAAAACTATGGCCTAGATTCCACAGATTAGACTATATCATCACAAGGGCCCCTTCTAGCCTTAAAATCCTGACTCTGTGAATTAAAGGCAAGAGTCAATATTTTTACTCTCATTTCAATTTTTGTTTAGCAATGTATAATTCAGATGTTTCCTCCTGTATTAGGCAATGGTTATACATCGTTGTTTTATTTGTTCTTAAATTTTCTATTCATTTCCTTTTTAAAACTTTATTTATTAATGAATACAAGCCATCAAACAGCAGATTCAACATCTAAAGATACACCCAATTCCTTAAAACCTACCAAAAGGCAAATATTCATCCCCTATTTACAGCACTATCACCATCTTAATTACACAAGTTCTATGCCTTTCCATGGTAGTGTAAGAATGATGTTGTAGCTGGTTTAGAACTGCATGCAAGAGGCAAGGATTTCTTAGGGTGCTACCTTTTATTGGACTGACTTTGTGGTTGGGATAGAGTTAGACAAGCTTTTGAATGCAAGATTTTCTTCATCAAATCTGACCAGCACAAGCTAAGCATAACATAACCTTGTGCTGGTCAGACCTGATAAAGATGGTCTTGCATTCAAAAGCTTATTTAACTCTATCCCAGCTATGCAGTCACTCCAAAAAAAGATAGCACGCTAAGAAATCCTTGACTCTTGCATGCATTTTTATGTCATTATTAAAGCTGTGCAAAATTTCACCAAATGGTTTGTTTTGAAGCTGTTTCAATGCATTTTGAGCTCAAAACAATGAAATCGAAATGAAACAAAAAGCTTCAAAACAGCTTCGAAACAAGAGCACTCAAAACATTTCTAAAGTTTCTGTTGCTGTTCTCCGGATCCACTGGTGCTGTTAAATGCTTGTCCTGTTCCCATATAGTGTGTACTGATTACATTTATAATGTTAAATAACGCTGAGCTCTGTTGGGCTGGCAATGCCGATCGGAGTGCAGTCCTGGCTCTCCCTACCTCCTGCCACTGGGCTGTGCTCCAAGCAGCTCCACAGCCAGGTTTCTACTATACATTGTTTACATTCTGTTTGTTTCTGATGCATATTTTCTTCAGCTACGGAAAATGGTAAGGGGTGATGCTCTTTGTGTTTTTGATAAAGTTGTACATTTTCCAGAGATACAGGAGGGAGTAACAAACCCAAATAATTTATGAACTTTGCAGAAGGCACATGACATCAAGTCCTGTACATACACTATGCAACTGTTACTTTTTAAATGGATGGTACTGGCTCTTCAAAGTGATGTCACTGTTGATCTTGCCAAAAGTGCACCTGCATGTCATGAACAAAAACAGATAGTAGATTGCTCAGGGCTGTACCTGGATTTTTTTGTGTTCCCATGAAAGGGCGCAAAGAGTAAGATGGCTGAGTTTCTACCTATGTCCCCCACCCTACTTCCTCCACCCCCCAATCCCTAGTTCCTCTGTTCTTCAAAACCAAGGATGTCAAAAATCAGGGATGAAATGTGTTGTGAAATGCACACATCCTATGGTATCTAAATGAACAACAGCTACTGGAGTGCAAGTTAGGGCCAATATGAACCAACTGTAGGTAACTGGCCAACAGCACGCTGATATGGCAGAGTACTAAAAAGGCTGACTTAAGCAAGCAAAAAACAAAATTATAAAAAGATATAACATGGTAATATCTGGATCTTCTTCTGTATTCTTCTTTCTATATTGTTGCAGAATGTATTGCTAAAGGTAGTGAAAGGTTGGGAATGGAGAATTAGAAAGAAAGAAAAGCATTGCAAATAATTACATTAAGAAAGCAAATGACAGGTCAGAATAGTTAGAACATACTCATTTGCAATATTGCACCAGTAGTTAGAATGGCAAAATGGGATGATTGATGTAATTGTAGCCCAGTTTACCTGATACCAATTCTGGGTAAAATTTCCTAAAAAATGACCTGGAATTCAATGAATACAAAAAGGGTTAAACAATAAGAGTATAATTAATGACTGATATCATTCTTAGGGGGAATGACAAGTCAAGTCAATAAATGTAACTTAAAAGCTAGAACAGACATTTTTGTAAGGCCTTTGACCTGGTGCCACATGAAATGTGATGAAAAATTCAAAATTATACAGTATGCAATACACAAATTAAAATGGCTGAGTGACATATCTCAACAAGGGAATTCATCCTGGGATGGGGATTGCTAGTAGGGTTGCTTAGGGATCAGCACCAGTTTTGATACCATTCAACATTTTCATTTTGGATTGAAGTAAATATAAAGTTACTGCTGATGAAATGCATGACCAACACAAAGTGGCACAGTGGTAAGTAAGTCTGTGGACAAAGGAGTCATACAGAGCAGGCTGGACCACTTGGTAAATTCAACCCATTAACAACATGTATTTCAATACATTTGCCTAATACAAGGTTATATATCCAGGAACAAGGGCTGCAGGCCATACACAAAATGGGGGAATATAGAAGAAAAAGCATTGACTGAAAAGACCTATTTACAGGTTCACAGTGGCCAAGCAATTCAATGTGAGCTCCTAGAGGTATACTATGACAAAAAGGCTAATGCAATCCTTGAACATACATATAGGAGATTAGTGAGTTGGAAAGAGGGATACTATTTTATCTTTGTAAATGGCATTGGAGAGGCCAGTTTCAAAATATTGGGTATTGTGTACTGGGGGGAAAATATCAAGTGCTAATTGGTTCTTTTTTTTTGTCTAGCAGAAAAAGGCATAATAATAGGCAATGACTAGAAGCTGAAGCCAGTCAAATTCAAATGAGAAATAAGGCTCCAGTCAGTGTGGGTGAATAATCACTGGAACAAACTACCTAGAGAAGTGCTGGATCCTCCATCTTCTGATGTCTTCAGATTGAGACTGAAAGCTTTTCTAGAAGCTATAATGTGCTAAGCCAATTTACCACAGGATAACTAGGGCTGCATAAAAACATTCAATTCTAATGGTGGAAATTTTCCACTGCTGGAAATGATTCCAAGAGGGGGAGCAGTACAGCCACTCAGTCTGCAACTGCTCCTTCTCCCCTCTTTCTTGCACCTTGGGGTGATCCTCAGCTGGGGAAAATGTAGGCTCCTCCAGTCCTCCCATTTCCAAAAGGAGCTAGAGCAGTGGGGCAAAGTCCTGCCTGCCTTTCACACCAGGGACTCCAGTATGAGAAGCAGGTAGAGAGCATCTGGTTCCTGTGGTCAGCTTCTGGGCACAGAGGGAGTTGTGGGGCAAAGCACTTGCCTGCTTCTCATAACAGGAACTTCAGAGTGAGAAGAAAGTGGGGAGCAGTTGCTGGCTACTCCTCCCCTCCTCTCCCAGTCTACAGGAGGGTCAGAAGGAGCTGCCCCCTTGCCTTCTCCAGACTGGCGTGATCCCTGTCTCTGGAAGGCACAGGAGTCTTTCCCCAATGCCTGTGGTCTACAGGAGAAATTAAGCTGGGGGTAGATGTTCAATCTCCTGAGAGAAATTTCTACCTGGCTGTTGCAGGGCTATTTTTCTCTTGGAGCAGCTATTTTTGCCTGGGAGAAAGGCTTGAATATCTCCACACCTTTTGTTTCTACCAGGACAGCAACAATTCTCCTGGTGGTATTTTCTGGTGTTAAACTCTAGGAATCTATGAATAAGTGTAGGTAGGTATAGCAGGATAGCATCCTCAGGGGTGGCTGTAAGCCCCTGGAGACTCCCCAAAATTCTCTTTTGGCCCTGCTCATTCTGGGAACACTCTCCTCTTTGCTTGCCCACCATGCCTTGCTGTTTTTTATGGTAATAGAAGACAGGCTGCCCCAGGGATTCCCAGGTCCAGTCTTGTTCTAATGATCTGGTATCCCACAGTCACCTCTTGGCAAAACTGGCCAATTGTGGCCTTGGGTCCACCATGATCCTCTGGCTGGGAAATTGGCTCCGTGGTCAGACCCAGAGGGTAGTAATTGATGGAAGTCAATTGTCGTGGTGCCCTGTGACAAGTGGGGTCCCCCAAGGCTCTGTCCTTGGACCCATATTGTTCAATATCTTCATAAATGATGTGGACATTGGACTCAGAATCGGACTGGCCAAGTTCGTCGATGACACCAAACTTTGGGGCAAAGCTTCCACACCTGAAGACAGGCAGGCGATCCAGACTGACCTGGACAGGCTCAGCAAATGGGCGGATAAGAACCTGATAGTGTTTAACACTGAAAAATGCAAGGTTCTCCACCTTGGGAGGAAAAACCTGCAGCACCCTTATAGGCTCAGCAGTGCTACCTTGGTTAGCACTACAGAAGAAAGAGACTTGGGGGTCATCACTGACCACAAGATGAACATGAGTCCGCAATGCGATGCTGCGGCTAGTAAAGTGAGCAAAATGCTGGCTTGCATCCATAGATGCTTCTCAAGCAAATCCCGGGACGTCATTCTCCCTTTGTACATGGCCTTGGTGAGGCTGCAGCTGGAGTACTGCGTCCAGTTTTGGGCTCCACAATTCAAAAAGGATGTGGAGAACCTTGAGAGAGTCCAGAGAAGAGCCATACACATGATCATAGGTCTGGAAAACAGACCTTATGATGACAGGCTGAGAGCCATGGGGCTCTTTACCTGGAAAAGCACAGGCTCAGGGGTGATCTGATGGCCACCTATAAGTTTATCGGGGTGACCGCCAGTACCTGGGGGAACGTTTGCTCACCAGAGCGCCCCAAGGGATGATGAGGTCAGTCATAAACTACTACAAGACTGTTTCAGGCTGGACATAAGAAAGAATTTCTTTACTGTCCGAGCCCCCAAGGTCTGGAACAGCCTGCCATCGGAGGTGGTTCAAGAACCTACACTGAACACCTTCAAGAGTAAATTGAATGCTTATCTTGCTGGGATCCTGGGAGGCTGGACTGGATGATCTTCCGAGTCCCTTCCAGCCCTAATGAAATCTATGAAATCTATAACTACCTGGTAGCTGTAGTTCTTTGCCTTATGGGTTAGTTGCATGGCTTCATACAACCCCTACATCATGATCCCCCATGCCTCACAGATGGCATCATTGTGGACATTTTCTTTGTCACATGCCTACAATCACGCAACCCTCCTCCAGGCCCTCAGACCCCTTGGTCTCATGCAGCCCCCTTTTCTGAGCCCTCAGACTATCTGTTCTTTCACACAGCCTGACTTGAGCCTCTAGGCCTCTCGGTCCCTCAGTTGGCCACTCTCTGGGCTGCCAGACCTCTTAGCCCCTCACTCAACTTCCCTCCAGGCTGCTTGATCCCTTGGTTCTTCAGGCAGAGCTCATCTAGTATAACATACGTTCTCTGATGTAGCCCAGTGGCAAATTCCCAGGTAAGTGAGCCAAACAAGTTTCATGTGCAAGTAGCTATTTTACCTAAAATTATAATGAAATTTAGGTTTCATCCTTCCACAGGAGCTATATTACAAAGCAGACATAATTGCTTGATAGGGATGTATATACATTCCCTCAAGAAGTAGTTAGATATTTATTTAGTGCCCTTTAAAAAATTCCACTCATTCCTTTCTACCAAGCTGACCATGAGTGGTATCTACCAATCTATCCATTAATAGCTCACTACAGGCTCTCAAGGACATTCATCCCTTTGTATCTGTGGACTCATTCATATTCATATTCTAGGGGTACTAACTACTTTTTCATTCTCTAGAGATGTATGTACCATTTAGAAAAAAAGGAAGTACAACACTACCACAAATCCAGCAAGAAAATAGACTCTTACAGATACAGAGTCATATCTATTTCCAGCTACAACTGCAAACTGCTGGCCTCTCAGCCAGCCCCTCTCTGGGCTACCAGGCTCCTTGGTCTCACTCTTGACCGCTCTCTGGGTGGCCAGACCTGTTGGTCTCTCCCTTGGCTTTTCTCTGGGCCTCTGGACTCTGCTGGTCCCTCTCTATTCCCATCCCCTCACTGGGCCACTGAACCTTTCTGGTCTTACTATGCTATTCCTGGTCCCACTCTGGAGTACTGGACCCTTCTGGTTCCACTTTTCCTAGCCCAACTGGAGGCCACTGGACTTCCTCAGCTCCTGCCTGTGCCTCTGGGCCCCTTTGGGTGACACCCTCTCTTTAGACCCCAGTCTTTCTTGGCCACTGGCTCAGCCTCTGATCCTCCTCAGCCCTTTGCCTGGACCTCTGGACCAGCTGGTCCTGCCTTACTTTTATTTCAGGGTGCATTCCCATAGCCTCTCCCTGCCAAGGGGCAATTCATAAGACAGTGGGGGCTGGGTTTTAGGACTCACTGTTCTGTGGGGTTTGGCCCTGGTAGCACTTTCCAGGGTCTACTCCTCCATGAGCAGTCACACTACCGTGACCTCAAACCCTGGTAGGGTGCAGTTTACGGTCATACCCAGGACCAGCTTAGGTCCTGGCCTCTGTCCCCAGAGCCATGCTGTCCCTGTCCAACCACTCTGGCTACAAACTCCTTGGTCCCTTACTGATGTCACCCCATAGGGTTCCCTTGCCCCCAGCTCTCCCTCCTCCTAAGTCCCTGATCTCATTGGCTCTCATGCAGCCCCCTTCTGGGGTCAACTCTCTCCTTCTTCCAGGCTACCTCTAGCCTAGGCTCTCCTACTCCTGGGCCCCCTGGTCTCACTGCTATCTCACAGCCTCTTCTACATCTCATGGCCCTGTCCCAACCATCCTCATTCTGGGCCTCAGTTTCTCTGACCCCTTCTTCTCTGGATGTGGCCACACATGTGACCTCAGCCTCCTCTAGGCTCTGAACCCGCCTTGCATCAATTGAGATCCCCAGACCCTTCTCTGGCTCTGGCAGTCTCCTGTTCTGTGTGTCTGTAAGTAGGTTTCTCATTCCAGTTATTTTAATCAAACTCAGAAATCCAATGCAACCTGCTCGCTATAATGTTGGGAGCACTGTAATAACTTATGCTACCAATTAGCCTGTCACCATCATTTGTCTTTTTAAATTTAAATTTTATCTGCTGAAGCATTGTGCAGTGCTCAGCGTATTAAAGAGTTATGGAATTTTTTTAAAAATTGAACAGAATTTCCTGATGTTATCACCTTTTCTCTGGTACAGTGACTGTTTATGTTATTTATTGACATTGTAAATGTAATCAGTACACACTATATGGGAAAAGGACAAGCATTTAACAGCAACAGTAATCACTTCCATGTTTTTCCAGAAAGCTGCCTGTGAGACAGTGATTTATTATTTCATTTTTTGAGGATGGATCATGCTTTAAAATATAGCCAGCTTATTCATTTGTTTGATGTTCATCTTCATAGTAGTCCACATAATTGATTTATGAATAGGAATTAGAAAGTGAGGGATTTTGGTAGCAGCAACAAAACCAAAAATATTGGAATTCAGGCTATATTATCAATCTAATTTTCAAATGTGCTGAGTTCTTGCTATTCAATGGGACATTCTGGCCCCTATAAAAATGAGTGTTAAATTACTGCAAAATGATCAAAGCCTTCCAAGACTAGCAACCGCATAGACATTTCTGTTCTTAAGTATTAGCTATAATATTGTGTATTATCACCTGCAATTAATATGAGCTATATATTGTAGGAAATAAAGATGTAACATTCGTAATATTTGGAAATGTAAATCAGCGTAGTGAGAGGCATGCACAATGATTTCTTACAGACTCTGATACTTGGCTAGCAGTGCAGACAAGCATTACGTAGAATCATTGGTAGAATCTCATTTCTTCTGGTATAAATACTAGGTGTACAAGAGTTTGCCACGCTTCCTTGGGGCAAAAAGGGTGTGCACAGTATAAATCTCTACTGCATCACATGTGCCTCTGCCTGACTTGTTCTGGTCACACCTGATGAAGAAGGTCTTGCATTCAAAAGCTTGTCCAACTCTATTCCAACTACACAGTTGGTCAACAGAAGACATCACCCTAATAAGTCCTTGTCTCTTGTACAGTTCTAATAAACCAATTTGTTTAATGGCTGCTTTATAATCAGGGAGATATATTGGAAGGAATATCAATTTTTATAAATGCATTTTCTCATGAGTTAATGGTCTGAACATTTGGGTATCCATTTTTCAACACTCCTCATAGGAGACCTATGGAATACAGCTGTCATGCCAAGGGACTGTCAAACTTGAGCACTTTCCCTTGAACACTTTGCAAAAAGCTGAGTGCTATAGTGTCATTGTTTATGAGCTCCACTGTACCTAATCTGGAAAATGTCAAGCCTTATTGGACCTTGCTTGCTTGGGTGGCTCTGTTTATAATGGGATCTGTTAGTCTTAATGCTGTTTCCATCAATATCTGTTCCTTTAGCTTGCCAATAAGGGGCCTCCTGTCTTCTACAGGTTCACTAAGTGGATGGTTCTGTTTGCAACAGAAATCTGAAAATCTTCCTGCTGTTCAATCAATATCAGTTTATTCAGATTGCCTATAAGAGGTCTCCTTTCTGACACAGATTCCCTGGCTGCAACCTGTCAAATATTCTCTTTCCTGCAACTTGATTAGTTATGCAAGATCATACGACTCTTGAGATATCATTAGCCAATTCACAATACAACATAGAAGTAAATGAGGCATATTATTCATTCAGATTGTGCTAGCTCATGACAGTTCTGGGAATGGGGCAGCTTGCAGGGTTGGGACCCAGAGTTTCTCACTTAAAAATCTACAGCCACGTTTGGGCAAACTTTGAAAAATGTGTTTGATTGGCTGGTTTAGGAGAACGGTGGTATGATATGGAACCTTTCAGCTAACAGGCTCCCACCCAGTCCAGAACACTTGCAGTTAAGGTTTTTGAGCATCAGCCAAAGAGTCAGTGTGAAGAAAGCTGCTCCACTGCTCAGAAGCTGTAGCATTAGCATGCGACAGCGAAGGCACAAATAGATGTGTCTACTATTTGATATTGGATTAGAAAAGCAACTGAATTATAGCTTCAGAGTCACCCAGATTGGAAGCAAAGGAGTAATCAAATCAGTAACTTACTGCAATGAGCAAGTGTGAGTGTATGATGTGGCTAGCGTAGATGAGCCCTAAGAACATCATGCAGGGAGATGCTGTGAACTTGAACTAATGTTTACATAGCATTCAGATACTATAGTGATGGCTGCTGCAGAAAAGGCCCATAACCCCAATTCTACAGGGAAATTTACAGGCTTTGGATTGGATTGTAACTTGTTTGCTGATATTGCTTTAACTTCAGCAAATTCATAATCAGTCAAGGACTAAATCCTTTGTTTAGCTGTCTTTGGGCTACTTTCAGGCATGATGTAAACGAATGCCCATGACACTGAACCTGTTCACATTAGGTACGGGATTATCTGAGTCTGCCATTTCTATTGTCATTGTTCAAAATTCATTACTGAGCAAATAGAAAGCCTCCTAAAAAATCCTATGTTACCTACATCCAAAACTTTTCCTTCTCCCTTTCTCATCCTAGTTGAGGTAAAGGATAGAAATTCACATTTGTTATCCTTTTTATTCCTCTTTAGTCTCTCCTGGACCTCTGTGAGCTCCTCTCTTCTCTTCAATAGGGTAATGTGTTTCCCTTTCCTTTACTGCTTTGCCCTCCTATCAGACACAAGAGGGGTGTAATAGAGGATCCTAAAAGTCAAGCTTCTTGTCATTTTGAGCATTTTTCTTATCACGTCCACATCTAAGCAAGTTGGATAGTTACCTACAGATTGTTAAAGCGGGACTCAGTAAGTCTATTTCCTAGCTACTGCTCTCATATAATCCTCAAGCAACTGCTATCCCTCTCTATGTCCATGCCTTTAGTCAATAGAAAAAAAGAAGTAATTTAAAAACGAGGAAATATTGAAGTTAAACGGTGTGATATACTGGGTGCAATCTTGGAACGCTTGAAGTTAGTGGGAGTTCTGCCACTGTCATTTATAGAGCCAGATGTTCAGAAGCAATCCATGCTATTTTCAGCAAATAAGACAAAAAATAGATCTCCATATTTCTCTGCTATAAGTGTAAGAGATGCTGCGATATCAGGTGATGGGCCCTATGCCTGGACTCAGAACAGACTTTGCTCTAAAACCTTGTGGAGTAAAAAGAAATATCTACCTGTCTCAGATCACAGGGCAGAGTAACATGTACACTAGGTTTTTTCTTTTATACTGCATTTCCTGTGAAAGGCACAGGATTCTATGGCTTGTTTTTATTTTATCATCTCATTTCTTACAGTGCTTAATTCTGCAGTGCGGACAATCTTTCAAAGGGCACTCTTTAGGCAGGAACATTATGGATACTATTTCTAGCTTTTGGGATACTTTTTTCCCTCCCTGCACCCCCCAAGTCTACATGTATGTCTAATAGAATTTATATAGCATACACCCACAAAAGGCAGAAAATGCTAACTTCAGGCAAACAGCTGAATTCTGCCACCTCCATGGATTTTGTTTTAATATTTAATTTATTTATAAAGTAATAGTGCTCAAAGGTCATAGTGAAAATCAGGGTCCTGTTGTTTTACGTACTGAAGAAATGCATGCAGAAGCATGTTGTCTAAGGAATTTCTAATCTAAGAGTAGCAACTAACATGAACTCCAGTTATTTAACAGTTTTGTGTAGGAGCCCTTGAATGGAATTGGGTCCTGGCTTTAGACTAGTTTGGAGGACGCACAATGAATAAGGGGTATCATAAAAGAAAAATAGAAGGCACTGGATTTATGGACAACTGGCTCCACTAA
This sequence comes from Crocodylus siamensis, assembly GCF_052110815.1. Taxonomy (NCBI): domain Eukaryota; kingdom Metazoa; phylum Chordata; order Crocodylia; family Crocodylidae; genus Crocodylus; species Crocodylus siamensis. The sequence continues at coordinate 276,111,846 of NC_143395.1, read as the reverse complement.
CAGATCAGAAGGGACTACATGCAATAAGCTACATGAATGGATAAATCAGCAGTGGCTAGATAGATTTGAAAGATGGTCAAAATATCTAAAGTAGAGAATAGGTAGGTAAAGTATGAGTCGACTAGAATATGAACAAAGGAGACTCCTAGGAGCTGCAATTTGAATTGAGCTAAGGGACACAACAATGTTGTCAGGAAAGCTTTCAAGGAGATGCTTGTCAATGTAGGAAAGGGGCATTATGGACAAGAAAATAAGATGAAAAGACTGCATTGTGGAAATCACTTGGAAAAAGAAACAAGATTAGGAAGTGCTGGCTGGAATGAGCAAGTGTCTAGTTATACTAAAATACTTGAGAGGAGGAACGAGCATTATTGCTAGTTATCTGAACTACAAGCTTTTTTAAAACTTGGATGTCCTATAGTTGTGTAGCTGTCTAGTACACTGGCACTCTATAAAGGAAATTTGCATATTACAGTTACCACTTACTTGCTATTAACTTTCACTGCTTGAGAAGCACTCCTTTCCAGAACCTGTTTTGAACATATATTTTTTCCTCTGAAAATAGAAATCCTGCACCAATGTTAATTATTGCTTTTCTGTGCTCACAAGGCAGGAAATTTCTCAAATGTCAGAACAATTTCTTTTGGACCAGTGTATTAAAACACACAGCAAAGGATGAACCAAACACAAATGCAAAATGCAGCATTTATAAACCCTGCTGCATCTCAGACAGGCCATGACCATGGTAGTCATCCTAAGAGGAAAGCTGGCCAGGACAGCAAAGCATTGTTTTACTGAAATTGTTGGAAGTGAAGACTAGAAGTGGGTGACTTAGAAAGGAAAAGGGCAGAGGCTCCTCATCAATCACTCATGAGATGTGACATCTATGGAAACTAAGCTTTGATTAAAGCCATCATATTCTCAATTATTTCTTCATTACTTTGTTTGTTTGTTTTAAAAGCCTTTTTTCACTGACTTCTATTGCCTGAAGCAAAGTATCCGATACCACATTATCAAAAAGGAGACATTCTGGTAGGCAAATTTACCTTGTCATGGTACGCTTGAGATCTCTATCCAAATAACCAAGCAAATTATACCAATATCTGTTTCTGCTTCAACTCATGAATTATTGTCTTGGGGCAAGATCCCCAAGAAGGACTTGAATATCTAAGATGGGATGTAGGTGCCTGAACCAACTTCACAGATTTTACCCCAAGTCTGAAATAACAATTCTAAAGACACCTCTCAGTGGCTGGCTTGTCCTGGAGGTGACCAATACATGTCTGCCTGTTTGACTCTAGAGTGCCCTTGTACTAAGAATTACATCTCTCCATGTGCCCAGAACTGCCCCAGGCTTAGGTCAATCAGGACCAAGAAATGCTTTTCCAGGAAACTGGGAAATCCGGGTTTTAGGTTTTCAGTGCCTGAGAGTAATTCTCATTATGGACTTTCCTCAGTGTTGGTGCTGGAGAGGGGACAGAGACGATTCTAATGTCCAGTAAGGATCTTTCTATAAGGCCTGATGGGCAACAGAATTGTTTTATACAGTTAGGGATATTTATAAGGAGCTGAAAAAATCTTCATGGATTTATACTTGAATCATGGAATGTGTATGTGTGAAATCACTCGCATATAAAAGGGCACAAGACTTCCTTGCTACGTGTGACTTACAAATCTGACATTTACTGTTAGCTTAGCTAAATTAAATGATGATGGGGCTGAAAGAAAGAAAAATGTCATACAAGACTGACATTTGAGAGATAAGGAATAGTTAAGAAGAAGCAGTAGCTATCATTTGTTCCTTTGGAAAAGCTACCCTAAAGGAATAGTGCTCAATAGGCCTGTGCGGGTAGTATTAGCTTTGGATTTGGTCATTTGATTTGCTGTCCCAAATCGATTTGCCAGAATCTGATACGGAGATTCAGCCACCGCCAAATCGGCCGACTCTCCAAATCAGTCAGACCCCATCTCCTGCCTGCTCTCCCAACCCTGTCAATGGCTGTCCTGCCTGGCCCCAGTGTCCTGGCTCTTTAAAAAGAAAAGGCCTGCACTCACCAGCTCCTGCCAGGCGGGGGAGCAATCCCCACTGGCTCCCACTGCCCCACACTGTGTGGGAGGCTCTGTCATGAGCCCCCAGAAGCCCCAACAGATGCTGGGGCCAGGCGGGGCAGCTATTGACAGAGCTGGGAGAGTAGGTGGGGGATGGGGGCTCATGGCAGAGCCCCCCATGCAGTGCAGAGCAGTGGGGGGCAGCAGAGATTGCGCCCCGTATCTCTGCCTGGAAAAAAGTAGCCAGTGAATGCAGAGCTTTTTTTTTTTTAAAACAGCCGGGATGCTGGGGCTGAGCAGGACAGCCACTGATGGGGCTGGGAGAGTGGGTGGGGACTGGGGGCACTCGGGGGCTGGGGGAGCAGGCAGGGGATAGGGCCTGGAAGGGGTCCCCCTATGGTCCCCTCCTCCAGCCCCTCCCCTCCACCTCCTACTTACAGGCACAGAGTCTGCGTTCAGCTCCCTGTGGCAGTGGGGGGGGACTGCCCAAATCTCCAAAGCTCTCTGAATCTTTTCCAAACTGATTCAGAGAGCTTCAGATTGATTCGGACCTTTTTATTGGTTTCCCAGTTTGATTCAGATTCAGAGATTCAACTGCCAAATTGGGCTGAATCTCCTCCAAATCAAACCAGCACCCAAAGCCTGCACAGCCCAACTGCTGAACATTTGTATATGATAAAACGGATGAATGGGGCTGAAGATAGATAGATAGATAGATAGATAGATTGATTGATTGATTGATTGATAGATAGGTAGATTTCATGGACATTAGGGCTTGAAGGGACCTTGCAAGATCATTGGGTCCAGTCCCTGCCTGAAGGGCAGGCAATCAGTAGGGATCAAATGATGCAGCAAGATAGGCATCCAAGTGTTTCTTAAAGGAATTCAGAGTAGCTGCCAGCACCACTTCTGGGGGGGAGTCTATTCCAGGCCCTGGGGACTCAGACAGCAAAGAAGTTTTTCCTTACGTCCAACCTAAAATGGTCTTCCAAGAATTTGGACATAGTCTTCCCATGTGGTGCCCTGGTGAACAGATGTTCTTCCAGTTCCTGGTGCACACCCCTTATATACTTATAGGCTGCCACCAATTCACCCCTAAGCCTACATTTTCCAAGCTGAAGAGTTCCATGTCTCTCAGCCTCTCCTCATAAGGCCTGCTGTAGGCATGATTAGCCTAAGTTAATACGCATTAAGGGTGCGCATGTGTAGATGCGTGCCCATAATGCACATTAACTTAGGCTAATGAGCATTAACATGTCTTGTGTAGATGTGCCCATTGTTATTTGTGTTACTGCAGTGCCTGAAATCACATAGACCAGGAATCATATTGTACAAATGAAATGATGGTCTCTGATCCTAAGAGTTTATCATAAATATAAGACAGGAGACCTCAGCTAGATACAGACAAAGCAGCATGAGGAAACAATGGGATCATACTGGCCTGTAAGTTAGGTCATAAAGTCTAACCACAACCAAAGTACTAAAATTATAGAGTTAGGAGGCATGTCAAGAGTTTGGTAGTCTCACCCCTTGCTCAGATGCAGGATTTACTACTCATAAGCCAGATGAGAAAGATGTCTGTTCCAGCCTTTTCTTGAAAATCTCCAGGGAAGAAGTTTCCGCAGCTTCTTAGGCACCTGGTTCCTTTGTCTGACTGTGCTTTCAGCTAGGAAGTTTCTCTACAGGCCTCTGAAGAAGGTTTAATATAGGATCTTGGATAATGTAGGAGCTTGTATTATTTGCCTGACTTTTTCTAAAATGAACGGTTCAAAAGTAATGTGGTGCTTGTTTGCCTCAACTCAGTTTTTTGATGCACTTAATTTTGATCGGGTTGACTATCTTCCAGCATTTCTCCTGATTGATGGATGTTGGATGGCTAATGTAGCCATAATGTTTCTAATTCTGTACTGGAAAAATACCAAACCAGAGACTGAAATGAAAGAGACAAGCATAGGGCTGACTAAATCTCTCCCCTACTCTGGTTTTGGATCCTCCTTTGTCTTCCTACTCCAGTACTGATAATTTTGTAAAGAGATAAAAAGATGGATAAACAGACCAATACTTCCCCCCCCACCCCCACTGTATTCCCCCTCCAGTCTTCCTTGATGGACTCCTGTAAGGAGATTAGCACAGATCTAGGGAAATCCAACCCTAGCCCAAAAGGAAGGACTCCTAGGAACTGTGGTTTCAGACTCTGCTGGCTTATTAAGCACACTACAATATCTGGGATAGACCATGAAATGTGTACATTTAAGGGCTGTGAAGTAGCAGTGCATATCAGAGACCTGGATTGGTGACAGGGTCTCTCCATCTCTCTCCCTCTTTCTCTTTCTCTCTCCCCCTTTCTCTCAGGATAAGGTGGCACCAATGTATAGCATCTGGCTCAGGCTTCACAATCCAGTTGCCTACAGGCCATTGCTATCTTAATTACCTTACACTCTTAGACCTCTGTATATAACAAAGGCTCTGTTTTACAGCAACTCCATTTCTGGTGTTTAAATTATGGATAAGAATCAGGGCATTTTAGTACACCTTCATCATTCAAACTTGTTTGTGGAGGTGCTTTACAGAAATTCAAAGATTGTCTCCATTACGGTGTGCTTTAATAATGTAAGCAGCACCACACCAAGAATACAATAGAAAAGTGATGGGAAAATATGTTCACAGCTCGTTGGGTTAATTGAAATGACTTTTCTTTCAATACGTGCCCTGTTAGTGCACCAAAACTAACACCTGAAATAAAAATGTTTCTCCCTCTCTCTCCCTTTTAAATTTTTTAAAAAGCTGATTCCCTCCAGTGTTAAGCTAGCAAGTGCCACTAAAAACAATGGAGTTAATCTACCTTAAAACTGAAGTAACATTTGGATTCTGGACTACTCATTTCATAGTTTTCATGGATTTCATAGACATTAGGACTAGAAGGGACCTTGAAAGATCATCGAGTCCAGCTCCAAACCCAAAGGGCAGGAAGTCAGCTGGGGTCATAGGATCCCAGCAAAATAAACATCCAAATGTCTTTCAAAGGATTCCAGACTAGGCACTTACACCACCTCTGGAAGCAGTCTGTTCCAGGCCTTGGGGGCTCAGACGGTGAAGTTCTTCTTTAAATCCATCCTGAAACGGTCTTGAAGAGTTTGTAACTGTTTGACCTTGTTGTCCCTTGGGGCGTTCTGGTGAACAGGCATTCCCCCAGGTCCTCATGTACACCCTTAATATACTTAAAGGCAGCCACCAGGTCTCCCCTGAGCCTGCACTTTTCCAGGCTGAAGAGTCCCATAGCTCTCAGTCTTTCATCATAAGGCCTGTTCTCCTGCCCTTTGATCACGTGTGTGGTTCTCCTCTGGACTCTCTCAAGCTTCTCCACATCCTTCTTGAATTGCGGAACCCAGAATTGGATGCAGTACTCCAGCTGTGGCCTCACCAAGGCCGAGTACAGCAGGAGGATGATGTCCTGGGATTTGCTTGAGAAGCATCTATGGATGCAAGCCAGCATGTTGCTCACTTTACCAGCTATGACATCGCATTGGTGGCTCATATTCATCTTGTGGTCAATCATGACACTCATAGTTTCATAGTTGGTAGGGTCTGAAGGGAGCTGAGCAGATTATCAAGTCCGACCCCCTGCCATGGCAGGAAAGAGTACTTGGGTCAAACGACCCCAGCAAGGTGATTGTCTAGTCTTGTGTTAAAGATCCCAGGGGTAGGAGCCAGCACCACTTTGCTTGGAAGTTGGTTCCAGATCCTAGCCTCCCTGACAGTGAAATAGTGCCTCCTGATGTCTAATCTGAATTTACCCTCTGCCAGCTTGTGACCATTATTTCTAGTCACTCCTGGTAGTGCTCAGGGAAACAGGGTCTCCCCCAATGCCTGCTGGTCCCCTCTGACTAGTTGGTAACAGGCTACTAGGTCCCCCCTCAGCCTTCTCTTGTGGAGGCTGAATAGGTTCAGGTCCCTTAACCTCTCCTCGTAGGGCCTGCCCTTCTGCCCCCTGATCATGCAAGTGGCTCTCCTCTGGACAACCATGTTGTCCAAATACCTCATGAAGTGCAGCACCCAGAACTGGATGCAGTACTCCAGCTGTGGCTTGACCAATGCCACATAGAGGGGGAGGATCACCTCCTTGGACCTGCTTGAGATGCATCTGGGGATGCAAGACAAGGTGCGGTTGGCCTTCCTGACTGCCTCAGCACACTGCTGGCCCATGTTCATCTTGGCATCAATGATGACTCCAAGATCTTTTTCTGCCTCTGCACTGACAAGAAGGGAGCTCCCCAGCCTGTAGGTATGGTGCTGGTTCTTCCTCCCCAGGTGCATCACCTTGCACTTGTCAGTGTTGAATCCCATCCTATTCTCATCCGTCCACCCCTGTAACCTGTCTAGGTCCGATTGTAGCCTATTCCTTCCTTCTAGCATGCCCACATCCCCCCACAACTTAGTGTCATCAGCAAATTTGAACAGGGTGTTATTTACCCCCTCGTCCAAGTCACTGATGAAGATGCTGAACAGCGCAGGCCCGAGGACCGAGCCCAGGGGGACCCCACTGCCCACATCCCTCCAGGTCAAAAATGACCCATCCACTACCACTCTCTGGGTGCAGCCCTCCAGCCAGTTGGCAACCCATTTGACTGTGTAGGTGTCAGCGCCACAGTCCCCCAGTTTCTTAATGAGAACGGGGTGAGAGACAGTGTTGAAGGCCTTCCGAGAGTCAAGGAAGAATATGTCCACTGCTACCCCTGCATCTATGGATTTGGTGACCTGGTCATAGAAGGCCACCAGGTTGGTCTGACAGGACCTGCCTCTAATGAACCTGTGTTGGTTGCCCCTAAGTATAATCTCCCCTGCTGGCCCCTCGTGGACATGTGCCAGAATGATTCTCTCAAAAAGCTTAAAATCTGCACCACCAGAATTGAGGTAAGACTAACTGGCCTATGTCGCATCCGATGACCGGTGTACCCTTGACCTGCGAGCCTGGGTCAGCACGACCAGCTGGACACGGGTGGGGTAGGTAGTCGGACAGGTGGGTAATAGCGGCGGGTTGGAGTCAGGAGATTTTAAAGAATATTGGTTATACAAAAAGTTTATTTTACTTACACCACAGGAGATTGCAGTGTAGGAAGGAAGTTCTGGTCACGCGGTGCAGAAAGAAGTTGATTTATTCAGCTCAGCATGCAGATATTTTTGTTGCACAGATTACAAACTGCGTGGTGCAGATTTTAAGCAAAGCATACAGGTAACTTCGGTCTGAAGACTTTCGTGAGCTCTTGACGAGAACGGACGAGCTGGCAAAAACAAATACACCTGAAAACTTTTACCGTCGGCAGGGAGAGGTCAGCGACTGGCCAAATTGCTGACTTAACCTCTAGGGCGTGTACAGAATTCTTCGCTGAAGGCAGAAATCTTTCCAAAGTTATAGCTTGCAGGGTGGCCTATTACAACACGCCAGGCATGAATAATTACAGGACTGCCAATCATGACTGTGAATAGACTCTGTGTATTTCTTACTTCTGCTTAGGTTTCATGTGAGATTGACTGCGCATGTGTTTTACATTTAAGTTGGGTGGGGGGGTTGGATACAGAACTATAATGACAAAATATGTTATGTTAGCCTTTGACGTTTTTGCCATCAGCATCTGAAACCAAAGATTTTTCTTTGACAGCCTATAGTTCCCTGGGTCCTCCTTCCTCTCTTTTTTGATGATGGGAATCACATTGGCCCTCTTCCAGTCCTCTGACACCACACCAGAGCACCATGAGTGCTCGAAAGCCATGCCAGGGGTCTCTCAATGACCTCAGCTAATTCCCTCAGCACTCTGGGGTGGAGATCATCTGGACCAGCCGATTTAAATACACCCAGTCTCTCCAGAAGTTCCCTCCAGAAGTTCCTGGACATGTGGCCTCTGGGTCACCATTTCTGATACAGCTGCCATGGCTGTTCTACTCCCAATCCTCTGACACTTCCTCACTGCCTCCCTTCCAGCCCCCCTCAACCCCCAAGTGCCAGCAGCACCACCCACATCACCTACACCCAGCCCTTCCCCTAGTGTTGGTGAAGACTCTGGTACTGAGCAAAGATACCTTCCTGTTCAGGACAATATGGCTCTACCCCACTCCACATGGCTGTGATGGGAACCTGGGCACTGGGGAAATGCAAAGCATCGAGAGGGGAAGAAAGCAAGTGGACCATTCTCACAGCCAACAGGGTGAGGAGATAGTACCAGAATGATGTCAGCTGAAAGCCCTCTGTGCAAACCAACCCACTGGTCTTTCCTGTTCTCTCCTTCCTCCTGGCCCCTGGGGGACTACTACAGGCCATGTCTATAGTCACAGCGCTGTCCCAGGCCATCATGGCTGAGAATCTCAGAAGGGGTGGGGGGGAACAGTGCATGGAAAGAGGATCATTGGGGGCCAATTAATCACCCTGCCCAGATGTCTCAAAGTATGTGATCTTAGGCCATTAATTGCTCAAGAGGTTTTTGTCTTTCAAAACTGAGCAGACCAGTCACCCCCTCCCCTTTTTTCCTTCCTAGAGTTGCCAAGCCTTGGGCAGTTAGCAGTCCATATCCCATTCTGTGGGAACATAAATCTGCCTCATTCATTCCAGCCTACCCTCTTTATCTCTCAGGACCATGCTTAGCTATGAAAGGAAAAGCACTAAAAGTGTTTATCCAGTAGGCAGTGTAAAAAAAAAAGGTTCAAGTGCCAGCACTCTCTATCATCCCACCCCATGAAGCTGGGTGGTGAGATGACACCAAGATTAGGGACAGGAAATAACACACAGCTATCTATCTGTGGGCCTTGGCTAGTGCAGCCTGTCTGCATGCCCGCATCCTTGCAAGGAAGAATGTGTATACCATTTCCTACTGATTTAAACAAAGCCATTTAGGGAAAACTGCATAACAAATCGATTTCTCCCCTAGTATTTTTTTAATGTCTATTCTTGGTCTTAGTAAGTTATGGAACTGGATGATTAATAGCATTGTCTTAAGCCAGGCACAATCAATCAAAAAACTTCCCCTCAGTGTTCCATTAATGCATTGCATACCAATGGAGGACAGGTATGTCTCATGCATAGAGAAACAGAGCACAAGTGGGGTGTTTGCCACTGAGTGTGGGTTGCAGCAGGCCGGGAGTGTGCCCTCATGGAGACACCCCGGGGAGTCATTCTAAAGAAGGAGGTGTGTGGCGGAGCAACCATGGGGTTCTCACCGCTTAGGGGCTATTGCGGGCTCTGAGTCAGCCTGCCTGTGAGCAACAGAGAGAAGCTTCCCCCTCAGGAATCATTTTAAGGGAAAAGGTTTAAGGGCTGAAGCAGGCAGCTGGCAGGTGCCTGATGAGAACAGCAATTTTCAAACAAAGGCCAGCCAGGCACAGCCAGGAGAGCGAGCAGTCTGCTTCCAGCAGCTGAGGGAGCAGTATCACCCAACTTCCTTAATGCTCAGGGTCTCCTCAGAGGTAAGGGTGAGGCTATGGGGAAGGAGGAAGCTTCATTGGTCTTGGACATGACCTGAAGGTGTACCCTGCCATGATACAGAGGTCTGGTGGTCCTGCCTGTGGTGGAGCAGGGCCACTTAAATGCCAGGACTGAGAACCTCCCTGGAGTAAGGCAGGTCAGGGTGCCTAAACCCCTGCCCCCACCATCTGGTAGGTTACTGTCACAGTGGCAGGAAGTAGGGCCAGGCACACCCATATGGGGCACCTGAGCCCATGAAAACCATCTGCGAGGCATGGGACACATATTAGGAGAGGTTAGAGTGTGTACCAGTGGCGACATGTAGGTGGTACACAGAGGGTGCACATGCATCCCCTGAGAGCACCAGTGCACCCCCGTCAGGCCACACTCCCTGTTTAGGCAGCAGGCAGGGGGGCAGGTGGGAGTGCTGGTGCCCCCGCTGTGAGCACCAGCTGGGGAGCAGGGCTGCCAGCAAAAGTGGCCATGCTGCTTCCGGAAGTTACTTCTGGAATTTTGTTCCATTTGTTGCCTAGAATAAAAAAAGGAGTTCATAACATAAATTGCAACAGTTTATATACATTTAAAAGAAAATTTCAGGACAAATAAATGATTTTGGAGATTTGTAGAACCTGGAAGAAATTACCATGTAAATCATTATTCATATGAGCAAGTGAACTTAGTATTTTAAGTGCACGAACACGCGTGCACGCGAACACACACACACTTAACATGCAGAGAAAGTGCAAGTACATTTAGCTCTTCATCTTGAAATAAAGTTCATCCTGTATATTGTTCCAACTTACCTGGTTATGCTGCACTGTAAATATAAGCCCAATCTTGTTTGTTTACTGCAGAGGATTTGTTGCTGCAACAAAAATAAATTGCCGTTTTATGTCCCAGTGGCTGCCTTTGAAATTGTCGTGCCAAGGACAGGTGCCAGTTGGCATAACTTGCTAGTGTAATGACAAGCACCCAGTATGCCTTTCAGTAAAAGCTGAACATGATGATTTGCATGTCCTTAACACTGAAAATGAAGCAGTTTGCCAGATTCTTGGTTAAACAAAAAAGGAAACAATGTCATTTCTAAGCAGAACTATGAGCTGCCAGTAGGAGACAGATTGTCAAAAATGTGCATCATTCACAATGGGGTCCAGACTTTCAAAAGGAATTCAGCTTTTTGTTATACAGATTTATTTCTGCTCTTTGGATGTCAAGCATGTAAAAATCTATCCCCATGTCTAAGAAATCAATTTTTTTTGGTTACTGTGATTTACATATATGTTACTGCAGCGCTTGAAATCTTACAAAACAGGAATCATGCTAGACAAATACAAATCACCTGGACAAGGGCGAAGAGATTGACATCATATATCTTGATTTTAAAAAAACCTTTGATTCTGTGTCCCATGATCTTCTCATGGAAAAATTGGCCAATTGCAGCCTCGGCTACATCACAGTCTGAGGGCTGGGGAATTGGCTCTGAGGTTGGACCCAGAAAGTGGTAATAGATAGAAGTAAATCATTGTGGTGCGCCATGACCAGTGGGGTCCCCCAAGGCTCTGTTCTTGGGCCTATACTATTTAATATCCTTATTAATGATGTAGAGATTGGTATCAAAAGCAGACTGGCCAAGTTGGCCAATGACACCAAACTTTGGGGTAAATCGTCCACACCTGAGGATAGGATGGGGATCCAGGCTGACCTAGATAGGCTCAGAAAATGGGCAGATAACCTGATGGTGTTAAACACCGAAAAATGCAAGGTACTTCATCTTGGGGGAAGAAAAACCTGTAGCAAGCTTACAGGCTTGGAAAAGCTACGCTTGCTAGCACCATGGCTGAAAGGGACTTGAGGGAACTTCTGGAGGGACTGGAGGGAACTTCTGGAGGGACTGGGTGTATTTAAATCAGCTGGTCCAGATGATCTCCACCCCAGAGTGCTGAGGGAATTAGCTGAGGTCATTGAGAGACCCCTGGCATGGCTGTGGTTCACAGATTCGAAGGACAAGAGGTTGGGCTTCTGCAAGGTGGAGGGCTTGGCATCGGGGTCTAGGTCTGCAGTTGGAACAACCATGGTAATGGAGCTTACCCCGGTCTGCATGCCATAGTCTGTGTGCTTGACAATCCCTGAGAAGTTGTCAAGGGTTCTCTGGTCCAGCTGCACGTGCACCTCCACCCCTAGGTCCTGCAATGGTTTAGGGACAAGCAGTAATAGGTTGGGGTCCTCAGGGACTGACACCATCAGCAGCTTTTGTGCTCCATGACCCATGGGGACCTAGTCCTGAGCACCGGTTTTCTCATCATCCTGGAGCCTTCCTGCACATCTTCCTGTGGTCCCAGCTGGCAAGTCCTCCTGCCCCCTGGTGGTGCTGTACTTCTGCAGGATGGTGATGGCCCTATCCATGGTGAAGAATTGAGACAGCTCCTCATTGAAGGTCATGCTCTGCCTCTCGCCCCTGGACTTTTTATTAGCATTGTGCATATGCTTGTACTGGATCTTTATCCATTTTGCTTTGGCCTAACACTGCACCCAATCCCTGTTGTGAACCCGTATTCACATCTGTTGGGCAATATGCTTGAAAATGTCCGTTGAGTTCCTCTTTGTGCAGCTGGTTCTGGGTTTCATGCTCACCTCCGATAGCAACAAGATCCCTCATCTCCCAATGGCTCCAGTTGTGTGACTGGGTTGGGTATTGGAGGACAGGGTGGCGTCTTTCATGGTCTGCAGTGGTGGGGTCTTGGTGTTTGTGGGTGGGTGATGGCTCAGCTGCAATGAAGTGATTGGATAGATAGACACAGATACCAGCACATGGCTCTTCCTCTCACTCAAACTAAATGCAGCCCTTATAGTTTCATAGTTTCTAGGGTCAGAAGGGACCTGAGCAGATCATCTAGTCCAACCCCCTGCCATGGCAGGAAAGAATACTGGGGTCAAACGACCCCAGCAAGATGTTCATCTAACCTCCTCTTAAACACCCCCGGGGTAGGAGCCTGCACCACTTCGCTTGGAAGCTGGTTCCAGACCCTAGCCGACCTGACTGTGAAGTAGCGTCTCCTGATATCTAACCTAAACCTACCCTCTGCCAGCTTGTGACCGTTATTCCTGGTCACTCCTGGCGGTGCTCGGGGAAACAGTGACTTCCCCAATGCCTGCTGATCCCCTGACTAGTTTGTAACAGGCCACAAGATCCCCCTCAGCCTTCTCTTTTGGAGGCTGAACAGGTTCAGGTCCCATAGCCTGTCCTCATAGGGCCTGCCCTGTTGTCCCCTGATCATACGAGTGGCCCTCCTCTGGACCCTCTCCATGCTCCAGAGTGACCAGGCTCCACTGGCCAGTCCACTCCCAGGACCTCAAACATTCCAGGAACTTCCATAAGACACCTCCATGATGCTAGTAGTGCCCCAAGCTCCAGCTCCAGCCCAAAAATTTCCAGTCTCATCTATCTGCAACACTGAGGCAGCTGGCCATGCCCCACCTTCTCCTGAAGTTTCCTTTCCCCAACTTAGATGCTCAGTTCCCCTTCCTCCCCTGTCCCTAGTACTCTGGGACCCTGTAGCTGAGAGCCAAAGAACTCTTGCAGCACCCCAGGTACACATGACCCAGGTACCTTATATCAGTGGCCAAGCCATGGATGTCACAGGTAACCTCTGTTCAGGCCCAGTCCCAATATTCTGCCTACGCCCTGTTCCACCAAAGGCAAGCTGCCTGCATAGACTCCTGCTCATGAGAAAAAAGGTTTGGGTCTGGGTGACAGGGTTTCTGGCTCTTGTCTCTGAGATGTGGTATATGGGCACTAGGATCAGTGTCCATGGGGCTGTGCCTGAGTGCAGAATATGGGTATCCTAGCTGGGTGTGTGGGTGCCAGGTTTGGGGTCCATGAAGTTGTGCCTGAGTGTGGGGGTTCTCCTGGGCTCATTAATTGGAAGCTACATGCATGTTGTGGGGTGCTTTGTGACAGGATGTTAGGGGTGTGAGGGCACAGCTCAGGGACTCAGGTGCCCAGGTTCCAGAGCTCATGTAAGGTGTCTGTCCCTGACTTTCCCCTTCTGCCTGCATACATCTGACAGATAGCTAGAAGCAGAAGGCAGGGCTGGGGAGAGAGGCTATGATTGCTCAGTGCTGGGACAGCCCGGGGCAGGGTCAAATGCTAGCCCAAGTGTCTGCAAGGGAGGGATGGAGGGACTGAAAAGCAGGCTGTGATGCAATCTAAATTGAGTATAGAAGTTTGATACATTGGTCTACCTTGAATCAAATCTGTTTTACGTATCTTGCACTAGGTCTGTATTAGTTCACTTGTGTCATTTTTAGACCAGTGTGGGTGAGCTGAACTTCTGCGTGGTTATGAGTTTAGATTTATCTACATTCACTTAGACCAGTCTAAGTGTAATACCTATAAAATTCCCTAAATGGAGTAGGAAGTTTGCACAAGAACTGTTTGTTCTTACATTTAGAGTAGAAACTGATGTTGCCAAACTGAAGTGGATAACTGTGGTGGGACAGGTCTCATCAGATGCAGGACAACAGGCAATGTATTCCCCTTGTCTTGGAATTCCCCACATCCTTTGCTGCCCTGCATCAGGTCCTGCACTGACCTGTGCCTCAAGTGGAGACATGGGTAAGCATAGGTTCTGGTGTGGGGCAGTGTGGAGGCATGGGGTAGTGCAGGAACCAGGGAATCCCCAGCACCTCATGCCTCCATGCAGGGACCCATGCTGCTGGAGATTCTGGCAGACCAGTGCAGGGCACCATGAATTCCCCTGCTCCCACAGCACCCCATGCCTCCTTATCATGACCTGCACTTACCTGTGCTTCATACAAATCAGTCATAGAAATCACAGCCTGAAGCAGGATCATCCTTATTCAAAACATCCTATACAAATCCATAATCTAAACTCTTCACAAAACTGCCATAAACCCTAACACAACAAAAGACATAACACCCTAACCACAGGGGTCCATGGCAGGCAATGTCCTGCTTCAGTAAAAGATTGTTAATATAGGATCAAAAAATCCCAGGTAGAAAGCCATGCCCCTCAGCTACAGAGGAAGCTCCACAGTCCATACCCATCTGACCATGGGGTAAAATTCCTTCCAGATCCCAGGCATGTCAATTGATTTGACCCAGAGCAGGGTGGCAAGAACTTCCAGCTTTAAGTCACAGCAGGAGCATTAGCAAGCCCAGTTAAAGTCCCCAGGCTTGGATGTAGCCAACATACAATGTCTCTGAGGGAGGCTTTAAAAAACAAAACAAAACAAAAAAAACCCAACCCCCCCCCCAAAAAAACACCCAAGACACCTCATGCATGTAGCAGAAAAGAGGGGAAGAAGGGGGTGGGATTCCCTCCCAGCCACATGCGGCAATGAACAAAGTCCAGAATGGGAAATACCCATAGTAAAACAAAAAAAGCAGAGACACAGCTATGCCTAGAACATCCCCAACCAGTGGCTGTCCAACATCTTCTTGAACATCTCCAGTGATGGAGAGCCCACACCTCTCTAAGCAGTCTTTTTCACTGCCTCATTGCTCTCAAAATGAAGAACTTTTTCCTAATATCCAGCTGAAACCTACTTTACAGCAACTTCAAGCCATTAGTTCATGTCTTATTCTTCATTCCACAGGTTAACATGGATCCTGGTACAGGGTGGTGCAGGGTAGTGTGGGAACTTGACAATCCTCAGCAACCTGTGCCTGCATGGACCCATGCCTCCATGTAAAGCATGGGTCAGTGAGTCCCAGAATGGGGAGGAGGGGGAGGGGGCTGACAAATATCTGGCACTCCATGCCTCCATGCCAGGACTTGTGTGTCACAGAAGGCACAGGTCAATGAGTGTCCAAGTATAAAGGCACAGGGCACTGTGAATTACCTGGCTCCCATGCCTTCCCATACTGGGACCCATACGTTTGCATGAGACATGGATCAGTGCGGGACCCAGCATGGGTCCCACATGGGGGCCCAGGGTCACATGAGTCCCAGTGTGGAGGCACAGGGGGCCTGAGATTCCCTATGACCCATTGTTCCACAGAAGGACCTGTGTGGGCATTTCCCACTTGCAAAGATATGCCTCTGAAAATCCCTGGGACATGTCTCCATAAGTGAGGAACCCTGATTTTCTCCACTTACAGACATGTGCCCCAGGTGTCTATGAGGGGAAAGCCAGGCAGGAGCTCTAGGACCTTGAGGGATCCACCCTTACCCAGGGTAGACAGAATCAGACCCCAGAAGCCCCCAAACCACCAGGTCCAGGCTAACCCATGTTCTCCCATCAGAGAGCAAATAGACTTCTGCCACAGTAGAACTACACAATGTATTGATGTGGCGTGACAAATGGTAGGGATATCTATTTGCTCATCATTTGTGCTGCCATAAAAATTGTTTTGGTGGGTGGCACAAATGCAAAATCAGGCAACATCTCTATTTCTACCCTTATACCCCCAGAGAATCCATCTGCTCTATGTATTTAATTTGTGCCTGCTTGAAAGTAGGGAATACGTTCAACCTGTGCAAGCCGTCTGTCCTTCTCCATACTTGAATCGAGTACTAGTATTGCTACACAGGCCACTTGTTGCAGAATGAGGGTTACAAATAGACAAAGTCCAACCACACTTCTTTGTGTGTTTGAAGTACTGCTGTTTTGGATGAACTGAGTATTCCTTCATTCTGCCTTTACTCTTTATCAGCTTTCACTTCTCCCTTTCGGCCCACAAAATGTCCTGCCTTCCCAGTGGAAAATTTGCTTCAAATGAAGCAGGGAGAAGGCAAACTGGCCACATATAGAGAGGAAAGAGCAGACTGTAAAAATAACTTGCCTGGTTCTCCTGGCAATACTTGGAGCACTAAAAAAAAAACTGGACTGAGGGATAAAGGATGGGTGAATACTGTAGTGTGCATTGGGACGAGGACTTGGTTGCATCTTGCTAGGGAGCAAACCTTGCTATAGGACAGAAGGCATGGGTAGGTGTAGCTACGCTAAGGGGGACAGATGGACTGAGGAAGTCTGGGCTTAGTTCTGAGCTCTGTCATAAACATGCTACTGTTCTGACTGATTTCTGACTGTTTCTAAAGAGAGCTTGAATGCCTGAGAGCACTATGGAGTTTTATTTCTGCTGAAGCCAAGTTTTTCCATCTGTAGAATGGGAATAATACTTTTAATTCACTAAGTGGTAACATTGGTGCTGGGGAAAAGAACACCTCCAGAACTCTATAGGCAATGTAACTATAACTACCATATGCTCTGCAAGTTAAAATAGAGGATTCCAATTCAGATTTGTACCTCTACCCACAACCTTTACAAACTTGAGGAAGAGACTATTTTTGGTAAATAGTGTTCAGTGTTGGCGATACAATGCTGCCACAGAAGTACCTAAACATAGACCACATAGGCACATCTACATGTGCCATTAGTTAGTACAGAACAATTAACTGTGGAGCTTATTGTTCCTGGAAAGCTCCCAGCTACATGGTTTACACAGGCACAGCACACTGAGCTGGGTCTCAGCACCCCCAGCTAGCAGGTGACCCAGGTCAGCCTGCCAGCCCAGGGCTGCTCCAGTGTGCTGTGGAGGGGCTGGCTGGGGCACAAGGGTGCTTCAGCATGGGGCTAGCTGGCAGGCAGCCACACTGAAGCACTCTCATGCCTCAGCCAGCTGGGTCAGCATCTACGCATGCGCTGCAATGCATGAACAATGCTGCAGCAAGGTAGCACTTGTATTTACATTTACAAGTACTCATATTGACAAGTACTCCCCTGCTGCAGACTTCATTAGTTTTGTGCACCCTAATAGGGGTGCACATGTAGACACTGTGATGTTTACTGTGCAGTTAATTAGTTAACTGCGCAGTAAATGTCTTGTGGAGATGCGCCCTCAGGACATCAATAGTACCAAGCAGCTGATATATACACCAGCTTCCCTACTGGATTTTCCTATCCTACTGTCTGCAGTTGAAATGTCTGTCCTATCCTCTTCTGACCTCAATTCCTTAACCACTTTTTGATTGAGCTTTGAGGTAATTTAATAACAAAGAGCAAGTGTATTCTCATGATTTCAAGAGGAGAGAAGGACAACAAATTGTTCATTTGTGGATGAGAAGTCAACAGAAACCTATGCTCTCCCCACCCTGACTGCACACACCAATAGCTTTATAAAACAAATCTTAGCAACTGGTTTAAAGACTGGGCAACTTTTTATCTGTGTTTTTAGCTTTTTATCTGAGATTGAGAGAGTTGATTCTCAGCTAACAAGAAGCATAACTTATGTTCTTGGAACAAACTTCAAAATGCTGTAGACAATGTAAACTATAAAATACCTCTATCCAGAAAGAGAAAGGTAATATGTTTCAGGTTATAAAGGCTTTTTCTTTTTGGTTCCCCCCCCCCGCCATTATTTTACTGCCGGAATTATTTAGTTTCATTGTCTAGGCTCTTTGAAGTCCCTTATCACCAAGTTCTATACAGTACAACTTCAAAAGAAATGTTCTTGCCCTGAGACACGTAGAGTCAAAATAGACCAGCTGGGGAAAAAAAAAAAAATGAGCAGGGGAAGAGAGAAGCATGATTCTGCAAGCTATTCAAAAAGAAAAACAGTTTTAATTTCTGCCAACATTTATGCTCTGCTACCTGTGAAAAGTTCAGTTAAGATCCAGTTTTTTAGGCAGCTCCACTGTCAGGTGGGAAGCTAAGGCATAGACATGTTAGGGATATAGACAGCTATGCTTGGGGTTTCTACTGAAAAACGATGCATCAGCCAGGATTTAAAGAGGTGCAATCCATGACTAACATAGCTAAGTTAGCAGAAGCCCCCAAGGTAGACAGTTATACTGTCAATATCATGCTTTCATCAGTAGAGTTTGTTTCACTTGTGTGCACATATCCTAGCTCTATGAAGCAGAGCTCTGCCAGTATATTACACTGGTATTTCTATAACAGCAAAGCTCTTTTACTGTAGAGGCTGGTTAATCAAAGTAACCAGAGTTTGAGCACAAAAACAAAGAATTAAACCCAAATAATCCAAGTCCTAAGACCATCGTTCTTCCCATAAGGCTCATTTTCATGCTATTTTTATGTTTGGGTCCTAAGCCACAGCCCAAAAAATAATAATGGGTATGATGGGTTTGTTGTTTCACTGCAGAGAAACCAACATCTGTTTGCTCCTATTTGACAAGCAGGGTTATTTTGCCCCAAGTGGCACAATTTACCCCACACCAAAGTGCATGTATGGGCACATGCTCTGAGGCAAAAAGACCCCACAAGGGAGCATCCACACATGTGAGCACGTGTGCTTGCAGCAGCTCAAATAAAAGAGGTGCAAATTTGAGCCAGGGCTTTTTCCTTCACTGCACATGCTTGGACATGCACTTTGGTGTGGAGCAAATTGTGCTACTTGGACTAAAATAACCCTGCCTGTCTCCTCCCAGATCTGCAGCCAGGGGGACCTAGAGCCCAGGGCCAGCACCTGTGCTGTCCCCAGGAGTATAAAAAGCTACCCTGGCAAGTAGCTCAAGGCTCTAGCTGTCAGGAGCTTCTGGGGCCCAGCCAATTGGTACCTGGGGGCACTACCCCTTGTGCCAGCTGGACTGCTGAAGCAGCTCTGAGAGTTCCCTGCACCCACTACCCACTGCAGCAGAGTGGCAGTGGCAGGTGCTGCCTGGCTGTGACCTGCTATGCACCTGCCAGACCCAGATGGGGACTGCACAGCCAGTAGAGACATCTGCCCCTCTGGACCACCTGCCAGTGGGCTGTGGCTCCAGGGTTGGCCTCTGTGTGGCACTACTGCCATGTGTGCCCCCTACCTGGCCATCTGGGTAGCTATTGCCCAGAAGATGTTCCAGATGTGGTGGCCTGCTTTGAACTGTCTTTTTCATAATAAAGTGAACTCTAAATACATTCCATGAATAATTATTTTGCTGCCCTCCCACAGGGAAAATGGACCACACACGGGGGTTACTGCCCTCTGCAATGGGTTTGGGCCCCCACACAAGGGCTACAACCTCCCAACAGAGGCCAAATGACCCCCACAAGGGCTACTACCTCCCTGCAAGTCCCACATGCCCCACCCCAGCCTCCCTGATTGCTGCCCCACCTGGCCCCATCCCCTACCAGCTGCTGCAGTCCTCCCAATGGCTGCTCCACCCAGTCTCACCATGCAGCATTTTTTTAGCATGTGTCCTGTAACAGGTGCCCTTCTTGGGGCTGATTTTCCTGGCGCCAGCCCACCTGTTCCTGGGGGAAACACCTGCCTTCTCTCCTGCCACACCTTCTCGTTAATTAATTGATGTTCATTAAGTGGGAGGCTGCTCATTTCTTACCCTGATGCCAGGGGGAACTATCTGCAGCTCCATTCCTCCTCTACACTTCAGCCCAAGCCTCGCAGATGGCATCCAGAAGTTATCAATAACAGCGACCCCACACTGGGCCCCAGAATCCTTCTCTTTGCACCCCACCTGGATCCCTCCATTCAGGCAACCTATTCTGCCTTCGTTCCAGGCTACATAGCTTCCTGAGTTGCTTCCCCCAGAACCTTTGGCTCTACTGGCCCTGGCCCACCTCCAGACCAGTCAGAACCTCAGGCCCTCAGCTCTGGGTGTTCCTCGTGGTGGGCCTCTGGCCCTTTGACCCTTCTGGTCCTGGCCCCAGCATGGGCCAGTCAGGGGATGTCAAGACAGGTTTGAGTGTATGGCACTCTCTCATTGGGGTCCACCCTCCAGACCCTACAAGGGGGTAACCCACCGGTTGTGGGAGCTGGGGGTTAAGGTATCCTGACCTGCCTTTCATCAGGGTGGTAACTGGCCTGGCATTTCCTGGGGGGTCCCACACTACTGAGAGCCCCACCAGGCCACCCACTCCCGGCTAGGTGCAGTTTTAGGTCATGCCCAGGACCAGAAGCCTCCTGACCATCCCCTACAGCTCCTTCCTTACCTCCAGATGATACCTGCAGCCAGGCAATGTTGTTGCCTGGCCTTCCAGCAGAAAAATGCTGTTTATATGGGCATCCCTGAATCCAAAATGACTGTTCTAATCAGGCACCTGCCGGCTGCTGTCTTCAGGCCCTTAAAGTGGCAGGCACAAACAATGCCCTGCCACATGGCCTTTGCAGATTGGAAGTGAGTTGGTGAGGAGTAAGTGAGGAGCCTATTCCTCAGCCTGTGATGATGGTTGTAGCTATATCCTAACTGACCATGAGCCTCCAGGTTCTGTGAAGATAGAGTCCTGACCTAGACAGAGCTCATCTAACAGTTGCAGGACTCCATTTGACCACAGGTGAGATCTGCAAAAGTCACACCACTGAAAGGTCAGAAACTTAATATCTTCTCTGACTACTTCCCTTAAATGTATCTCTGTAAGAGAGGAATATCTGTGCTTTGTTATTTCTGAACTTCATTCTGTTCATGAGAACCAATATGCTCTGCATCTTCTGGATTAAGGTCAGCAATACAATTCCAGATGGTGCCCAGGGCTAAAGAAATATTAGATTAGACTGAACTCAACTGCAAAATTAATATTTCTTATTTTAATCAGTTCTTATCCTATTGGGGATAGGCTAATAACCCATTCATTTAAGATATAAGTAAGTAGAAAGGAGAAATTAAATAAACTGGGTTTTTTTCTGGCTATTTTAATTCAGATGGCCAAATTAATTATTTAATCTCCTCCCCATCAACAAATCTTATTTATAAAATATTTGTTTCAGAAAAGAAGATTGTTTCATCAAGCCATTCCACAACTCCACAACTCTTGCTGGTGTTTTGTTTTTGTTTGTTTTTATTAAAAGACAATTACCTCTTTTATTAGTAATTAGGGTTTGGTTAATATTTACAGAACACTGAAATTAGCTACCAGTTGGAAAATCCAAACCCTTCTTTGCTAAATAGGTTATTAAAACAGTTCCTTAATCTAAAATAGTTTCTTAAATTAGTATTTTGTAACTTGTTTAATGTGTAGTATTTTGAAAGCAAAGCTTTTGGGGGTTGGGGGGGGGGTTGTTTCTTTCTTGTGATGACCAGAGATCCTGATTTTCTCTGATTTAAAAAAAAAATCCCCAATTTTCTAATTTAAAAAGGTAACCCAAAATCCACATTTTGCCATGATAAGATGAAACACCACTATATACATATCTATATATTAGTGGTGTTTCAAAATATGGATTCTGGGTTACTTGTTTTTATCCAAAAATTGGGGATTTGTTTTTTTTTAATTGGTGAAAACCAGGATCCCTGGAGATGACTCTGTATCAGAAGGTCTTTTAGAGCCTGGTGACACTTCCTTTCTAACAAAAATGTCATAAATTATCCAAAAATGAGTTTTGGAGCTCTTTAGAACTAAGTAAATTTAAGTTAAATTGGTTGAACAGTTTCAGTAAGAAAAACTTTTCAGAACTAATGTGGTCTAATTACCGGGGGTATTCCAGAGTAGAGGGATGGGGTGTAACCACAGTTCTACTTTTTCCAGTGAATTTGTACAAAAGATTGGTATCTTCATGTCCCCAATCCTGCACGTGTCCAAATCACCAGGCTAGAGTTGAACTCATTAGGTGCCTATGCAGGAGTGTGGAGGCTGCTCCACATAGGAGCAGTCTTGATTAACCGAATCTGCTGGATTATGGCAATTACCATGCTCCAGCCAGTCTTTGCATCTCATGCATCAGTGTCCCCAAGCTTCAAAATGGAGTGCTTGAACTACAGCTCATCAAATGAGCTGCAGTTCATGTGCCCCCACTGCCACTTTGAAGTGGGAGGACACTGATACATGAGACACTGCTGTGTTTTTTAATCAGAGCAGCTCTCGGAGCTACTCTAATTAAAGCACTGCCCTCTCCTCCCACCACCACCAAGGCATTTGTAAAAGTGCCCTTTATTTTCTTTGTTTTAATCTACAACAGCTCTAAGAGGAGGTATTGAGGTAAGGCCAAACCAAGATGCTCCCCCACTTTTTTTTTGATCGGATTTGTGAATTTAAACCTTCAGTTCCTTGGCTTGAAGACAAGAGAAGAAGAAAAATGTTTTGTTTCAGGTCAAATGGAAAGTTGTATATCAAGCAATACCAAATATTTTCACTTCAGCAAGACACAAAAACGTTTTAAATACACTTCAGTACAAAATGATTGCTTTATTTTTTTCCTGCCAAACTGAAAAACCAATTATTTGCACAAACGTCTTGATGGTAGGTAGCCTTTCCAGGTAGAGTTGGCTTGTAGTGGTGCTGGTTTACGATCAGAACAAACACTGGGTTGTGATTGCCAGTAGTATAAGGTAGTCCCTAGTTCACTCCTTACTCCATGGGAAACTCTCCAGTGCCACCCGTATATCTACTGCAGACTGCTTCCTTTTCCTCACTTACTTACTTTTGTTGGCCAGCAGATGGTGAGGACAAAGTGATAAAGGCTGCTTTCGTTGCCCTTTGAGCCATGCTACCCATTCAAGGGAAGAAGAGATCACTTTATACTACTAAGTCCCCAGCAGGGGTACGTAGAGGGGGGAAGAAACACCCAGATGGATTTTTTCATACTGTAGTAAATGTGTTTCTGATTGCAAAGACATCCTTTTTCTCCTTAAGCCCTGCCACTATACTGGTATTTCAATGTCAAGGTGGCCAGTGTTCACCTCTATGAAGAGGACCAGCCTAAGTCTTCACTACTTTGTAGACTGGGTGTTGTAGGACATTTATACAGTAGTAAACTTAACCAGCTACCTCAACGCTTCATAGCATACAGAGAAGCCATGGTTCATGCTTCAGAACCTCAGAGCATGAGTTAATAATTATTCTTTCAATCATAAGGAGGGACTGAGATCATTTGTTTAAAATGTGGCTTAATGATCCCTTAACCAACAATAACTGTGATACTGTCTGAGAGCATAGGCACTACTCAAAGGACCAAGATCTATATGTTGCTGTGAGTGCTGTCACGTAGTACTTCCCATGGTGTCTGCCAGCATGCTGGGTAGATCATGTACTGTGAGGCCAGCAGCACAGCTACTGTAAGTGCTGTTGCCTACAGCACTAACCCCAGTATATTTCCATAAACTCATATTTGATGAATGACGGTTGACAGAACCAAGCGGCACAATTTCTTTCCACATGATTGCTTTTGCTGCTTTTGAAGAGGAACCCAATGCACACTAATGCCCAACTCAGAAGCCACGTCTACATGAGACGCTGACTGCACAGTAGCCTGATACTACTGCACGGTACCATTGCATGGCAAAAACCATGATGCAATGCTATTGTGCAATAGTATTAGACTACTACTCAGTAGCGGCACAAAGGCATTTGTCAGCACTATTGTGCAGTAACTAGGGTTACTGTGCAGTCATTTAGTACTTGTATAAGCAAGTACTAAATGACTGTTCAGTAACAACTGCGCAGTTAGCGTCTTATGCAGGCATGGTCAAGATGGCCAAGCAAGGGAAAGGAAATAGGGGTTCTCAGTGTCATGGGCAGACATCAGTTCCCTGAGGCAATAGTGCACTGGCTTAAAGACCATACACCCAGTGTTCAGTTCTTTTGTTTGGACCTGTCTATTTGGTCCTCCCTCACACTGGCCAGTCACTCCTAAGGCTATTCCTGTTATGACTACTTTTGGCCTTTTAGCCAGGAGCAAGCAGTTTTCCAGGTTGACTGTCAGCCTTTAGGTTTCCAGTCTTCTATCAACAGATGTCTCCCACCTGCCACTGCTGCTCAAACACAGCCTCAGCCTCTGGTTTGAACCTGATCCTTCAATTTGACATGATGGGGGGATTTTGAAGTGCTAAGCTGACTGCATGCTGCACTAGGAAATAACAGTGTCTGGGAATGAGGTAAGAGCCACTTGGGCTGATAACATCACCGTGGATGTCAATGGAGTAAGTGTGAATAAGTATATAGGATCCTGTACTCAAGGAGTCAACCCAACACTGAGGAAATGAAGGACCCACCGCTGTTCTGGGTTCACAAGAATTCTGTTCCACCCTAGGAAGAGAATACTTAATGCCAGAGTCTTATTGGGTCCCACTCCTGCAACCAGGTCATATAGTTGTTTCTCCTAAAATGATAAAGCTTCATTTTAAGCCCACATATTTTTTGCTCCAAATATTCCTTTACTTTGGAGAATTCTTCATTCTTCTGTTCATTCTTCTGATGATTACAAACCTACTTCTCATATCTAGACTCAATTTATTACTGGTCAGTTTCTACCCATTTTTTCTTTTGCCAATTTTGTCCAGGAACTTCAATATCTCTTCTTCCTCTTTCATATTTTCTCCTATGATGCATTTAGATGGAACAGTCTTATTTCCTTTGGCCTTTGTTTTGGTAGACTATGCAAGGCAAACTCTTTTTAGTCTCCTCACGTGTCATCCTAAGAGCTCTTCTCTGCTCCTGTCAGTTTGAGTTACCCTTTCTTGAATACAACTGACTAGAAGTAGGCAAAATATTTTAGACAAACTCTCTCTGGCACCTTATACAACATATTCATGACATTATACATACCTGAAATTCTTTATTTGTCATATCCCAGGATCACATTTTTCCTGTTCATGGTGGCATCATTCTATAGTACATCATTTACATTTATGTGTTTTGTCATACTTTCCTGTTTCCAACTGAAAAGCCCTAACTAAATATTTAGCTTATTTTAAACACACCTTTTACAAAGAAAACATATATTTTAAACTATATTTTTAGATTTAATCAACACTTTCAGTTACTGTTTTCTGATGGACACGGTATTTTAAAAGAAAAAATGTAATCTTATTCCTTAATTTTTTAATACATTTTCAGATTTCAGTGTCTCCTCTATTTTCCCCAGCCCACAGTGTTTTGTAAATGGCAATAGCAAAGACTAGATGAGGCAAAAAAGGTTCCTTTTTGGGATCCACTGGAATGAAAGCAACTTTGAAGTGGAGAATAGAATGAGCAGAGCAGCAGCTCTCAACCTTTTTAGACTCAAGTCACCCTTTGTTACACTCAAGGTACTCAGAAAATGCCAGCTCTTACCTGGGCAGGTGGAGAGGTAACCAGGTGATATTATTTATATAAACATAAATATTAAAAAATATTGTTATGGGCAGCACAGATTTGAAGATGAACACCTTTGGGTCCAACAAAGCAAAACCAGTAACGCAGTAGAGCTTGCCTTACAGAAGGGCTGTCCAACTTCCAAATGATTGGGATCACATGTCCTGTGAGGTGCACACTGCAAGGAAGGGCTGCATGCTGCTTGGATGCCCCTACCACAGCTGTGCATGCACTCCTCCCCCACGCCAACACTGCACCATGTGCTACATGGGAATCTTCCATTGTGTACCTGTGAATATACCCT
The DNA here is from genome assembly GCF_052110815.1 of Crocodylus siamensis. NCBI lineage: Eukaryota > Metazoa > Chordata > Crocodylia > Crocodylidae > Crocodylus > Crocodylus siamensis. The sequence continues at coordinate 276,086,056 of NC_143395.1, read as the reverse complement.
CTGCTCCTGCACCACACTGCCCCGCTGCCTTGGGTGGGACAGGAAGTAGCAACTGGAAGAGGGAGGGGGAACCTGGAGTTCCTGGATGCTGTTGCAACCAGAGTCTGAACAGAGGCTGAGCAGAAACCTAGGTACTGCAATTTAATCCCTTGCCAGCTGCATGTGACCCATGGGCCAAAAGTTGGATAATACTGCCTTACAGGAATCTTTCTACTGTTGGGTGGATTGTGAATAATGAGTACATAAGGCCAAGTAGCTTGGGTTGGCAAAAGCACTTAAAGGTGGTGGTAGGGTTCCTGTTACAATAGACAGTTTTGTGAGCAGTTGCATCAGGGTGTAAAAGTTGCTCCAGGTTCTTTGGAATTCCTTATGAGAAAGAGACTGAGGTTAGGAGAGCTCCACTCTGGACTCTTGTGGCTGTATCTGGCAAAGCTCAGAACCTTAAAGAGCTGTGGTCCTAACCAGGAAACAGTCCAAGAAACATGCAAGTTGTTTTGCTCTAGTTAAATTTTATATTGAATTTTGTCAACGTTTACAGACACCATGAAATGTATACACCCATACTCTCTGCTGGTTTGGGCTAGACTGTTCTCTGTGGTGGCAGAACAAGGAGCAATAGTTTCAGGTTGCACTAAGGGAAGTTTAGGTTGGATATTAGGAAAAACTCTCTTGCTAGGAGGGTCATGAAGCACTGGGACAGATTTTTTTAAGGCCTGGATCAACAAAGCCCTGGCTGGAATGATCAAGTTGGGGATGGTCCTGCTTTGAGCAGGAGGTTGGACTAGATGACCTCCTGAGATCCCATCCAACCCTAATGTTCCATGATTCTCTGCTAAACTAGAATATTTGTGCAGGCATATCAGTGGAGACACTCTCTCTACGTCCCATTTATGTGACTTGGACCTCATGGATCGTTCTGTCCAGTTACTTGGCCTCTAGCCCTGCTCCAGTGTTCATAATGAACTTCATTTCTCACCCTACTGTTGTTCCATAGAGATATAAATGGGGACTGAAGGAGGATTTAGGGTTGAGGAAAGGATATGTAGTTGAGGGGGAAGAATTCCCTACCCCGCAACATCCAACCTGGAAGTTAAACAAGATACAAGAGGGAAAAATAAACTTTTTAAATGTGATGTTCAGTCCAGCTCTTAATACATTTCATAGGAAAATACTTCAAAACACCACACACACAATACTTTTAACTACAAGAAGTCTGAAGCTTTTGCCCTCATATGGAAATGCAGTGCAGCTAATAGGCACCCCCCTTACATGTGATCTCTCCAGAAGAAACAGTGCAGGGTTTACATTATTGACCTTGGAAGGCTGCAGATAACATTGCAATGACATTGGAGAGGCAATTGTGCTGATAACATGGGGGTTTTATTCTTTCGACAGGGGTGGGGGGTTGGTGGAAGAGATAAAAATGCTGTTCAGTAAACAGTTTGATAGAAATTGTGAAAGTGTAGAGTGCAGGTTATCTGAAAGAAGGCTTTGGTAAACAACCTGTAAGTTGCTCACAGAAATGTTTCACTAGCAATCATTTAAACCTAATCATTTAGCTGATATGTTCTGCCAGGGGAACAAAGACAATTGTTCAAGAGCCTTCTTTTCTTAACTAAAGATTTTTATAATGAGGGTGAAAGTGAAGGCTAGAGCCTTTAGCACCTGATCTGGCTGTCTAAGCAGGGAAATTCAGCTAAAGGGCTGACCCAAGAAGAACAGAAGAATCTGTATCACCCACTTCCCACTGCCCTGTGTTAAAGGGGTGTTTCAGTTGCATTTCAAAAGAGTAGTGTTACAGGCATGAATGACGCGTGCCCCCGGGCGGCTGGCGGGGGTGGGTACAGCAGTGGCAGGAGCATGGCGAAGGTAAGCAGAGAGCTCCCACAGATGCAGCTGGCGCTGTCAGCAGCGGTGGGGAGGAGGAGGGGGGTTGGGGTGGCAAGCGGCAAACAGGGGTTGGCAACCACCTGCAGACACTGCTGGCAGTGTCAGCAGCATCCAGTGGGGATCATGGACCATTCAGATTCCGCCAACGGTGTGGGCATTTTTGTAGGGGGTGTACTGCCATGCTCAGAGGGTGCACTTAAAACAGGAGCATCCATGTATTAAAGGGTATTAAATGGTAGTAAGTACTCTCCGGGTGCATCTACACGAGATGCTAAATGCACAGTAGCCAAATAACACTGCACAGTAGTACATCACAACACCAACACTGCTAATATGGGCCAAAATGGGCAGAAAACAATAGAATGCAATTTAACAAGGAGAAATGCAAAGTGCTGCACCTAGGCAGGAAAAATGTCCAGCACACCTACTGCCTAGGAAATAACCTGCTCAGTAGCACAGAAGCAGAAAGGGATCTTGGAGTCCTAGTGGACTCCAAGATGAACACGAGTCATCAGTGCGATGAAGTCTTCAGAAAAGCTAACTGCAGTTTATCATGCATCAACAGATGCATGTCAAACAGAACCAAGGAGGTGATACTTCCCTTCTACTGGGCACTGGTCAGACCGCAGTTGGGATACTGCATGCAATTTTGGGTGTCACACTTCAAGAGGGATGTGGATAACTTGGAGAGGGTCCAGAGAAGGGCCACTCATATAGCTAAGGGCTTGCAGGCCAAGCCCTACAAGGAGAGAATAAGGCATCTGGACGTCTTCAGCCTCTGCAAGAGAAAGTTGAAAGGTAACCTTGTGGCTGCCTATAAATTCAACATGGGGGCACAGAAAGGAATTGGTGAGGCCCTACTCAATAAGGCGCCCCTGGGGGTCACAAGAAATAATGGCCATAAGCTAGCAGAGAACAGATTTAGACTGGACATTAGGAGAAACTGCTTCTCAGTTAGAGTGGCCAAAATCTGGAACGGGCTCCCAAGGGAGGTGGTACTCTCCCCCACCCTGGGAGTCTTCAAGAGGTTGGATGGGCATCTGGCTGGGGTCATCTAAACCCAGCACTCTTTCCTGCCTATACAGGGGGTCAGACTCAATGATCTATAGAGATCCCTTCAGACCCTAACATCTATGAATCTATGAATATGCCACTGCACAGCATGATTACACTATTGTGCGGTAGCATCACTAAAAAGGTGATCGCCAGCACTACTATGCAGTAACTCTATTTGCTGCACTTTTACTCTGTGCTTGAAGATGCAAGTACTAAATAAATGCACAGTAACTAGTGTGCATTAGCGTCTTGTGTAGCTACATCCTCTAAGTGTCTTAAAGTTATGCCAATTCAAGGGAGTTTGAGCCAGGGAATAGTTAGTCTGCTACGGAGATAAAGTAACCAATCTGTAGTCATCCAGCATCCAAGGATGCACAGCTGATGTTCTGGCCCATAATACTGGTCTTGTACAATCAAACTCTTGGCAGGCATGAGTGAAGTGATTGATGAGACTTTGAAAGTTGCCATATATATAGATATATATATAGATATATATCTATATCTATATATATATCTATATATATAGATATAGATATATATCTATATCTATGTGTGTATATCAAAAATATATCATGCTTGCATCTTCAACACCCTTTTGCATAGCAGCAAATCCTGGACCGTATACTGTACTCAAGAGACGCACATCAAACTGCTTTCACTTACTTTGCCTTTGCTGCATTCTAAAAATTTTCTGATGGGACTAAGTTGCTCCCACTGAAGTCTTGAAACATGCCTGCATTCTGAGCATCCATGGTCTTTTCAGTCAGTATTGATTTTGATGGCTTGGTTATAGGTGGAGAATAGATTATGGCTGTATACCCAAGGATCTCTTGTATGAAGAACTTTTAACAGGAAGAAGACCACATGGACATCCTTATTTCCATTTCAAAGATGTTTGTGAGAGCTATGAAAGCAATGAACATTTAGCCAAATGAGTAGGAGAAGACTGCAGAAGATCAAAGTGCTTGGAAATAATTTATTAAGCATGGAAAGAAGAGCCCAACATACAGAAGGAAGAAGAAACCTCAGAAAGAACCCTAAGCCACATTCAGGACTGTTAGATATGACCTATACATGTGATAATTGTGGTAAGGTCTGTCACTCAAGAATCGGGCTTTACAGCTACACTTACAGATGCTTAATGAGTTGATGCCTTCACTCTACATAAATCTATTGTCTTGTGAAACAGAGAAATGGCTTGTGTGTGTGTAAGACAGCTTGGGACAACTTTTCAGAGCAATAGCTTTCCTTTTAAATGTATAAGTTACGAAGATTTAAATGTGAGTGACTCTTTGTATTTTGGACTGTTGGGTTAACTGAGAGCACAAAGCCAGGCTGGTAATGGTACATATATTTAAATTTACATCAGCAATTAATTTGGAAGTGTTTAAAATTGCTGTAAGCAAAGCATAAAGTAATGTTCAATAGACAAGAAGCTTGTGTTGACAAAGAAATAGAAAAGATCAACATAATACCCAGGCTAGATGTGTATATAATTCAGTCAGTTTTCAACATCTACAATTGCATGTATTCTTTTAAGATGCCATTTTTCTTAGCATCTATGGCTAAATTCTATGTGCTCCTATCACTTAAAATAGGGAGGAATAAAATCTATTTTCATCCCTCTGTAAAGAAAGAGAAAAAACAAAAGGAATTATTTTAGACCTGTCAGTGTTTTTTACATTGACCGTATTTCTTAGAGATCCCCTCTCTGTATATAGAAAAGAGAAAAATTAAAAAGGAGTCAAAAGAAAAGTGGATTCTCTAGGGTACAATTGATTCTCTGTCTGATTTTCTTTAACCAGGGGAACGAATATAGCTGCTTTTAAATAAAGTTTGACAGATCTAAAATTGTGCTTTACTTATGTTTATTATTTCACATTGTCCATATCCCTCAGATTTCTCCTTCCTATGAAGGCGAGAGGAAAGCAGAGGAGCCAAAAAAAAAACCCCACTTTATTTCCTAGGGTTGGATTGCCTTCATCCAGTTAGTTCACTCTAATTGGAACAGTAAACAATAGCCTATTTTAAATAAAGTTTACTAGCTGAAAGGGAGGTTAAACAATTCTTGTGAGAGCACTTGAAAGTTCTTTTCCTGTGTATGTAATCTGCAGAAGTCATTGCATTTTTTGACATTTTCCATACTTCATTATGGGCTTAATCATAATACAAACACATCTGATTCTTAATACAGCATCTGTTTGCTGATAATCAGAGCTCAGATCTTTCCAAAGTGGAATGAGACAGCATTTAAGATTCTGCTAATCCTAAAACTAACAAAACCCCCAAAAGAATCATCCAGGTGCCAGACTGCAACTGACCTCATTCTTTGTTTAAGAACCTTCCACCCTTGTGTGTGTTGTATGGGATTTGCAGAGCTCATTACATAGAGCTGGCAAAATAAGTGTTTCTATTCTCAGCTGAAGGTAGGACAGGGTGACACATTAGGGATGTACTGGTCCAGAGATGCATAAACTTTTGTAAGCAACAGCTTGATAAAACAGCATCTGATGAGGTAGGCTGCCACCTATGAAATTTTTTGTCTCTCTGAACCAGTTAGTCCCCACCCTGCTTTCTGTCTGACTTCCTACTAACACAGCTAACCACTTCTATTTTTATTTGAGAGAAGCCACCAGAAAATAGTCTTACCTCAGTGCCCTCCAACCTAATGTTTCCCAAGTAGCTTCCTGAACATAAGCATCCCTCAGGGCTCATTCAAAAGGTTTACACTCAGCTCAGTTTACGTGAGTTGGAGCACAGCACCCGAGGATGCATATATATAGGAACCATATATATGTGCATGTTTGCACGCATATCTGGTTGTATTCAGGAACTGGATAGATAGATAGATAGATACTGTGTCCTGAACACAACCATCCACATACATGTGCAAACACACACAGATACTGAATAGTGTTATTGTCTTAAGGCCAGGATACAGGAATGTAAAAATGTGGGAACAGCCTTTTAAATTGAAAGATGCCATTTTCCAAGTTGGTATCTGCATATTTAAGGTTTGGATTTTCACAGACCCCTGTTGAATATTTAACCTTGAGAATATTGTCCCAACATGCGAGCTAATTAACTATGTGACAGTCATGCCTCTCTCACATTATCAAAACCCCACACCTGACACTGTATCTTTTAAATCAATGGACGTTTTGTTCTGGCTATAAAAATAAAAAGTCTGGATCCTTTAAAACTCTAAAGAGAAATCCCAGCCCCATCTCTGGGAATGCCCATACTGTATTTCTCACTTTATGACCCTTTAAAAGGGGCTTATAACAGCTTTTCTCCAATCATCAGGATAATCTGTAAATTCTGATTCCTGACTCAACTACTTGATACTGCTAATATCTACTAAACAGAACTACAGAGCCTTTGTTGCTGAACTTGTGTAACTTGCTGCAATCCTGGTTAACTAACTTTTTATAGCAAAACGGTCAGCAAGCAGTACTTTAAATGAAGAACTGCTCAAAAAGCCAGATATACGTCTTGAGGTAGCAAAGGAACTCTTCCTTGTATGGATGGTGTTAATATCCCAAAGGCAAGATTTAAGCAGTCTTTGCTTCCAGTCATTAAAATGTTTGTAGTCCTGTCATGCTATTCTAACCTGAGACCAACACAGTTCAAGTACTGATGTCTAGAATTTGAGGTGCATGGCTAATGCTCCTTGCTAGAAGATGTAGCATGCTTTGATCCTCTTTAGATCAAGCAGAGGGGAAAATGTAATGCACTCTCAAGAGAGCAACAGGAAACTTAGCATGGGCAATGGAATCCACCTAAGAAGCTTGGGCAGTTAACCCAGGCTGAGCTCCATGCAACATTGCTAGCAGTACCTGAGTGAGCTGGTGTAAGGTAGCTTGACTATGTCTACACAAGCTGCAATTACAGCAACCTTATTACAGCTACGGTTGTCCAGAGACTACTGCAATCACAGCTACCTTTCTCAGCCATTTGTAAAAGGATTTACATATGCATACATACATACATACAAAGGAATACATATAGGATTTATATATATGGATATATATATTCATATTTATATATAAGAAACAAATAGCAGGAATATATTGTATAATATAGCAGGCAATTAGGTCCGTTTCCATCAGTGTGATGAATAAACACATACAAATTGCCTAATGTTTCTACATAAAGCACATATAACATGTAACCTGAAATGAGTATTGAAAAGCCAGCTGCATGTGTATGCAGGGTCATAATGACAATGTAGTTCTGCTTCTGACAAAGATGGGCAAAGTACCCGAGAACAAGCAGCCAGAATGGATTTACTAAGAACAAACTGTCTCTCCTTCTTTGACAGAACATGAGTCTGCACTGTGATGCAGCTGCACAAAAAGCAAATGTGTTTTTGGGATGCATCAATAGAAGCATTAGGTGCAAGACGTGGTGATAGTGTGTCTCTACTCAGCACTGGTTAGATCTCATCTAGAGTACCGCGTGCAGTTTTGGGCTCCACGTTTTATAAAAGACACGGAGAAGTTGGAGATGTTCCAGAGGTGGGTGACAAAGATGATAAAGGTCTTGAAAACCAAAAAGTCATCCAAAGATGAGCTGAAGGAAGTAGACATGTTAAGCTTGTGGACATGATTGCCATCTTCAAATACTTGAAGGACTGCATAAAGAAGAAAGAAAGCACCTTTTTCTCTCTTGTTCCAGAGTAGGACATGGGCCAATGGTTTGCAGGTGAAGCAAAGTAGATTTAGGCTGGGTGTCGAGAAAAACTTCTTCACTGGTAGAATAGTGAGGCAGTGGAATAGACTGCCTAGGGAAACTGTGGATTCTTCATAAGTGGAGGTGTCCAAGAAGAGGTTGGACAGCCATTGGTTGGGCAGGATCTAGGCATAGCTAGGCCTATATTCTACTATGGGTATTTCTGAGGGAATTCTTCCCCCCTACCTTGCTGCTACATGTGAGAAGGGTGGTTTAAGCCCTTCTCAGAGATGTTGCAAGTTGGTCGCAGGCAAGGCTGGGGATTTTAACTGCAGTAAACCAGTGCTCTTGCTGGGAATAAAATCTGGAGATTCCTGGCTACAGGGTCTTGTCTCTCTGCTCAGGGTCAGACCAATCACCATTTTTGGGATCAGGAAGGAATTTTACCCCATAAATTGGTATGAACTGTGGGGATTTTTACTTTCCTGTCAGGAGCAGGAATTCAGGGAGGGACATGGCCTTCTCCCTGGGATCTCCTGAGTGTATATTAATACCTTTTACAGGATTAGGAGATTAGCTATGTGGCCTTTGAGCAGGTGGGCCCACTTGATCCCTTATGTCATAGAATCACTGGGGCCTCTGCCTCATCTCCTCTCCCTCTTGTTAGAAATGCATAGTAAATGGAGTATTGTTAGAATATTGTTAGAAATGGAGTGTTGTTAGAACTGCACAGTTTGCATCTCGTACCTGATAAGAAAAAGAACACTGCCAAGGACCTTTCTTTCTTAGCTAGCCTTGTTACAGTTCTTTCTTATGCTAAATCACTCCCTCTCCCACACTCTTTCGGCCTCCCCCTGATTTTCACATGCAGATTACAGAAGCTGGAATTCAACTGACTGTGTCCTTGAAAGGGGGTGGGATTTCAACTCTTGGTGACCTAGAGAGCTTTCTGAGCGTGCACAATTAGCTGATGCATATTTGCCTATCCGCCCCGCATACTTAAGTAGTTAATTATAATATACATGCGACGGATGAAGTGACGTAGTCACATATATGTTTGTATGAACCGGAAATGAGTTGTAAGAGTTCCTGTTTCTGCACACGTGCCCAGGAGGAAAGAGATAAAAGCCAGCTAAGAATTTCCTCAGGGGGCGGAGTAATCTGAGTCCTCTGATTCTGCTCTGACCCTATTTGCAAATACACCTTTTGTGCTACTAATAAGTGTGTGCCTGAGATTTGTTCACGAGCCTCCAAAGAAACGAACCGCTTTTTGCATCACTCTCACCAGGCACGTCTTGATGTTAAGTTATTCTTTGGAAGTATGGATGGTATCTAGGGTGATGGTTGTACTGACAAGGTTTGCTCTTCTACAGGGCTCCACCACCCATACACTCTTCCCCTTTCCTCTCAGGTAATAAGTTGTCCTTCTCCTCTGACAATGAATGTGGGTCACTGGCTCTAGGCTTCTCTCTGGCCCAGCTCAGTTGCTGACTTTGTGAAGGGTTGGTGCCCATACCATCAGGACAGGTCTCTCTCTCTTGAGTGTTCCAGTCTAACTTAACTTAATCTTCCTTCTCACCAGGACTGGTAGATCCGGGTGATGAGGTCTCCACCTGCCAGTCTCGGCAGTTCCCAATCAGGCGACTCAATAGTACTTAGGTGCAAGTCTTATGACTTAATTAACTATAGCTCAGGTATCCAGGGATCTAACATTGCCCCTGCTCTCTCTCCCTAGCCGGGGAGTACTGAATACTAAATGAAAAGAAAACAGATCCTCATCCCCTTTGGTAGTATGACTTTCTTAGGGAAGACTCCAAACCTGGTGCCTTTTTATTTAGTCTCTCTGGGCAAATCTCTCCTTTACCTGGATGATCTAGGGTTCCACAAGGTTAACCCCACTTCTGGCATCTGCTCATGCCCTCCCTTCTGACAGGCTTAATCTTTCACACTCTGACCAGTGGGTCCACCCACAAGTACCCAGCCATCCAGCATTACTTATCTTGTGCTGTGGATCAGGTCGGTCTCTCACTCGTGGTCACTGTATACCTGGTGTCCCACAAGGGTTCAGCTGGCTGGGTCTCTGTTGCAGCAGAGGCCTTCTCCTGGTCCTGCTGCACCTTTCCCTTTCCCCCTGAATGCTGAACACCAAACTTCACTTGGAATTGTCCCTTTAAATCTCCTGGGCTTCTTCTGAGCTAATCAGCATTGGCCTCCAAGGCACATGTTCTCTGGACCCAGTGTGCAGCCCCAGTTTTCCATCCAGGACTCCTTTCAGCACTGAGGAAGCACAGCCCATCTGGACCTGGCGATTGGGTTCCCCTCTCCCAGCGTTCTTCCCTGCCATGACAGGTGGTGCAGCCTGTCTGGCCCTTATTGGTTGAGTTTCTCCCTCCCCTCCCCCCCGATGTTTTCTGGTGCACTGGGGAAGCAGGAGCTGTGTCCCAGCCCTGATACACTGTGGTCCCTCTGCGTTTCTGTGGCAGGTTAGTGTTACATCTTTTGTTGTGTCAGCTTTGACGGTAGTTTTATGAAGCATTTAGATTATGGATTTGTACAGGATGACCAGGCCTACTTCTCTGCGATTCTATGAATCTGCTTTTTTTGAAAATAAGATGTCTCAAAAGGCTAGCTCAGAAAAGGTGTTCCTACAGATGCATACATATGAACTGCTGGAAATGGGGTAGTCCATGGGAAAAAAAAATGTAAATTCTATAAGAACCTACAAGAAAAGACAGAATGATTTAAACACTGATGCATATTGCTCTACCAAGATAAATGTATGTAGGCAATTATTGATCCCCTGATCTAGTAAGGGGCAGGACTCAATAATAATAGCAAAGCCAACCCTTGCATAATGATTACACGAATAGCTCCTTTGGCATGCTCTGAAAGTTTCCAATAAAACCAACCCACTAACAGTAAATAAATGCTGTAACTTGCACCATCAGACTTGGCCCAAGAATGTTGTGGGAGAATCTTCACAGGAAAAGGTTTTCCTTTGCCAAGAGAGACAAAGGAAGGAAGATGAATAAGAGGCTTCCAGAGTAACTGATATACTGGAATCCAGAATGAGGTTTTTTTCCCCCATTCATCATGGGCGGGGGGGTGTTGAAAGACCCATGCCTTGGATTCTAGTACAAGAATGGGGGGCAGGCAGTCACTACAGTTCTGGTTCTGAGCACAACCTGGGCTCAGGGTTGAAGTCAGGATTACATCCACTGTCCCCTACCCTTGCCACTTCTTCCCCCCACCCCTACAGCCTCTTACTTTCAGTTGCAGCTCTGGCTCCAGCTCTTGCACTACTCCAACCCAGGCAGCAGAACACATGGTAGCTTTGTCCCCTGTCCAGCCAGGCACCAGCAGCTCCATCCTGTCACTGCTTACTTCCCTGCCACTGCTTTTCTAGCTGCAGCTGTTAGGGGAGACAAATTTAATGCAACCCCCACTCCAATAATTAATACATAGAATAAATCTATACATTTTCCATGTATACAATCTAATTATTGGGGGAATGTCTTAAATTCAAAGTAATCTTGGATTTGGGTAAATATTGTATTGAATAACTTCACTCAAAGTGCATTTGTAAGGTTCCTATGACTTATTAAGGACCTTAGAGTAGCAGTACATGAACTTGTCTCATGTGTTTGTGTTCCACATACACAATTTTGATCTGCCCCCTCCTATAATACTGTACATGGAGAAGTCTAGGATGTACAGATTTTACTAAATATCAGTGACACCATCAATCAGTTTGCATCATGAAATTGATAATTCCTGTAAGGATTGTGTAAGAACCTTGCAGAGGGCACTAACTAAAACAGACTAGTAATAGGTGTTTTATTTATCAGTGAAGGGAAACAATTTTGAGACTCTTACCTTAACTGCAGCTTTTTTCTGCTTCTACATACATCAGGTGTATCCGTGTGATTAGCATGGATAAGTAGTTGACCCCACCCTCTATAGGTACAACTTTTTCACCAGTAAATAAAAGAAACCAAATAGAAATCAGATCATCTTTATTCACTGTCAGGTGGTCATTCCAACTGACAAGGGAAATATGGCAGAGTACCCTTAAACCTAAAGGTCATCAGAACACATCTTTATATATACATTCTTCTTTGAACCATCCAATCACAGGCTAATACACGGATGTACAGTGCTAAATGGTATTTCTTTCTCTTGCCTATCACTGCAGTACCATTTCATTCCATCTTTCACATTCCTTGACTATCTGTCAATCATCAAGTCATTCTAGAAGCTAGCCTTGATCAAGGAAAACCACTTAACATATCACAGCCCTTCCAAGATATTTAGCACATCTTTTGGTACTTTCCCAGCTAACACCAATCCAGAAGAACACGGCCATGGCCTTGCTCCCACTCCCTCAACCTTTCCAGGGGTGTTGCGGCAGCTAGGGCATTCAAGAGCTGCCACGATGCCCCCAGAGTTCCCTCTAGCTCTGCTCATGTCTCCCTGAGTTGCAACCTGTTCCCTCACCTGCCATGCCTTGTTGATAAAAAAAATAGTGAAGGGAAGCAGCGTTACTAGAATGAGTAAGTCTTTAAGGGTTGCCCTTTCTCTTTGGCTTTCAGCATCTATTTTCTCAGGTTCATCTGTCTTGAGGTTAAATTCATGGCATCCTTTTACTTCTTACAGCCATGCCTTGCAAATGTTACAGTTTAGCAACCAAGTGGGGCCTCTCTGGCTGGCTTCAAACCCTTTTCTCTGGCTAAGTCCCCTAGCCCACAGTGGACCCTAGCTTCTGGGCCCCAACAAGGAAGGCCCTATTGGCCGTTTCAGTCTCTCTCTCTCATAAAGGTTTTTGGCCCTCCCAGCCTATAAACCTTCCAGGGCTGTGGATTTGGGCTCTCGCAACATCAGCCCCTTCTCTCTACCCTCTCCCAGGCTTGGCCAATTTGCATGTAGCATCCCTGCTCTTGGCAGGGCTCACTAATATGCCCCTCTGGCACTTTGTGACCTCCTCATCCCCTGTTAGTCAAGTCCAGCCTACAGGTGCATGCTAGAACATAAAAGAAAGTTATCACTTTAACCAAAAGCCTGCCCTGCTTGACAAAAAGCAAACCCAATGGAAAAGAAAAAAAAAAAAGTGTACTATCACTTTAAGAAAACCCCTTCCTTCTCAGAGCACCTAACATATGGCAGCACAGTCCCTGTCTTCAAGGTTCTCACTGTTCTCTGTGCTAAGTGTTTTGAGCCATCAGGTCTTTCCTCTTCCGGGGAGTTCTAATTTTCCCCTTAAGTGCCTGGGACAGGGTATTTGTACAACCTGGCATGAGGCTCCATTTTGTCAGGTGACTTACCGATTTGGCACAGCTGTGTCTCAATCTTCACAAGGCAGTTTGCCCCACTTCGTGGGTCTAGCCAGGCTTCATTATCAGGGATACTGGTTTTCTCTGATAAAAAAACCAAAAACCCAATTTTTGGTTAAAAAAGTAACCCAAAATCCACATTTTTCTATGATTAAAATGAAACACCATCTCTAGATAGATAGATATCTATCTAGATAGAGATAGAGAGAGACCTCTTTATCAAGATAGATAGAGAGATAGATAAAGTGGGTTACTTTTTTTTTTTAACCAAAAATTGGGGATTTTTTTAAAAATCAGAGAAAACCAGGATCCCTGTTCATTATTAATAATCTCCCTTTACTAACAGGAGCCTTTGGCTTCCTGTTACAGGTGTATACCAAGGTGCTGTGATTCTTGTTTCTCCTAGGTCAGAGGAGTGAAAACTACACATATAATTTTTTTAAGGACTGTCCATGTGTAAGTCTCAAGGGGGTGGTGCATGCACCCATAGGAGGCCTTAAACGCCTCTACACTAATGCCCGTAGTATGGGGAACAAGCAGGAGGAACATGCCCTCCTGCTAGCTAACACAAATCCAGACATAGTGGGGCTCACTGAAACTTGGTGGGATTGGGTAAACATCAAGGGCTATAGGCTGTACAGGCAGGATAGGATGGGGAGGAAAGGTGGCGGTGTGGCACTCTATATCAAAGAGCAATACACGTCCTCAACAAATAGCACTGGGTCAGAGGAGGGGCAGACTGAAGTGCTCTGGGTTAGAATACAAGTGAATCGGGGGCGGGGAAAGGGACTTAACGGTGGGTGTCTACTACAGACCACCCAAACAGGGGGAAGAGCTGGACCGGGAATTCTTAGGTCAGCTTGTGGAGGCAGTTAAGTCAGGGGACGTGGTCACCATGGGTGACCCAAACTACCCAGACATCTGCTGGGAGCAGCAGTCAGCCAGGTCTGACCGCTCACATATGTTCAGAACAGATACAGGACTTCCACCTAACCCAGGAGATGCACAGTCCCACCAGGGGAAATACCTTGCTAGACCTGGTCCTGGCCACAGGCAACGACCTGGTGAGGGGACTGTGGGTTCTTGACCACCTGGGTGATAGCGATCATCGCCTACTGGAATTCACCATCCAGTGCAGTGTGTCAAAGGCCTGCAGCAAGGCAGCAGCCCTTGACTTCAGGAGGGCCAATTTCAGTAAGTTAAGGAGATTAGTCAGGGGAGCGCTGAGGTCCCAGAGGGTAGGGGCATTGGGAGTCCAAGACGAATGGTCGTTCCTTAAGGAGACAATCCTCCAAGGTCAAAGGGTGACAGTCTCAACACAAACCAAAGCAAGCAAGAGTGTTAAAAGCCCCTGTGGCTCACCAAAAGCATTCAGGAATATCTGAAAGCTAAAAAAGAGTCGTACACCCAGTGGAAGGGAGGGGCCATCACTAAGGAGGATTATACCTCCATTGGTCGAGACTTAGGGAGGCTGTTGGGAAGGCTAAGGCAGAGAAAGAACTAGGACTAGTGACCAGGATCAAAGATAACAAGAAGTCCTTTTTTAAATACATAGGGAGTAAAAAGAAGGCACTGGGTAACATGGGGCCCCTGCAGGACATGCTTGACAATCTGGTGGTTGCACCAGATGATAAAGCTGACCTCTTTAACAAATTTTTGCCTCCATTTTTCTGAGCAGGGACAGGGACTTCCCCCCCACTGGGATTCTGGATGGACTCAGGATAGGCACTGCCAGGCCTAGGGTCAAAGAAGACCTAGTTAGGAAACTTCTGGTGGGGCTGGATGTGTTTAAATCAGCAGGTCCAGATCATCTCCACTCCAGGGTGCTGAGGGAATTGGCAGGGGTCTTTGCAGGACCCCTGGCATGGCTTTACGAGCACTCGTGGTGCTCTGGCAAGGTGCCAGAGGACTGGAAAAGGGCCAACGTGGTCTCCATTTTCAAACAAGGGAGGAAGAAGGACCCAGGATACTATAGGCCTTTTAGTCTTACCTTAGTCCTGGGGAAGCTCTTTGAGAAAATTATCCAAGAGCACATCTGTGAGTAACCAGCAGGGGAGATTATGCTTAGGAGCAACCAACATGGGTTCATTAGGGGCAGATCCTGTCAGACCAACCTGGTTGCCTTTTAATTACCAGGTCACAAAATCCTTAGACACAGGTGTCACGGTAAACATAGCCTTTCTGGACTTTAGGAAGGCCTTTGACACTGTCTCTCACCCCATTCTCATTAATGAATTAGGAGATTGTGGTATTGATGCCTACACAGTCAGATGGGATGCAAATTAGCTAAAGGGCTGCACCCAGAGAGTGGTGGTGGACCTGGAGGGATGTGGGCAGTGGGGTCTCCCAGGGCTTGGTCCTTGGGCCCATACTGTTCAACAGCTTCATCAGCGATTTGGACAAGGGGGTGAAAAGCACTTTGTTCAAATTCGCAGATGACACCAAGATGTGGGAAGGTGGGCACGACAGAAGGGAGGGACAGGTTACAACTAGATCTGGACAGGTTACAACAGTGGGCAGATGAGAATAGGATGGGATTCAATACTGACAAGTACAAGGTACTGCACCTGGGGAGGAAGAACCAGGACCATACTTATAGGCTGGGGAACTCCCTTATCAGTACAGAGGCAGAAAAGGATCTTGGAGTCATTATTGATTCCAAGATGAACATGGGCCGCCAATGCGAGGATGCGGTCAGTAAGACTAACCACGCCTTGTCATATATCCACAGATGCATCACAAGCAGGTCCAAGGAGGTGATCCTCCCCCTCTATGCGACATCCGTCAGGCCGCCATTGGAGTACTGCATCCAGTTCTGGGTGCCACATTTCAGGAGGGATGTGGACAGCATTGAGAGGGTCCAAAGGAGGGCCACTTGCATGAGCAGGGTGCAGCAGGGCAGGGCAGGGCCTATGAGGAGAGGCTACGGGACCTGAACCTATTCAGCCTCCACAAGAGAAGGCTGAGAGGGTATCTAGTGGCCGTCTATAAACCTAACCGGGGGGACCTACGGGGAATGGGAAGAGTCCCTGTTCCCCTGAGCACTACCAGGAATAGCTAGGAATAACGGCCCTAAGTTGATAGAAAGTAGGTTCAGGCTAGACATCAGGAAGCACTACTTCACAGTCAGGGTGGCTAGAATCTGGAACCAACTTCCAAGGAAAGTGGTGCTGGCTCCTACCCTGGGGGTCTTCAGAAGGAGGCTAGATAAATCACCTAGCCAGGGTCATTTGACCCCAGCATCCTCTCTTGCCCATGGCAGGAGATCGGACTTGATGACCTGCTCAGGTGTCTTCCAACCCTACCAACTATGAAGGAGAAGAGGGAGTCATGATGAAGAGAACTGGTGTGGAGAAAGGAATAGATGAGTAGCATGCAAAAAGAAGGCAGAAGAAAAATATGTTCCATGTGCATTGAAGATGTTAGATATGACTGGAACAGAGGGATGGCAAAGAAGATACCAAAAGATAGGAGGCAGATTGGAGTAAGGCAAGGGTAAAAGGGAGAGAGAATGCTGATGGAGAAAAGACTAGTTGGATTGTCAAAATCCAATTGCTCTAACCTGCCAAACGCGTTATGTGAGCATTCTCTTATTCTCCTGGCGCTGCCATGCTAGCAGGTGCAAACAGGACTCTAAATATTAATAAATATGTCTCTAAAGAAAACTGATGATTTCAATTCCACACAGGGAACCAATCTTTTTAGTTAAAACTGATCTTTTGAGTTAAAGGTCATTTTTCCATGGCCTTTGGAACAAAATCTCTATGAAAGTATTTAATCCATCTTAACAGTACTTTTACTTTGGCCTGGAAAGTCTATGGCTCTCTTAAAATATAAAAAAAATCAAACGGGAAATGTTAACAAGCAGAAGAATAGTTTGAGGATTCTGACAAAGCACTTCCATGTGAATGTGTGTAACCCTGGGTGTGACATTACATGCACTCTCACCTGAATAGTGGGATCCTGGGGTACCCGGTAGCTAGCAGCCCTGCCCAGCCCCCCTGGGAAGCTGCTGCAGTGCCCCTGAGTGGAGAGCCTCCCTTTACAATCAAGCACTCTCAAAGACAATTCTCAAAATATTTACAAGATTTAAGTATTTACAACAATGACAAATAACCATTAAATAAAACACATTGATATACCAACTAATAAAACCTCAAGAACTTATTTACACAGTCTCTCACTTGCACACGGTGTACTGGGGATCCCGTGTGCGCTGCCCCTGGCGGTGTCTCAGGGAGTGGAACTGTCTGTGTCCCTGCACGTGGTTTGTGGACGCTCCTTGGTGCTGGTGTCCATCTCTGTGCTCCTGGGGTCTCTGGGCAGCAGCTCCTCCTCTGCAGTCCATGCAAGAGGTCCTTTCCCTGCTTTTGACCCCATTCCCCAGCTCAGCAGGGAGCAATGTCTGAGCTGCAGGCTGTAGCAACTCTCCTGTCCCGCACAGCCTCACAGCCCAGCAAACGCAGCCCCTCCCAGGGCTTTTCCTGCCCCTGGAGCCCCCCATCAGGGAAAAGAGGGCAGACTCGGGCTGTGCTCAACCAACCGGTCACTGAGCTGCAGGCGGGTCTTCCCAGGCTTGGAGTCTCCACACAATCAACCCCTCTCTGATCCTGCCTGGGCAGGCTCCTGGGCAGAGAGAGAACCTGGATACTGTATCACTCCCACAGCAGCCTTTTCTGCTGCTCCGCAGAGTACTCCTAGGGGCTCTCTGAGGGACCACCATGTTGAGACTCTATCTCCAATCTCCAGCCTGTCCCTCAGCCCTACTCTCTTGTTCTCTGCCCCTGGAAACACTGCTCCCCCCTTTTATCCAAGCCTCTCAGCCAATCCCAGCCCAGAGCCCTTCCCGGGCTTTTGCTAACGGCTCTCTTTCAAAACTTTGCTGGGGTTACGTCAGCCCTCCCACTTCCAACAGGGCTGCCTCCAAAAGAGCTTCACTTGCCCCCAGAGCCTACAGTGTCCCTGCTGGGACAAACTGTCTCTCTGCCGGGCAGCCCTCCTATTCTTTAAGGTGGGTCCATTTTTTAAATGCTGCTACGTGTGTAAAACTGATACTTCAGCCAGAGTCATTTACTTTAGTGAGCTGCCTTGTACATGGGTCATCTGAAATGAATCACCTTAAGAGACACTATTTTCTGAATAATGCACCCAGCTGGCATTCTGTAACAAATAGCTCATTTTTCTCCTCTTCTAGGACCACTAACATTGAAATGAGATCAAGACCACACTCTTAGATAATTGATGTATAAAGATGAAAACAGGGAAATAGAGCTCAGGAGGGGAAGGTATAAGGTGGGTCTAAAGCCTTGCCTCTCCATTAAGCTAGAGAGCAGAACTGGATCTTTTGTGTGAGAGCAGCCTATGCTATTCTAAAGGAAGGAGTGGGCCGTGGGATGTGTTCTGGGTGAGAAGGTTTACCTGAGATACAATTTCTCTGCTACTCCTCAAGCAGCAATAGAGTGTTGCACTGCCTCTTATACACAAGGCCTGGTGCAAGAGGTGCAGCATAGCCATCCAAATGGTAAGTTATTTAGATCACTTCTTAATGATCAAAATTAATCGTGCAGCTATAGGTTATTCTTGTAGTCAGACTAGTATGAATCTGTAAAACATTGTTTGGGAGATCTTTCTTGTGTTCTGATGCAGGGAATGTTTGCTTAGGTTTGTGGGGGCGTTTATTTCTGATAGCTAAAGTGATTTTTATATATTGTTTTCCTCATGAGGAAGTGATAGATAATGTAAAACTGTACATAACTCTTGATTAAGTCCTTCTTGATTTGTAGGGTGAGGGAGATGTGGGTGGGTTTTCCTGGGCTTTTCTTGTTTGATTAGTTCCTCCTGCCCTGACTTGGACTTGTCAAACAGCTGTACATTAAATTTCCAAGACCTTACAGAGTGAATGGGAACAACATAAGAAACTGCAATATCCACAGGAATCTACTGTAGAGATCCACCCCCATCTTTCTATGTGGCTTCCCCCCCCACTCTCCAGATTAACCTCTCATGCTTCCCATCTCTCCCCTACCCCCCTCCACTTTTCTAATCTGTTTGGTCTTTTTATATCTCATTTGCTGTTTCCCTCATTTTGGAGACCCATAGTGGTATTATGTAGACTCTGACATCTCCCTGTTGAGGCCTATACAGTATTAAGAAATAATTGTGGTTCGTGGTATATGAAAGGGAATTCTTAATTATTATCCTCTTGCAGTGTCCCAATCCCAACATAAAAATGTTAAAGTTCCCTTGTTTCTACTAAGAGAAACAGATATACCAAGCTGGGGCTTGTAGGTAGACATGTTTTTAATACGTGATTTTCATAAAGGTAAAAAGATGCCCCCACTTTTTGTCACCCCAATACCTTATCTGAATTCAGAAGGGTTTTTTTAAGGTCAGAAAAATTATTAATAGACAAGCATGCTATTTTTATAGACTATGCTGTTATGTAGAAAGTTAAGACTTCTCCACATTATTTGCATTTTGAAGTAGAGTGTATTTTTGAGAAATGAACAACCAATCTGGATGTAAATACTTCTAGTGATGAAGAATCCATCCCAACAGTTGCTAAATTAAGCCAGTGGTTAATTACCATTCTCAATAAGAACACACACCTTATTAATAATTTGAATGTGTTTAGCTTCAGCTTCCAGGCACTGGATCTTATAAGACCTTTGGCTGCTAGACTGACTTTCTCCTCCCTTATACAGTGAATACTTATACTGTGATCCAGTCACTCAACCTTCTCTGACTAAGCTAAACAAGTTGAGGTCCTGGATTCTCACTATAAGGTATGCTTTCCAATCCTTTAATCATTCTGGCTCTTCTCCAAATCCTCTTCAATTTATCAACAACCTTCTTATACGGTGGACACCAGGAATGGAAGCAGTATTCCAGAAGCAGCTGCTCTGGTGCCACATCTAGAGGCAATATAACATCTTAACTGCTGTTTGGTATTTTCACAATAATACATTCAATAATTGGATTAGTTGCACTGATGCCATTGTGTCAAGTGAGATGTGGAGACTGGCTGGAGCATGCTAATTAGCATGCTCCAGCAGACTTGATTAATCGAGTCTGCTCTGACACACTGCACTGTAATTACAGTACACTGGAGCAGCCTCTCGGCGTGTCTAAAAGCACTCTTTTCTTCTAGATGCACTATTTGATATTTCAATCAGATTGCAATGTATATTGCTTGCCTGACCTCACTTTACCAGATTGCTCTATGTAAGTTCTGTATGAAACCTACCACTTTGCCAACATTTGTATCAGCTGCCAACTTTAGTAGTGACCTTCCTTTCTCAACCATTGATACAAATGTGAAATGGCTCAGGGCTGGTAACTGGGTCATATGAGACCCCAGCAGAAACAGCCTTGGGGCATGGACAGACACACTTAACTGCACTAAAAGTGAAGGGAAATTGCTACTTGGCAGTTTGCAGCAGCTGTTACTATCTGACTGTGCCTCTACCTGATTCTGTAAGGATACAAATTAACTGAGTTTCCCAAACTTTGACCCTGGATAAAATAGGTTAAAATTGGGACAGTTTTGCTAGACCTGTATCGCTGCAGGATTGGGCACATATAATCATTGCATCTCAGCAGTCTGTACCGTATCCTTTGATATCAGTACAAACACAGTACATGTGTTTGTCTATACCCATGATTCTCAAAGCCACAGCACCCCAGGATGTCTTGAAACCCTTCCAAGGGTGTTGCAGTGCCCAGCCTCTGTGCCAGGTGGTAAATGATAGCTTCTTCTCCTGATTTTATCACTCTAGTGTGCTGCAAACAAGCAGTGCCCACAGCTTCTCCCTGCCCCTCAGCAACTCCCAGCTCAGCCACTGCTTCTGTGCAAACAATGTGTTCAGCATTGGGTGGACAAACATGGGACCACACTTTTCAGCCCAGCTCATCTCCCTGCTGCATGCAGGTTCCTGGGGTCTGTGGAAGGCCAAAAGATGCATATGGCTCTGATTACTGGCATGCGAGTCACCAGAGCACCAGCATCAGTGGCAGGGGCTGTGGTTGCCCCTTCAGGTACCAACCAGTGGCAGGGACAGGTAAACTGTGGAAAAAGCAAGGCCCCATAGGGTAAGATCCTTCCCCCACCACCCTCACCTGGAATCTGGAAATCCAGCACATCAGAACAGACTCGATTAATTGAATCTGCTGGAGCATGAAAATTAATGTGCTCCAGCAGCCTTCCATGTAACCATCCATCACTGAGCTGAAAAAATTGTAGCAATGTGCTTTGAACTAAAGCATATTTGATAAGCTTTAGATGAAAGTGCCCCGCCACCATTTTTTCAGAGCAGGGATGCACAGCGATGGTGATAGATATGATGTGCAGGTGTTTTTAATTAGTACAGTTCGCTAATTAAAGCACATGGCACTGTGTCCCACAACACATGTAAAAATACCCTAAGGGCATGTGCACTTTCAGCAGCTCAAATAGAAGTGGTGCAAATTTGATCCAGGGCTTTTTGCCTCAGCGCACATCCCTATACATGCACTTCGGTGTGGAGCAAATTGTGCCCCTTGGGGCAAAATAACCCTGCCTGGCTCCTCCTGGATCTGCAGCCAGGGGGGAGCTAGAGGCTAGGGCCACCACGTATGCTGGCCCCAGCAGTATAACAAGCTGCCCTAGCAAACAGCTCAGGGCTACTCATTCTCAGGAGCTCCTGGGGTCCCCACCCCCCATGTTTTCCAGCCCACTGGAGTTTGTCATGGGGCCAGTGCCTTGCCCAGCCTCACAGCACTCCCTGCTCCAGCACCTGAGCTGGCTGGAGGACACCAGACTGGTCCACTTTCCAACCAGCCATTGCCACCAGCTCTACACACTTGTGTGCCGCACAATCCATCATGCGTCCTGACGAGACACAAAATGGCAGAACCCACTCAGCAAGGGCGTGGCTGGGGCACCCCCCTGGCTGAGTCTCTACTCCACCTTCATGCCACAATCCACTTGGAACCTCAGCTGGTGGCTCCTCCATGGAGCTGTCGCCACAGGCGTGTATGTGGCTAGCTTTACAGACACCCCAGTCTCCTGCCTTTTCTGCGGGGAGAGGGTGACCCTGGCACATATGACCCTCGAGTGTGCCAGGCTGCAGCCCCTCCATCTCCATCTCCAGAACCTCCTCCTGAGGTTCTGGTTGAATTTCACCCCGCACCTTTTTGTTTTTAGTCACCCCATCCATGGCCCTGCCAAATCCCAGGACCTCCTGGTCAACTTCCTCCTGGCTCTGGCCAAGTGGGCCCTGTACTTGACCAGGAAGGAGGCTCTGGCCAGGAAGGTGTCCAGAGACTGCACAGCCACTTTCCTCTCATTTTTCCGAACATGTTTTTGGGCAGAGCACCAGTGGGTGGCATCCATTGGCTCCTTGGATGCCTTTGAGTGTGGGGTTTGTGCGTGGATTGTGGGGGGCCTGTGGGTATGGGTGGTGTATGGGGAGCTGATCTGGAGGGTCCCCTGCCCCTCAACAGGGCACAGCTACCCCCTGAACAGCTCATGTACTGCAGCCCCACAGGGTCACAGCCCCACAACAGGGGCCAAAGTCCCCAACAGAGACCACATGCCCCCCCACAGGGGCTACCACTCCCACTCCTGCAGGCCCATGGCCCCCTGCCCAACCCCAGCTCCCAATCATGCCCTTCCTAATTCTCTCGGCTGGTTCCAGCCCCTGATCACTGCCCTGCCCGGCCCCAGCATCCCGTCAGTCACCAACTGTAGCAGCAACCATTGGTGCAGCGGGGGCCAGCAGAGATCAGCCCTTGCCACCTGGCACTTGAGCTGCCACTGCTGCATCACCAGGGTGCAGCCCAACTGGTAGGGTGCCCAACCACCACTGCTATTGCCAGGGAGGGAGGGTTGTGTGGGGAGCAGGGCAGGCAGGAGAGCAAACAGGGATCAGGGGCTGTGATCAGGGAGTGGGTGGGGGAGTGATCAGGGAGCAGGGGCCAGGCAGGGGAGCAGTCGGGGAGCAGGGGCCGGGCAGGGGAGCAGTCAGAGAGCAGGGGCTGGGCAGGGGAGCAATCGGGGAGCAGGTGGAGCAATTCAGGAGCTGGGGACCCAGCAGAGGAGTGATCAGGGACTGGGGCCAGGTGACCCCCCCATGATCCCCTTTCCCCTCCTCCAGCCCCCCACCCCTTACTTACCTGGCATGAAGTTGTGTCCAGGTGCCTGCAGCCTGTACTGCTGCTTGTCCTGCATGGGCAGGCAATGTGCTTCAGCACCAAGGCAAGGACCAGCCATAAAGACCCTCTGGCTGGCCACCAGAGTGTCTCTGTGTAGGACCAAGCCTTCGGTTGCCTTAGGGCATGGTCTGGGACTGTGCCTTGCTCCACTGTTTCACGGTGTTTTTTTGAGGGTTTTTTTTACCTAGTTTTACCCCTGCGCTGCAAGTGCAGGGAACATTTTTTGGTTCTCACACATGCCATTTGCAGTGTCTCAAAGGGCGCTAAAACTGAAACAAGGGAAATGTGAGTTTAATGTTAAGAACTTTCTAACTGTTCTAACTGAGGCTATTAAGCCCTTAAACAGATTATTAGAGTGGCTGAGGAATCTGTCTCACTAGAAGTTAAATGCAGGTTAGACAAACTTTTCTCTGGAATGGTTAACACAGAGATGATTCTTTCTTAAGTAGGGAGTAGACTCGATGATCTCCTAAATTACCTTTCAGCATTATATTTTTGTGATTGATGTAAATGGTATCATGGGAGCGAATTAGGAAGGCAGAAACAAGTCCACAGTGGGCATGTCTACACGTGCACATTTACTGCTCGGTAACTGAAATTACTGCACGGTAACAGACTGCACAGCATGGGTGTGCATTTACACGTGTGTGCCTGTACTGCACAGTAAATAAGGTAACATATGCCAACTTGGGGTGTAAATGTGATACCTGCATCCGATTACTTACTTTGCAGTCAAACACATGTAGATCCCTTACTGTGCAGTAATACTGTATGTGTGGACTGACCTGGGACTAACTTTAGTCCCAAGTCAGTCTACACACAGCGTTACTGTGCTTTAATGACTGCACATGTAGACGCTGGCCTAAAAACCGCTTACTGAGCAGTAAGTAAATTTGCTACACAGTAAATGCACATGTAGATGCACCCAGGTAATGTTTTATGTTGTTCAGTAACCCTATATGACTTCACAAAAGCAATTGTAAAGGTTACCTTTAGAACATCCATTACTTTCAATATACTTGATGATAACATTATAGAGAACCAACAAAAGGTGTTCTCCTGTTCTTTGTAAATCATCTCCACGCGGTCATATTGCATCTTATGCTATCCTTGGAAAAATATGGTTCACACATCCTGCTGCAGATAAAAAATTTTCCATGCTGCTGTATAATATTATGGCTGTTTATAAGAAAGCACTTCACAAAAAAGCATTATTTCCAAGGTGAAAAATGAGCAGGGACAGCCACAATAGTTTATCCCCTGTTCTGGATCTATTTCTCTCTGGCTTTATAAAGTATGAATATCCTGGCAGATCCTGGAAAGTAAAAGTAACCCAGTGAATGCAACACAGGAGAATATTTGTTCTGTGCTTTTTTATGGATGCTTTGTATTTGGAATTCTTGATGATTGTTCTTTGCTTATTGAACAAGGTTGAGTGAAAGCAACCTTTTCATTTTTATGCTCACCTCTGCTCTTTCAGTGGCCTAAAATTTTGAAAATAATTTCTGAGCTGACATGTTTCAGCTGGTTTTGGCCCCAACATGACTTTATTTTTCTAAGTTTGAGCAAAAACGGTTCAGTCTTTTTGAGAATTAGGACACTAAAAGAAAAGAAATACTTTTTAAAAGAGAGAAAAAATGTTATTGCAAACTCCTTAGGTATAAAATATGACCTGGCATGAAAAATTAATTTTGGCACAAGGAAAGAGCTATAATTGAGAAGTGGTTTTGAATACTTTAGCAAGAACTGCCTTTGCCTTTCTATATTCATTAAAAAGTAGTCTTTTTGAAGAATGTAGACTCACTTTAATTACAGTCTGATCTCCTTTTATTTCTTTCCCATTGAGTTTATCTGTCTATTTAAAAATTAAGAACTGTATTAGCATCAGACTTCTCTCTTTCCAAAAACTGTGTTTCTTCATTCAGAGTGAAAGCCTGCAAAGATGTTAATAACTTGAGCAAACCCCAAGAATGCAATGTTATGCTATGCCCTCCTGGTACTGGGTTCTCACTGTTGAAAGTGGTCTTAAATCACGCTGGTCCAAATGACACCAAGTGCCAGTTATGCTGGCATGCTCCGCAACGCTAAGAGAAGACTGGTGAAGATACAGTCAGCAGAGAGGGGATTAATATGGAATAACATGATGCATTTCATATACAGAGAAGAGACTGGCTGTGTGGGTATGCTGTGAGAGCTCTGACACTGATGCTGAAGAATTGAGAGGGTGTGAGTTAGTGTATTTGGGGCTGCGGAAGCAGAGAAATCAAACTTCACTATTGATGGAGGAAAGCAAAAAGGGGAGCCAGGGAAGGAAAAGAATGATGGATTGAAAAAAGGAGTTGAAAAGAGAGGTGGAATGAACTGAGAGGGGGTAAAATTTTGGGGAAAATTATCAAGAAGACCATTTGTGAGAGGCTGGCAGAAGGCATGATGCTGAAGGATAGCCAACATGGTTTCATTGTGGGCAGGTCTGACCAACCTCATCTCCTTCTATGATAAAGTAACAAACCACTAGGATGTGGGACACGGTTGATGTCTGTCACAGAGCACTTAGGTGCCCTGCGCCTTCTAAAGAGGGAAAACTGCTAGGGAAAGAGCCCTAGCAGTGAGTGAGGAGCCCCAGCTGCTGGTTGCCAGGGCAACCAGAGTTAGCTAGTGGCCCACACCTGCCAGCAGTCAGCTGACCAGAAGGGGCAGAGCCTGGCTCACATTTAAACCCCATGGCTGAGGCCAGGCTGGCAGTTCCCTGCCAGCAGCCAAGGGGGATGGAGCTCTGCCTGCGCAAGCAAAGGGGAGAGGCCTGACTGCATGAGCAGCTCCTGATACTGTGGTGGGATGGAGTATTCCCCAGTAGGATTTGAATGACATTATAGTTGGGTGGCTTGAGTTTGTTAAAGCCCAGGGGCTTGTGTTTGATTTATTATTGTATAATACCAGTGGCTTGGGTGAGGCTATTAGGCATTGGAGGAGGCCTCATAGGGGACCCACAGCAGTGTGGGGACCCCGAGCACCAGAGAGTGCACCACATTGGGGGGTGCACCAACCCCGAGTGCCAGAGAGGGCCACAGAGAGCCCTGGAGAACCAGGGGCCCAGATTATAACAAGGACCAGGCCGAACAACGTCAGTTCCATCTGCAAGGCTTGGGGTGTGGTAAAGGGGTGGTTGGAGCCACACATAGCCCATAAGGCTCGGGTGCCCTGAAACACCCATTATAGAATAGGACCCACAAAGAGGTCCAGGGGGTCAGATATTACAGCAAACTGTGTCCAAGAGGACATGAAGGCAGATCTCCCTACTATATATTTTATCATCAAAGACATGGTGGGCGAGAATAGAGGCCCATTGGGCCAACTTGGCACAGGGAGGGGGCCTTGGGGAGATCACGACCCTCCTACAGGACCCCGCGCCGTGACAATGCCATATACTTGGATTTTAGAAAGACCTTCGATATGGTCTCCTATGATGCTCTTATAAAAAAAACTAGGGGATTGTGGGCTGACAGAGTCCATGGTCAGTTGGGTTGGGAACTGGCTAAGAGACTGAACTCAGAGGGTGTTAGTGTATGGGTCTATATTATCTTGGTGGGAGGTGGCCAGTTATGTCCTGCACAGTTCAGCTCTTGGTCCTATGCTGTTCGACATCTTTATCAATGATTTAGATGAGGATGTGGAAAGCATGCTGGCCAAGTTTGCGGACAGTACTCAGTTATGAGGAAAAGCAGTCACAGTAGGGGATAGGATGTGGATCCAAGTAGACCTGGATAATCTGGAAAGGTGGGCAGAGCAGAACTGGATGCAGTTCAATAAGCATAAATGCAGAGTGCTTCATCTGGGGAGAAGTAACCAGTGACATGAATATTAGAAGGAGATATCCTAGCCAGCATGATGGCTGAAAGGGACCTCAGGGTTATAGTTGACTACAGGATGAACATGAGTTGCCAGTGTGATGCTGTAGTCAACCAAGCTAATAACATTAGTCAATGTGTCATGATCAGGGCTAACGAAAAGATACTTCCTCTCTACTCGGTGTTAGTAAGACCCCAGAGCTGGAGTACTGTGTCTGGTTCTGGGCACTGGCCTTCAAAAAAGATGCGGAGAATCCAGAGAAGGGCCACAAGAATGATTAAAGGTCTGGAGGACAACCCTTATGGGAAACATTAAGGGATCTAGGACTGTTCAGCCTAAGAAGAGAAGACTGAGGGGGGACTTGGTGGCCATCTACAATTATGTAAGGGGTAAATATCGGGAGCTGAGAGAGAAACTGTTCGCTAGGGCACCCCAGGGGAGGACAAGGAGCAATGGCCATAAACCGTTAGAGGACTGTTTCAGGTTGGATGTAAGGAAGAACTTCTTTACGGTAAGGGTGACCAGAATCTAGAATAGACTTCCCAAGGAGGTGGTGCAGTCCCCAACCTTGGAAGTCTTCAAGAGGACACTGGACAGACACCTTTCTGGGATCATTTGATCTCAGCAGTATTCCTGCCCAGAGCAGGAGGGTTGGACTTGATAATCTTTCAAGCTCCCTTCCAGCCCTTATTTTTTGTGATTCTATGATTCTAAGAGGCAAGTGAGCTTGGAGGAAGCTTGAAATGGCAAAGAAAGTCATCTATAAAAAGGGAGAAGTACAGACAGAAGAAGAAGGATGAGGAATATGTGAGTGACTGGAAAGTGACACTAGTCCAAAAGGACTTGATTCTTGAGCAGAGAGTTTCCAGGCACTGGAGTCAGCTGCAGAGATAAAAGCAAAGCACAACAGTGCTGCTGGGGAATAAGATATTGGCAAGAACTATCACATCCACAGCCTTTTGCTATTTTTTACTATAATGAGCCAACATCACACATGGTATAGAGTGCATTATGGCCAGCTGCTTTTGTGCTTAATTTATTATAATCAAGTCATTGACAGAACTTCCAGAGGGGTGTACCATTATATGTTATGTTGCAGACTCATCTGTTGCCTCCCATTTTATTGGCTGTAATAGTAGTGTTTTAGGAAAGAACCTTCCAGCTATAATTTCCTTAGTACTCTAAATAATTAGTTACAGAGGAAAGGAAGTATAAAATGCAACACATCTCTAACACTAAAAAATATGGATTGGGAACACTGAAGAGATTTATTAAAGAGGCAATAGAACTATGCTCTGTGAAAAAAGGGAAAATCACAGTTACTGAAAACTAAGCTGTTTGTTAAGCCATAGCAAGTCTTATAAATCTCAGTGGAGTAATGAGGACAGTCGTTTGATATGAGGAAGACAGTCTTCCAATAAATAGGGAAGTTATCAGTAGGTGCATCTGCATGAGATGCCTGCTGCTCCATAGCCTAATAACCAAGAATCCTGGTTTTCTCTTTCTAAAATTCACAAATTCTCTGGTAAAGACCCCAGAATTCATGCTTAAAATGAAACACCACTATAGATAGAGAGATAGATAGATATGAATTAAACACAATGTTTTACTGAAGCATTTAAAATGTTAAAGCCATTTGGAAGCCTACCAGGGCCTCATTCACTATAAGAAAATAAATTCTAAGTACCTGAAAATTTTGGTATTTGATTTGGGGGTTTTTAGGGAAAATAAGAGCTCCCCCTCCCCTTTCACTCACCAGGATGCAAGTTCAGGCCCCTCATTCCCAAGCCACAGCCTACTAGCCCTGTACATACCTCTCACACCCCAGCCCCCCGGCCCTGATGGTGCTCCTTACTAGTGCCCACCCACAGCCCTCTACCCCCCCAGCCCTACCAGAGGGGGGCCCCCAGCTGCCAGGACTATAGGTCCAGGGACTTGTAGCCCCCTGCAGCAGCGTCCAAGCCCTGGCTGCCACCCGCAGAAGGCAGTGGCCACTGGCCCAAGCAGGGAGCAGAGGGAGGATCGACGAAAACACCACCTGAGCTCCCAGACCCCTAAGCCCCGCTCCCAACTCCCTGTAGCGCCTCATGACCTGGCTGGGGGTGCTCCGAGCCATGTCATTGGTGCCCACATGAATAAGGAGCATGGGGTAGTGGTCTGTGGGCCGGAGGAGCTGCGGGATCCTCTCTGCACTTCAAGAGGGACGGGGAGAACCTGGAGAGGGTCCAGAGGAGGCCACTCATATGGTTGGGGGCCTCCATGGCCAGCCCTATGAGAAAAGGCTGAGGGACCTGAATCTCTTCAGTTTCCACAAGAGGAGACTGAGGGGGGATCTTGTGGCTGCCTACATCCTTATCAGGGGCCACCAGCAGGGTCTTGGGGAAAGTCTGTTCACCAGGGCCGCCCTTGGAGTCACCAGGAACAATGGCCACAAGGTGAGGGAGGATAGGTTTAGGTTAGATATTAGGAAGAACTACATCACGGTAAGGGTAGCCAGAGCCTGGAATAGGCTTCCCAGAGGGGTGGTGCTCTCACCTTCCCTGGAAATCTTCAAGAGGAGACTGGATAGGCACCTGGCTGGGGTCTTAGATCTCTCCCACCCCAGTGCTCATTCCTGCGACTCGATGTTCTGTCTAGGTCCCTTCCAACTCATTGATTCTATGATTCTAGCAAGAGACTAAACCTTTCAGATGCTGCTGCTCCAAGAGAGGCAGCTCACAAAAGGCACAGATCACTTCAGACACAGCTTCATATGTTGTTTCTTCATCTGTTCCCCAGAGGACTGTGATTGGAAGGGAACTCAGAGAAAGATCACAGTCACTGGCCAGCTACAAATGTCAGTACCAGAGCAGTCTTTCCTCCTCTCCCCCCAGCCTTTTCCATATATGAAAGATCACCCCATCCCCCTCCCTCTTCTCAGTTTCTGTTTGCTGCAAGCCTTCTGAATCTCCAAATCTCTCTAAATCTCTCTGAATTGATTCAGAGATTTCCGATTCATTTCCGACCTTTTAATCGGTCTCGCGATTCGATTCGGATTTGGAGATTCGGTCACCAAATGAGGCCAAATCTCCTCCAACTCGAATTGGCTACCAAAGCTTCACACAGCCCTAATGTTCACCTGCCATATCCAGACAGGTTTTTTTATGTTCTATGATCATTAGAGCATGTAAGCCAATGGCTGACAATAACCATTGTGCTACAAGAGAATGAGATGCTTGAAAGAGTCTCTGTTATGCTTCTAGGTTGTATTTAAAGAAAAAAAATATTATAGGCAGATTTTCCCTCCTCTTAATACTTTCCAAAAACCTAAACATTTAGGGCTTAATCCCAGACTACATATTACCTGCATAACTGCAACCCTATTCCACCCTGCTCAGGCTCCTGAAAAAAGTGATAACCCCTACCTTTTAATACTCCATTATGTTAGCTCTGAGGCTTAGTGACAAAAAGCAGTTTTCAGGAACAGGACTCAGACACCTTCTGCAATTACTCATTTTCAGACACTCAGGAAAGGTGGAATATGATCTGATTTAGGTGTCTAAATCCACTTACGAACCTAACAAGTGTCAGATTCCATTCTACTTAGTGCTAATACATGATATTGTTTCCTGAAGTGCTACTGAAATGATTATAGGTGTAAGCAGTACCTCAATATGACAAGAAAGTCTTCCAGGTAATAGGGAAGTCATTGGTGTGTCCAAAAATGATTGAAGATGCCAATCAAAGATTAGCATATTTGTCTGCACGCATGACAAATAGTTCTGAGGGGAAGGAGTAGATCCAAGTGATGCCAGATCACAGCTCCTTCCTTCTGTTTCTTCTCTCATCTGTCTGCCTCCAAACTGAGGCAAGTTTTCTTGAAATGAACAGTGCCTTGTAGTACTGCATAGCACCATTGAGGAATGAAACGATATCTAACAGAGAATATTAACAGCTATCTTTTGGGACTACACAGCTATTCTTCCACCTCCAATGTGTATAATTCTTCTTCTCGTCTTCATGGGTAAGACCATGTAATTTTTCCTTTTTGACATGCTCTCAGTGTGACTTGTCTCTGCAAATAATCTGATAATCATAGCCATGGTCCCTGAAAACATCAATTTATAGTGTTGTCATGTATCATTTGACATGATAATTGTTGCTCTTTGGACCATAAAAGTCTTTGGCTTAGGTAGCATGACAAAATCAATTTTACTCTTGAGAAGAAAAGGTAAGATTGAAAGGATGCTGTGTGCCTGTGTTGCATTTGCCATCTGGTCAAATGTCAGACTCTTGACTTGAGTGTGAGGACACTTTGAATGAATTCAGCCCGTTCACTCTTGAATGTATAATGAAATATTTTTGCTAGCTGTTCTTTAAATTTCACTTTTAAAACTTAGGAGGATTTAAAACTGCAGCCTTTCTCTCTCATTATTTACCCCACTTAATTGAAAATATTCTATGTTTTATGAACAGATAATAGAGAAGTGCTAGTGGCTCAAAGAAAAAAGACTCCTAATTTGTATTGTTGGTGAAAACCAAGCAACTGTAAACTAAAAGAACAAAAGACCAGTGAAGTCAATTAACTCGCACTGACTACAATAAGTTTGTGGTCAGCAACATGGCAGAATCTTGGGAATACATTTTTTACTACTGATGTGTTTGAGCAATATACATTGATCTTATTATGTTGTGATCCTCCTTGTCCATGTGCCCTTGCCTCTGCTGGGGGAGGGGGCGTTAATTGTTGGGTTTAGTTTTCTGTCCTCTTCTTGTTAGGTGTAAAAAATGAAATATTCATTCTGGTGACATTTTGGAAACCTACTACTTCTCCCAGTTTCTTTGGATAAATTTAATCATGGATCCACACATGCAAGCACGTGTGCTTGCAGCAGCTCAAATAGAAGCAGTGCAAATTTGAGCTGGGGCTTTTTGCCTCTGTGCATATGCTTGGACATGCACTTTGTTGTGGAGCAAATTGTGCCACTCAAGGCAAAATAACCCTGCCTGACTCCTCCCAGATCTGCAGCCAGGGGGAGCTAGAGTCCAGGGCCAACACCTATGCTGTCCCCAGCAGTATAAAAAGCTTCCCTGTCCTGACTCCAGCAGTATAAAAAGTGGACTGGCAAGTAGCTCAGGGCTACTTGCTCTCAGGAGCTTCTGAGGCCCAGGCAGTTGGTACCTGGGGACACTACCCCTTGTGCCAGCTGGACTGCTGAAGCAGCCCTGAGAGTTCCTGCACCCTTTACCCACTGCAGCAGTCTGGCAGTGGGGGCTGCTGCCTGGCTGTGACCTGCTGTGCACCTTCCAGACCTGGATGAGGCATCTGCCCCTCTGGGCCAGCTGCCAGTGGGCTGTGGCTGCAGAGTTGGTTCTTGTATGGCACTACTGCCATGTGCCCCCTGCCTGGCCATCTGGGCAGCTATCACCCAATTGATGTTCTGGGTGTGGTGGCCTGCTTTGAACTGTCAAAGCATGTCTTCCTGGCCCCAATTGGCCAGGAGGTCAGCCACAGCCAGCTAGGTCCAAGGTGCCAGCTCTGAGCAGGCAGGGTCCTGCCACTGGCCTCCCGAGCAGGAATTCTGGTGTTCCCTATTGGAAAACTGAAAAATCCCTGATAAAAAATCCCAAAGTAACTCTGTAAAATACCCCAAAATCCATGTTCCTCCACAATTAAAACAAAAGACCACTATAAGGAGAGAGTAAAGAGTGAGACAGAGAGAGAGCAATCAGTTGGGCAATGTTTTATTGACATATCTACAGTGTTAAAGCAATTTGGAAAACTACCAGTGTCACTATCATAATACTAAAATGAACTCTAAATACATGTTTCATGAATTCATGAATACATGAATATATATTTTGCTGCCCCCCACAGGGGCTACAGCCCCCCAACAGGGGCTACTCCCCCTGCAAGGGCCACATGCCCCCCCACCCCCACTTGCTCCCTCAGCCCCCTGGATTGCTGCCCCGCCTGGACCCCCCCCGCTGTCTCCTGCAGCCCCCCCCAATGGCTGTCCCACTTGCACCCCCAGCCCCCCATGGCTGCCCCCGCAACCCCAGCCTCTAGCACTTAAAAAAAAGCCTCTGCTCAGTGTAGCAGGGGTTTTCAGGCTCCATGGCTTCCCGGCAGAGCCCCCCCAGGCAGCAGGGGGCAGCAGGGCCAACAGCTGTCACCCTACCCTGAACTGTGTGAGCAGGGCCCCAGTGACCTAGATGGCAGCTCTTACTGCCAGTAAGTGCCGGGGGGTTGCTTTTCCCCCCCTTGATGCTGGGGTGGGGGGGCAGGGATGGGGGGGGGGATGGGGCTGGGGCAGGGAAGGATTGGGGGGCTCAGGGGCAGGCAGGGGGTGGGGCTGGGCAGGGAAGGGATCGAGGGGGCTGGGGGAATGGGCAGGGCCAGTGGGGTCCCCCCCCATGGTCCCCTCCCCCCTCCTCCAGCTCCCCAACCCCTTACTTACCGGCAGTGGAGCCTGGGTCCAGCTCCCTGCTGCTGGCACAAGAACGAGGGCTTTTTTTCTGTGGGGTTTTTTGGTCCCTGGATATCCAGGGATCTAACTTTGCTCCCGCGCTACAACCTTGCAGCATGGGGAACATTTTCTCATTCCTGCACATGCCTCTTGCAGCATCTCAAAGGGGTTTGAGACAGGGCAGGAAGCACATGCTGGCTTGTCTGGACATCCCCATTGAGGCTATTGTCAAATATGCAAGTAAAACAATTACACTCATTGTGTCACTCTTTAAGGAAGATCAGCCTAGTAGAGATCTTTTAGATTCAGAACAATGCAGCCTTGCTACTCTGACATTGACCCCACATTAATCACAGCTGTGACATTTAACCTAAATTTACAGACTTTCTTTCCTCCCATCCTTCCTGTTTACCCTGGCCCATGGCATGCTTTGTTACTTTTTGTCTACCACCTATGTACAGAGGTAAAACGCACTGTTAGTCATCTGAGAGTTTATATTATATGTCCCTAAGGGTTGTAATTTCAAAGCATGAACAACTGTTCATATTATTGCTAACTTCACAGTATGAAACTGACTACTGTGCTCGGCGTAAATGCTCCTCTTCACTGCTGTGAACAGAAATAAGTGCAAATTGGTGGACCTGACTACAGGACTGGAAGGGAGAAGGCCCTTATGTACCAGATGTTTTACAGAAAGGTGTAAGAGATAATATTAATGAACAACTACAGAATAGGCCCACAGTTAACTTAGCTCTTTTCCATCATTTGCCATGCACAGAAACAAGTATTCATACCTCATACAGAATGATAAATTACAGACCACGTTATACAAGAAACCCACAGACCAACATACATATCTTCACAGAACCAGCAATCACCCTAAACACACCAAAAAAGCTGTGATATACAGCCAAGCCCTCAGATACCACCGAATTTGCACTGAAGAGAACACCCGGGATTGCTACCTCACCAATCTTAAAAAGGCAACTTAAAAACCCAACAAGGACACTCTTCCAGAAAGACAGATCACACGTTTGAAAGAGCCACCTGGATACCACATGAAGGACTGCTGCAGTACAGAAGAAAACCCCCCACGAATTGCACACCACTGGTTAAGACATATCACCCCTCCCTTGAACCTGTACAGAAAATCCTCAAACAATTGCAACCCATACTAGAAAGAGACCCTATTCTTAAAGAGATCTTCCCAGAGCCACCCATCCTAGCTTTCAAAGAAGCACTGAACCTCACCAACCTCCCCCAGAAGCAAACTTCCTCAGACTCAGAACACACCAAAAGGATCCAGACCATGCCATGACAAGAAATGCAAAACCTGTCAACACATCTCCACCACCCCCACAATCACTACACCCCACAACAGAGCCATCAGCATTCCTGGATCTTAAAGCTGCGCCTCCAGAAATGTAATATATCTCATCCAGTGCACCAAATGTCCAGATGGAAAATACGTAGGTGAGACCAAACAACAACTGCTCACCAGAATGAATGCACACTAGAAATCTATCAAAGACAGGAATACCCTGTCTGGTGGGACTGTGGTGTCGACACCCACACAGTCAATTGGGTCGCCAACTGGCTGAAGGGCTGCACCCAGAGAGCGGTGGTGGATGGGTCACTTTTGACCTGGAGGGATGTGGGCAGTGGGGTTCCACAGGGCTCAGTCCTCGGGCGTGTGCTGTTTAACATCTTCATCAGTGACTTGGACGAGGGGGTAAAAAGCACCCTGTTCAAATTTGCTGATGACACTAAGATGTGGAGGGATGTGGGCACACTAGACGGGAGGAATAGGCTGCAATCGGACATAGACAGGTTACAGGGGTGGGTGGATGAGAACAGGATGGGATTCAACACCGACAAGTGCAAAGTGATGCACCTGGGGAGGAACAAACAGCACCATACCTACAGGCTGGGGAACTCCCTTGTCAGTACAGAGGCAGAAAAGGATCTTGGAGTCATCATTGACTCCAAGATGAACATGGGCAGACAGTGTGGGGATGCAGTCAGGAAGGCCGACCGCACCTTGTCATGCATCCACAGATGCATCTCAAGCAGATCCAAGGAAGTGATCCTCCCCCTCTATGCGGCTCTGGTCAGGCCACAGCTGGAGTACTGCATCCAGTTCTGGGCGCTGCACTTCCAGAGGGATGTGGACAACATGGAGAGGGTCCAGAGGAGGGCCACTTGCATGAGCAGGGTGCAGCAGGGCAGGGCAGGGCCTATGAGGAGAGGCTCAGGGACCTGAACCTGTTCAGCCTCCACAAGAGAAGGCTGAGGGGGGATCTAATGGCCTGTTACAAACTAGTCAGAGGGGACCAGCAGGCACTGGGGGAGTCCCTGTTCCCCTGAGCACTACCAGGAGTGACTAGAAATAACGGTCACAAGCTGGCAGAGGCTAGATTTAGACTAGATATCAGGAGGCACAACTTCACGGTCAGGGCAGCTAGGATCTGGAACCAACTTCCAAGAGAAGTGGTGCTGGCTCCTACCCTGGGAGTCTTTAAGAGGAGGTTAGATGTACACCTTGCTGGGGTCATTTAACCCCGGTACTCTTTCCTGCCATGGCAGGGGGTTGGACTCGATGATCTGCTCAAGTCCCTTCCGACCCTAGAAACTATGAAACCCAGTTACCTGTGGGGGCACATTTCTCAAAAGAAAACCACTCCCTCTCCAATCTCTCAGTCCTGATCTTCAAAGGGAATTTACAAAACACTTCCCAGAGACAAGCCTATGAACTCCACTTCATCAACCTCCTGAATACTAAATATCATGGACTAAATATAGACATTGGATTTATGACACATTATAATCTGTCTGACAGCTGACTTCCCAGGTGCTTCTCCACTATTCATCCCCCTTCTCTCCCTGGAACCCAGCCTGTCACTCACCCATTGACTCCTCAGTCTACATTTTCACTGACTGTCTGTCTTGTATGCAGACCAGCACAGCCTCTGGCTTCTTTACTTTTCATTCCATCCGGGAAGAACACACATCAACTGCTGAAACTTCCTTAGCCTGATGAAGGGCTTTTGAACCTGAAAGCTTGCTTTAAAATTGTTCTACACCTATTTAAGTTGGTCTAATAAAATATATCAGATTCACCCAGAGAACCTTGTCTGCCTATGTCCTTAGACCAACATGGCTACAACCTACACCCCTGCCTCATACTTGTACGTTTAAAAAAAGTATATAGTATTCTATATAAACCTCTCTATTAACTATTGTCATCAGCTCTGGAAAAAAGTTTGACACCATACAATAGGTCTTACTGCAAGAATTCTGTCCCACAGGAGGAACAATAAAATGTTCTTAGCCTATGTCTGCAAATACAAAATGATATAAAATTAAGAAGTCAATTCCTCACTTAGCTATCCAATAATATTGATCAGGCACAGAGTTTCACAATTTAACACCAAGCTTATTGCTGTTCAGGTTACCTCAATGTTACCCAAATTTGTATTTTTTTTCCTCTTTCATTTTTAAAATAAGATACTAACATTTTGGCATGTGAGCTGGCATGAGGTAGTATCCTCTCATGCCAAAAATGTGTGCGCAAAAAATGCTCATGCACACTCTAACCAAATTATAAATGCAATACCAAAAGCGCAGCTAGCCAGGGCAGTACTGTGGGCAGTGTCTGTGCACAGTGCAGAAGGAGCAGCTGGAGGTTCACTTCTATTGGGGGGTGAGGGCAGTGATGTGTGTCAAGCTGCCATTTAAATACTGACTTTTTCCCTACCAAATATGGGGGGGGTCTTACCCCCACCCTCCTCCCACAGCAGCAAACCTATGGCCCCTGCTCCTACACCATGCACCACTGCTGTTGCTTTTGCCCTTCCTGTTGCCAGAGGCAGAGCTTCAAGGAAGGGCTGGGAGGATTGAGATGGGAACAGGAGGGTGAGGTGCCCTCCAGCTCCATTCTGGCACCACTCCCAGTTCTCCTTAACCCCCATCATTACCCTGCTGTGCAGGATATTTTTTTATATTAGCAACATTTAGTTTTCCAGGAAAGTTCTTTTTCTCTCCCTGGCACATCAGAACACTTTGCTTATATGCTGAGAATTGAGATTTTCATTGTCATGTAAGATTAAGAGAGTTGCTGGAAAAAAATCTGCCAGAGACATGGACATTGCTGTTATAGTCATAACTGCAGTAAGATTTACCAGTATCTTTGTCTTTTCACAGATGCATAGATTGTAAGGGGCTGGAAGGGACTGTGAGATCATCGGGTCCAACTCCCCTGCACTAGGCAGGAAAGGCAACTGGGATCAGATGACTCCAGCAAGGTGACCATCCAGTCTCCTCTTGAAGATTTCCAGGGTAGGCGATTGCACCACCACTGGAGGGAGCTTATTCTACAGTCTGAGTTTCGTATGTGAGCTGGTATGAGGTAATAGCTTCTCATGCCAAAAATGTGTGTGGAAAAAATGCTCATGTATTCTCTGTCCAGATTATAGATGCAATATCAGAGGTGCAACTGCATTTTCTCATGTGACTTCCAATTTTTCTGCTCTAATGAAAATTCATTTACTTTAACAGCTGCATATAGAAAATTGAATTGAAATGTTTTTATTGACCGAGTTCAGTGAACAACAGAAATAATATGTTTTATACTTTTGTTTAATTAAATAAGCACCAAATAGTGGAACAAAATCACACTTAAGCATTTAATTCCACTTCTGTGTATAATAGGTAGCGTAGAATCTGGCATTTAAATTATACCTTAGTTCCCCCTCTCTAAAAATGTGGATAATAATACTGTAAATAAAGTTCCCGCCCCCCCTCAATGGGGGAGCTGTGAAAAGAAAGGGAGACTGTGAAATTCTCAGATACAGCTCTTCAGTATCTTGTGTTTTGTGTAAATATGAAAAGATATGGAAATATACACAACTTCAGATGGTTATAAACAAATTTCCCCTTAGGATTTGGTTAGATCATTGATTCCAGTAGGCTCACTAGTGTGAAAAAAGCAATGTGTTTGTTTGGCCCTACTGCTGCTCACTGATAAATGGAAAATAAAAAATTTAATGGAAGACATTTAAAAAGGAATATAACAAAAGAGGGCTGAGTAGTAAGGTGCATTCTCATCTTGCCAGTTGATCCCCTCTCTCAACCTCACTTAAGTATCTAGCATAAAGATTTATGTACATTTATGATAGAGAATTACATACACTAAAGAAGTCCGTTTTTAACCATGTTACACTTTATATTTGTTTT
The DNA here is from genome assembly GCF_052110815.1 of Crocodylus siamensis. Classification (NCBI taxonomy): domain Eukaryota; kingdom Metazoa; phylum Chordata; order Crocodylia; family Crocodylidae; genus Crocodylus; species Crocodylus siamensis. The sequence continues at coordinate 276,047,382 of NC_143395.1, read as the reverse complement.
TTAGAAGTCTCATACATATACTGGGATAGTTCATTGAAGCATGAAGATGCTTCACTATATGCAGAGTCTTATCGGAGTGTGTGAGTTCATTTGTATTAATTATATTATTTCTCTATATAAGCATAATGAATATGTAGAAATGGTTGGCCTTCTGCCTCATCTGAAGGTAGGCATTTTAAATGGGTTTTCTATGGGCACACTGCAAATTGTATAGCTACTCACATGGCTAGGACTTTGTTAGTGAAAACACCTGAACACATATTTTAAACCATCACGCTGTTTGTAGTGATAGGACTACTGACTAGTCCTGCTGCAGAACCAATTAAAAGTGTGGAGAAGCAAGATGTTTGTAATGCTTTTTCATACACCAACCAGTAGGCCAATCGAGTAGTCTTATGCAAAGATATCTTGGAGACTGATTCACACAAGGAATGTTCTGCACTGACCCTGAAGTTGCCAGTTAATTCAAAGTGCATGATCTTTTATTCTGGCAATGGTGCACAATGCTAAATATGCAGAGCTTCATCCTAGGACTCCACGTTCATCAAGGGAATGACAAGCCTTACCTGAAAATTGAACAAGTTGCATATAGAAATTTTTAATAAGAAATAAATATGTAACATGAGAAATCTGTAAATTTTAGTATTAGCAGCTAGCCCTTAAGCATAGGTATAATTTCAAGCACATAAATAAAATCATTAAGAAGCTTTCTATTGAACTCTATCTGCATTGGATTATACCTGCATTCTTTTTGTTTGAGTGACACTACTTAAAACACCAATAGCAGAAGAGGCCCTTGAAGCTTCTATTTGGTTTATTTACAAAAGCCTGCATTGTCTCTCTCACCAGTATAAATACAGAGTAAACCCTCAAAAATCTGTGTTGTTCCAACAGGATAAAACTGTTAGGCCTCAGATCTCAATGCTCGATAGTGTGCCTTACAAATTAACCTTATTTATCATTTTTCAGACAAAGCTTTGTTACTGATTAATCCCAGGCAGTGGTCTGCTGAGAGTTAATCAAGATCACAGTGTAGAACACACACAGTTACGTGTGAGAAACTAAAATGAAATGATAGCTAGCAATTGAGACAACTGAAGGAGCTTTCTAGGTAGTTACACCATAATGACTAGTACTAACGAATTATTGAACCCAAACTCACTTCACTACATATTTACCACATCTGGGAAATGACTAATTATTCTAGCAAGAATGGAATAAAGTCTGTGACAGCACAGAAAGCAGTTGACATAGAATTTGCTTGCAAATTTTTATTCCCAATTTTTATTAACTGCCAGACAAATGGTTTTGTGCTCTTATCAAGTGGTCCCTGGTGACAAATATTTTCCTTTTTTTCTTCAATCTGCATCATGGTATTTAAAAACATTTAATTTTTATTTTTCTATTTATATTCATATTATAACTTTACAATAAATGACTGGTCTTTGTGCAAAGAGAACAAAAGTGATAGAATTACAGGTCTGAAAAGGCTCTTAAGATGGAATCCAGTGGACCTAGACTATCCCTGGCAACAGTTTAAATATTTTTTTTTACTGAAAACTCCCTTAAGATGAAGTTAAACTATTCTTAGTGGTGAGAGATAGAACAGAATGAGGAGCAATGGTCTCAAGTTGCAACAAGGGAAGTTTAGGTTTGATATTAGGAAAAACTTTCTCACTAGGAAGCAGGTGAAGCACTGGAACAGACTACCTAGAGAGGTGGTAGAATTTCCATCTTTGGAGGTTTTTAAGACCTGGCTTGACAAAGTCCTGGCTGGAATGATCTAGTTGGGGGTGGTCCTACTTTGAGCAGGGGATTAAACTAGATGACCTCCAAAGTTCCCTTCCAACCCTAATTTTCTATGGTTCTATGGGTGCGCCTACAAAAGACACATTGATGCACATTAGAATAATTTAATGTGCATTACATGTGCACATCTGCACCTGTGCACCCTTAATGCACATTAAAAATGGCAAAAATAAGCTAATTGCACCCGATTTTGATACCTGTAAATGCAGGTATCAAATTTAGGCACAATTAGTTAAAGTGCATTAACCCACATGTAGGGTTAACTAACATTAGTGTCGGGTCTGTCTGGCCACTGGGGGCACATGGGAGGGCTGCCAGGACTTGGCACTAACTTTAGTGCCAAGTCCCTGCATGTGTAAACACCTGCCAAAAATCACTTCATGTGCATTAGCTTAACGTTTATTAAATTAGTCACACTTAAATGCATGTGTAGAGACACCCTATGATTCTATGATTAAAAAGGTTTCCACACCCTCCATATTTTCCAGTGTTTAACAATTTCTATAATCAGAGGTAAGGGATGAACAATCTTCACAGTCTAAATTTCCCTTGCTGCAAATGCAGCCAATTACTGCCCAGTCTCTACCATATCCTTGGTGGATATTATGACATTTATCACATGACTTGATAAGTTACCAAGTACATGGAAGACTGCTATTGTACTCCACATTCATATTCGCTTTTCAAAATTAAACCCAGTCTTCATAGGTCATGGTTTCTAACACTTATTTTTCTTGTTGCTCTCCTAGGCTCCTCAACTCGTCTGCATCTAAGGACCAGGGAGAAAACATTATATAATATTCCAGATGAAGCCTCACTAGTAGATTGGAATAATTGCCTCCAGTATCTGACATGCAACACTCCTTTTAATACATCACAGAATTAGACTTTTATGCACTAATTATGCATTCATTTTGTTCATTTTTGCTTCCATATAACTCCCAAAACCTTTTCTGTGGTACTATTGCCTAGACAGCAATTTCCCATTTGTATATTCATGTATTCGTTTTTTCCTCCCTAAGAGGGAGGTTATACACTACAATTAGAGCATACTAAGGTCACTTAAAATTGTGAGTTTCATAGATTTCATAGACGTTAGGGCTGGAAGGGACCTTGGCAGATCATCGAGTCCAGCCCCCTACCCCAGGGGCAGGAAGTCAGCTGGGGTCATAGGATCCCAGCAAGATAAACATCCAAATTTATCTTGAAGGTGTTCAAAGTAGGTGCTTGAACCACCTCCAATGGCAGGCTATTCTAGAACTTGGGGGCTCAGTCAGTAAAGAAGTTCTTCCTTATGTCCAGCCGGAAATGGTCTTAGAGGAGTTTATAACTGTTCGACCTTGTCATCCCTTGGGGCACTTAGGTAAACAAATGTTCCCCCAGATCCTGGAGAATACCCCTTATAAACTTATAGGTGGTCATCAGGTTGCCCCTGAGCCTGCACTTTTCCAGGCTGAAGAGTCCCATGGCTCTCAGCTTCTTGTCATAAGGTCTGTTTTCCTGATCTCTGATCATGTGCGTGGCTCTTCTCTGGACTTTCTCAAGCTTTTCCACATCCTTTTTGAATTGTGAAGTCCAAAACTGGACGCAGTACTCCAGCTGCGGCCTCACGAAGGCCGAGTACAATGGGAGAATGACATCCTGGGATTTGCTCAAAGCATCTCTGGATGCAAGCCAGCATTTTGCTCACTTATTAGCCACAGTATCACATTGAAGGCTCATGTTCATCTTGTGGTCAATCATGACCCCCAAGTCCCTTTCATCCGTAGTACTAGCCAGTGTAGCACTGCTGAGCCTATAAGCATGCTGCAGGTTTTTCCTCCCAAGGTGGAGAACCTTGCATTTTTTGGTGTTAAACACCATCAGGTTCTCATCTGCCCATTTCCTGAGTCTGTCAAGGTCAGCCTGGATCGCCCCCCTGTCCTCAGGTGTGCATGCTTTACCCCAAAGTTTGGTATCATCAGCAAACTTGGCCAGTCCACTTCTTATATCAATGTCTACATCGTTAATGAAGATGTTGAACAAAATAGGTCCAAGGACAGAGCCTTGAAGGGTAAGGAATCACCGTCACCCAGGTGTCACCCTTGGGTGAAAAACCAATGTAAACTACCCATTTAGCAAGTTGGCTTTTTCCTGGGCATTGGTTGTCAGCTGCCCTATCTGGTTTAGGGGTCCAATGTTGCCCTTGCTTTTCCTCCAGCTCTGAACGTATCTAAAAAAAGACTTTTTATTGTCCTTCATACTTGTAGCTAGTTGGAGTTCACTCCCTGCAGGTCCAGACCAGTGCAGAATATTCCTCCTTGTTGGTGGATCCAGTCCTCCATCCTTTGTAGGTCTTTCTTTTTAGACACAGAAGGTCTGCTAGTTCCTTGCTGAGCCAAGGGGGCTGCTGTGCCCTTTTGCTGCCTTTCCTCTGAGACAGAATAGCCTTAGCTTGTACATCTAGGATCGCCCCCTTGAGGAGCAACCACTCTTCCTGAACTCCCCTCTTCTTGCAGTCATGGTCCCTTAGGGCCTCACTGACAAGACTCCTGAGCTTGTCAAAGTCAGCTTTCCTGAAGTTGAGGACTTCAGTACTGCTGACTGACTTGCCAGCTTTATGGCAGATGGTGAAGGTGATCAGCTTGTGGTCACTGTCACCCAGCTTCCCTGCAATTGTTAGGTCACTGATTAGGTCATCCCCGGTTGCTAGTACCAGGTCAAGCAGCGCTTTACCTCTCATCAGCCCATAGAGGTACAAACAACATCTGATGTTTTTGTGTCAGATACAGGTCATCTACACATGAGAGGAGGCTTTGCAACTGCTCAGATTTGTCCAAGCACTCTTCCCATGAGATGTCTGGGTGGTTGAAGTCTCCCATGATAACCATGGGCTGGGAGCATGCAGCCTCAGCTAATTCCATGGTGAACTCCTGGTCAAGCTCTTGACTTTGGGTGGGAGGTCTGTAACAGACTCCCACCATTATGTCCCTTGTGCTGTGTTCCCCATGGATGTTACCCTGGGGGTCTCCAGGTGTCCATCCTGGGTGCCAATGTCAACTTGCAGGGATACGTAGTTTTCCTTGACAGAGAGAGCTACACCCCTGCCCCTTTTGTCCACTCAGTCTCTCCTGTACAGGTTATAGCCATCTATACCTGTGGCCCAGTCATGGGTGGAGTCCCACCAGGTCTCCGTTGTCCCTATGACATCGTAATTATTTGTCTTAAGCTGGAGGACAAGTGCCTCCTGTTTATTCCCCAAGCTCCTGGCATTTGTGTACAGGCAAGTTCATTAACAAGTGCTTAGTATTCTCTAGGCATCTTAAATTCATGCCACTACTTCAGGCAAGGATTATCTTTGAACAATACTACCTTTTTGCTCCACTAAGATAAAATAGCTAATTTGGAGTTCTCCAGAATCCCAGGGAACACTTCTTCCAGCATGGGCTAGCTAGCATCAAGAACTCTATGGCCCTGGAATGAAAGTTGGAGACAGCTGGGCAGCAGGTTAGTGGGAAGGGGTAACTGGGGAGAAGAGAAAGGAGGACAGGAATGGAGGGAAGGAAGCGGAGGAGCACATGAGAAATGGGGTAGGAAGCAAGGGTGGAGGGAGGGGACATAAAGGAAACAGGGTTGGGGGAAGGGGGCAGAGGTAATTCAAGTAGGGAGGGGGCACTGGTGGGAGAACAGGAGGGGTCCAGACCACCTTCCCTGCTTGTCCCTGTCATGGTAAAGTTTATGGTTGTATGCTGACAACACAGAAGAGCTGGAACTGACGTGCGCATATCAACTCTATGAGTGGAAAATTCCAGGGCTCACCCAGCACGTGCCCCCTGAGTGACCTCGGGACCTGTCAGTCATCACTGACCTACTTTCCTCACAGACGCATGCTCAGTAACAGCAGGAGCATGAGGTCATCGCTCTAGAAATTTCTTGAAGGAAAGCAGCCTGATTGGCTATGGGGCTGCTATAAAAGGTTGGTGAACCCCTCCCTCGGCGGGAGACCCGCTTAACTGACTGACAGAGGCTGGGACATCAGGGACTGTCTAGTCAGGAGAGATTACACCTGGAAGCAGAGGCTGTGACGGCAGGGACTGCTCTCCAGGGGGGCTTACCAGCCCACTGGTCTCCTCACTTCTATATACACGGTTGTTAGATTTCTTCAATTTGATCTCACGGTTACTGGACGGATTGGGCTTTTGATTCTGACTACGCTTTTGCTTGATCCATTTCAACTCGATTACGGTCTCTTCTTGTTATACCCGGCTTCGATCTCGGCTTGGCTATGACCATCTCTTCGTTGTCCATCTTGGACTGGTGTCACGATGTTATCAACAAGTTACAGTTTTGTTCTCGTTAACCGTTACCCACGTATGAGCTGTTGACCAGCCCTGGGACTAGCGAGTGGGCAGCCACCCCTATCCTTCGGGGTAGAAAGCAAGGGCTCATTTGTGAACCCCGTGGGCCAACAGACCCCTTCTGTTGTTTGTTATCGTTCCTGGTTGTTCGTAACTGTAACTGAAGAAAGCAACTCTGCCTACGCAACTAAGCGTAAGTGAATAAATCTCGTATATTTTGAAACCATACGCGTGTCCCGTACCACTCAGACTCATCGCCGCGAATCCCACCTGTCCATGTTCCAATACCACCCTCGACCCACCGTGACCTTGGAGCCCTGTTCCCCAACAGTCCCTTGGCTTATACTGTGGCTAAAGGGCCAGCTAGTGGAGCAGGCATGGAACAGACTTGACAACTCCTACCCACACGCACTTGCCAGCCCTCTAGTGTTAGGTCAAAGCAGTGCATGTTAGAGAGGGTATTAAATTTCAGTGTGCAGCTACTCACAGCACATGCTCACTTTAATACAACCAAACAATCCTTAGAGTTAGCATGTGCTAATTGTAACGTGTGACTACACCCCAAGGCTAAGTACAAACATTCAAAAAGCCTGAGGCTGAATTGATTCAATCTTCACAGGTTAGTCTAAGCTGCATAGACTGAACCAATAAGCAAATGAACAGACATTCACTTTTGATTCCAGAAATGCAGCCATATGACTTCAGTGGCCCAGTCCAGAAACAAGGGGGTGCTAGAGCATGCCTCCCTACTCATCTGGAGCAGACAGCTTGAGCCAAGTCTAGCCTGCCCACCCTGTAAAGGGGGAGGGAGGGTGGGAAGTTTGTGGGCAGGTGCAAAGTATCCTGGGATTCTGGGGGATTGTAAGTTAACTTGACTATGGAGGGGATCTGGGACAGAAGTTTAGTAAAGTGATTTAACTTGAGTCAGTTAAGTCTGATACTACATTCATCCAGGTTTATCATAAACCAGTTTCAGACATTTTGAAAGCAGTTTATGTGCATTGAACTTCTATTGTGTTACAGATTTGAACCAGTTTCCGATCACTTATACCAGTTTGTGTGTAACTTCTGTCCTTAGCCTAAGTGTAACACTTAGTACTTGTCTTACTGAAGTTGCGCTTAGTTGATTTCATACCACTTCTCCAATTTATTGGGATCACTTTGATTTGTAATCCTGTCCTCCAAAGTGCTAACAATTTCTGCAAATTTTAAGCATACTCTCTTTTCTAACATCCAAGTTATTAATGTAAATACTGAGTTGAACTGCATCTAGAATAGCGCTCTAGAGGTTCCCCCTTCAAATGTCCTAGTAGTCTGCCAGTGAAATATTGACAATATTTTAAGCACAAACTTCTAAACATCTGCACACCTACTTTCCTTTTTAATTTCATCTAGACCATATTTCTTTAGTTTCCTAATAAGAATGTCTTTCAGGATTGTCAAAAATCTTACAAAAGTTGCAATATATCACATCTGCTGCTTTACTCTTACAGTCCACTATGTCAGTTACTCTGACAGAAAAAGAAATTAAATTGGTCTGATTAATTTGTTCTTGACAAATCCTTGTTGGCAGTTCCTTGCCGCAGTCTCTCCTCTTATCACTATCTCATCTTTAATTTGTTATAGTATCTTTTTAGATATCAGGCTTAGACTAATGTGGCTATATTTTCCTGGGTTCTCCTTTCTCCTTTTTTTTTTTTTTAAAGGAAACCAGGTTGCAATTTGCTAGTGCCCTGAGATCTCCCAAATCCTCCATGAGTTCTTGAAAATAAACAATAGTGGCTGGGAGTTTGTTTTGTTAATAAGTACACTAGGTTGATCTTCATCAATTTGCCAGTTTGGATTTATCTAAATATATTGTTTCAGCATCCATGTTTCATCAATTGTTTTCTTACCTTCATCATTAAATAGGGAGTGTATGTTTTACTTTGTCTGGTTTTCTAAAGTATTGTGTAGGACCTTTTCTTATTGCCTATGTCTCTTACTAGTTAAAATTAATTTTGTACCGTTGTCTTTCTAATTTTTGTCCCTACATATGAGTGGTATTCCTTAATATTTGTCCTTATCTATAAGTTCTTCTTGCCGTCTTGTATAAGTCCTGTCTTGGTTTTTTTAGGCCATCTAAAATAGTCCTGATACACCTAGAATAGTCTGTGTCAGTGATTTTCAACCTGTGGCCCATAGACCCATGAGAGTCTGTGTAGCACATCTAGGGAGTCCATACAAGGTGGCTGTAAATATAGCAGCCCTGCCCAAAGGAGAGTGTCACCAGTGCTGCTGCACCCCCCATGGCCAGAGCTCACCCAAATGTCAGCAGCTGGCAGCCCAGCACCAGAAGGCAAATCACAGCTGGGCAGCCCTGTCTTACCCTACTGCTGTCACTGTTTCACAAGGGACCTGGTAACACTGTAGCCCCATGGCCCTTCTACTCACCTGGTGATACCAATCTACAAACTGGAACAGGTAGGTGCGTGTCAGAGCAAAAGAAAGAGACCAAGACAGAGATGCAGACAGAAACAGAAACAGAGAGCACCGTTTGAATGGAATTTCCATTGGGAACATTGGAAGTGTCTTGAGGCGCTTATGAAAAGCTTTCTCTGGAACACTGAGAACTGCACACATTTTTAGTGAAAGATTAGGTTCTATAAAACTGATGGGAGGCCACCAGCAAAAGTCTGGTGGGGTATCGAGATATCTACTAGCTCAGTCTGTGCCCTGACTTTTCATTTTCACAGCACATCTAATACATGTGAATGTGTGAAGGTTTGGTGTGGCAATCTGGGGGAATCCCTGGGTGAATGGTTGCCTCTGTATGCAGGGGACTGTATCTGATGTTTTTCATCAAGAAGCTTCAACTCTGGGTTTCTTGAGTAAAGAAAGCAACTTTGAAACATTTGAAGTCTTTGACAACTTTTTGGCTGAAAATGAGTTGACACTGGACAATGACGTGAAAAGCTAAATCAATGGGACACTTGCTGGCACTCAATTCTTAGTTTTGTCAGTTCCTTTTTGAAATGGGCATTGAAAATGTGTGGATATGCAATCCCTTTGTAGCAGACTGCAACTCTAGGTCCTGTCTAACAGCTAAAGAAGAGAAAAAATTACTCAAGTTATCCTGGGATAGAGGACTGAAACTTGAATTCAAGCAGGAACCTCTTGCCCAATTCTGGTTAAAATAAAAAAGGAGTACCCTGATCTGACAGTTGAGGCCATTAAAATCTTGATGCCATTCATCACCACATACTTATATGAAAGTGGGGCTTCAGCCTTAGCATCAATAAAAATGAAATACTGAAACAAATTGGATGTTGGAGGAGATATAAGACTGAAAATGTCTACCAAACTTTCACATGCTTTCTGCCAAGAAAGAAGCTCAACCATCTTATTAGAACAGATAACAAAATGGTGAGTTCACAAAGTTGTATTGCTGTTGTTATTGTTATTATTTTTATTTTTTACACAACAGCTTGTTAGTAATTATCTACTTATGCTTGCTATATACACAATACATTTCCAAAGGGGTTCATACCTCCATTCAAAATTTTTTAGGGGTCCATGAATGGAAGAGAGTTGAAAAACATTGATCTGTATCATCTGTATCTACTATATCTGTTTTCCACACCTAGATAGTTTGCTACTGTGCCTTTTAATATTATCTCTTTCAGTAAATATATATTTCTGCATGACGTAGTGCACTTCAAATACCTTCCCAAGAGAATGCATCTACTAATTTCTCATACCCTTCCTATACTTAGCCAGCAATTTGAGAGTTCATGATTCTAAGTGAACATTTCCAACATATCAAATTCAGAAATGTATAAAATGCCACCATTGATATGCCTATACAGCCCAAAGCAGTTCTGTGTAGAGAGACCCAAGCTAACTTGTTCCCTTTATGGGCTCACATACCCTGTTTCTCAGAGTAACTCAACAAAGAACATGCTATTGCAGCTATTACTTCATTCTTCCAAAGGTTTGTTTTAATTCACAAAGCAACAGCGATCCTTGTTGTCCACTATATAACACTGGACAATGTGAAAACACAATACAGAAAAGCAGGCCTTGGGCACTGATTTTTTTTTATGGCTACTATACAAAATGACTCATCAGTGAAGCTAATGATGGAACAAGCCTTTGAAGTGAGAGTGCAAGTGAGAAAGATTCTCTGTGGCTATGTTTGCTGACTATAGAAAGCATGTTTTTACTATGGGGCAACACACATGAATTATCCCTGTGGAAACAAGTGTATTATATAAACTAGGTGAACTGAATCATGGTTTGGGAGTATAGTGCCTCACTTGGTCTAGCTACCTTGTAATTAAACATTACAGTTATCTTGCTTCCACTTTGGATTTTAGAGCAATGATAGCATTGTACTAGTTACCTCACTATTTTTAAAAACCTGTGTTTAAAGAAAAAATAATTTAAGACAACTGTCTATTGACAAAGAATTAGTAGAGTATCTTAATTCATTCTTTGTATTTATTTATAACTCCTGTGGGTAGCTGGGAAGATAAGCCACGTTGTTTGATTGAGATAATGTTAATATCAGGAGTGAGTTTGCTAAGGTGACGATGATGAACCAGTAGACTCCTAGGCTAGTGTAGCAATGCAGGGTCCTAGGGGTGGCCGTGGACTCCCCTAGCGCCCCCTACCATGCCAATGTGCACACTAGGGGGCGCTAGGGGTGGATCTCTGTTGCTTTGTGAATTAAAAGAACCCTCACATCTCGCCTGCCACGTCTTTGATGTCGACAATGTATAAGGGAGGCTGCCCTTAGTCCTCTCTGACACTGTGCTCTAATGTATCTCGGTCTTTGTTCTATCTTGGGTGAGTTGGTGCACCCTAGTCTTATGGACTATGCGTGGCTCCAACCACTCCTGTACCACGCCCCAAGCCTTGCAGATGTACCAGACGTTGTTTGGTCGATTTCACTCTCCACACCCCACGGGCGCTTCTGGCTTGCCTCGCAACCATGCTCCCTGGCACCCATCAATCTCTGTCCCTGCTCCGGGGCTTCTCGCCTTGGGGCTCAGATGGCCGTAGCCAAGCCTGGCCCCCAAATCTCTTCCTCGGATCTTAAACCTCCTGTAGGGCTCAGGCAGCTTCGGCCTTACCTGGCCCCTTCCCAATCCTCTGCTCCCCTTCTCAGAGCTGGGGTCAGTGCACCCCTCAATGTTGTGCCTTCTCTGGCACCGGAGTCCCCACACTACCATGGAGCCCCTATGAGGCCTCCTCCAACCCCTAATAGCCTCACCCGGTCCTCCGGTGTAACAACAACAAAAAAACAATAACACAAGCCCCTGGGCTATAACACAAAGCTAAACTTCCTGACTAAACATTCTCCAAACCACACCACATCTCTCACCCATGTAACTAGCAGCTGGTACATTCAGGCCTTATTCTCTTTCCCACATTCAGGACCAATCTCTTTCCCTTAGTCAGGCAGTACTTCTTCCTGGCTGCCAGCAGAGAGAGAGCACTCACAGTTTCCAGTCTGGGTCTTACAGTAGTCAGCCCTGCCCCTTCCGGTCAGCTGACTCACCAGGTCTGGGCCATTAGCTCCTCCTTGTTGCCCCTAGCAACCAACACCTGAGCCCATACTGCTACTTTTCAGGTAGCAGGTACCTTAGTGCCCTGCTACAGCTAGGGACAGATGTTATATGTAAATGGTATAAGTGTTCAGAAACCAGTTCAAATCTGTAACACAACAGAAGTTCAGCGCACATAAACTGCTTTCAAAATGGCCAAAACCAGTTTAAGATAAACCTGGATGGATATAGTATCAGACTTAACTGATTTACTTTAAATAGGTTTTTTCAACTTCTGTCCCAGGTCCCCTCCAGATACAAGTTAATTCACAGTCCCCCAGCATCCCAGGATGTTTTGCATCTCTCCCACAAACCCCTCCTTGCGGGGTGGGGCTGGGCTAGCTTTGGCCCAAACTGTCTGCTCCAGCCAATCAGGGAAGCATACTCTAGCACCCATCAGCTTCTGGCCTGAGCCACTGTAAGCATCTGGCTGCATTTTTGGAATCAAAAGTGAATGTCTGTTCACTTGCTTATCAGTTAATCTATGCAGTTTAGACTAACCTGTGAAGACTGAATCAATTAAGCCTCAGGATTTTTGACTGTCTGTACTTAGCCCTAGAATCAGTTCTGCCCTGAATACTGGCAAGGAGGCATTCAATGTTTTCAACTAGGTTTTGGGTTGGATGAACCATTCAAATATTCAACAAATGTTCACTGAAAGGATAAATGCTGGCTCTATGTACCTGGAGCAACTTACCACTCTGCTACTCTTTGCCCAGTTTCACGTAAGAACCTTTGAAGGAAACAGCTTGGTCAAATCTCTCCCTCCCATGACATAGCAAATCATTCACATAAACTGCTCCTCCTCCCCCCCACCCTCCACCTCCACACAAGAAATAATGTAAAAAATGAGGATATATGGTTACAGCACATTTGCAATGAACAGCTGCAGAGTAGTGGAGGTTGAAACACCCTGGGATTTATGAATTATATTTGTGCAAAAAAAGTGTCAGAAAATATGGGCTAGAAAGACCTACAGTGGGAGGAGGGGATGTGCTCTGTTTCTATAATCACCTACTCTTCAGTTGACTTTATTGTCACTCTAGGAAGGATCTTTGTGTGTGAAAGTTGAGCTTGAGGGGAGTTTTGAGTGTGAGCAGCTCTGGGATTTGTGCTTAAATCTGTGACAAATGTGAAATTCTAAAGAGAGACCTGAGGAAGAATCTCTTACAGTCCAAGCTACATAGTTGATCCAACAGAAGATACCACCCTAAGAAATGTTTGCCTCACACACATTTTCTGGACCATCATGGCTACAACATCACTCTTATATTACCTTATTCCATAGGAAGAGATAAACCCCCTGAGCATGAGACACACTTTTGAAGTCCACTCTAATCATTGTCTGGGTAAACTGAGACATCTCCTCTTGGGATGTAACTAGCCATTATTTGAGTTTGGCCCTTCGTTTCAAGTAAAGATTCACAGTTTTGCCACTTTCCTGGTTGATCAATATGCATACCAGTTGCAGGTGCATATCTAGAGATCATACTCCTTCCTGCAACCCAGGGTTCCTCTGAGGTGTGAATAGCCAATGCCTGGTGAGGAACCTACCTGGTGCTTAAAGTAGGCAGTGAATTGATTGCTAAATCTAGTCAAATTATAAAAATACAAAAATATATTCATACCCAAACCATGGTTCATACAAGTATAAACATGCTAAAAAATCTATAAGGTAGCTTAACTGTAGCTGCAAATAAAGATAAAACACTACAGCAGTCTGGGGAAATATTTGTGTATGGCATACAGTATACTCCAAAATTATTCAGGGCATATAGAGCCACCCATGGCATTTATTTATATAGAACTGTTTCAGAACACAACTTCCTGAAATGTTCACATTTAGGTGAAACTTTCCAAACCTTGGCTTCGAAAGTTTGAATAGAAACCCAACAGTTGTTAAGGACAATGGTAGTGGGAATAGACACATTTATGTTTCATTATAAAAAATATATGCATGCTTCTGGGGCTAGATATATCCAGTTTAACACAGCCATTCAAAATAACAGCTTTCAAAAAAGAAATGTCTCTGCTCTGGTTAAAACTGTTTTTTATTTGGCAGAGTTACAAAGTACTTATCATGTGAAGTACAGTAGCCTGGCCTGTGTTTGACAAAGTGCACAGTTGACAAGAAGAGGGTTAGATAAGATCCTAAAACAAGATTGTGCTGCTTGTGCCTGCATAGATTCATAGATGCTAGGGTCAGAAGGGACCTCAACAGGTCACCGAGTCCGACCTCCTGCCCTAGGCAGGAAAGAGCGCTGGGGTCAAATGACCCCAGCGAGATGCCTATAGCCAACAGCACTGCATGATGGAAAGTAATTGAAATGCCTTGGAAAGGTGTAAAGGGGTTCATTAAAAGAATGTCTGTGCCCTTTAATAGAGACATCCAAGCTGTGACACCACAGTACTTTTGCAACTACAAAGATTTGCAGGAGAGAAACAAACTGTTCCAAAGCTCCTAATGTTACTTTTTCCTTATAACTACTTTTTCACTTATTTTTCTTTGAATTCAAAATGCAAAATAAGGAACTCCCCTGAGAAAACACTAAGGACTTTGAGCAATTAATAGCTGCAATCAAAGGATCATAGGAAACTAGGCCTGAGAAGGAACTCACAAAGTTGTTAGGGTGACAATACTTGGATCTTGGGGAGCACTGGATTTGCAGCTGAATAAAAGGCTTTAATCTGTGGCCCAGCAAAAGCCGCTGAACACAAGGCAGAATGATATATATCAAAAGTAACTTTGAAAATGCTTAGGCAAGTAGTTTTTTAACCATATAATAGTATTGTTGTGAGAGATGTGAGCGATATAGCTCTTATATATACAATTTTGCTTATGGGTGCTTATGCTAAGAAACTATCTTAATTGTGTCAACCATTTCTGAGAAAGCAGCAAGTGAGTCTGTGTGATTCTGCATGCTTTGAATGAGGTGAAGCCTTAGGAAAGTGGAGATGGTACAATATGGGACAGAAAAACAGATTGGAATGTAGATGATAGCATGTAACCAAGATGAACAAATGCAAAAGTGTGAATAGTGATTGGTAAAGAAGCCTCCAGAGTCTGCCCAGTAACCAAAAAAAGGGAATTTGTGGCCTTGGACATGTGTTCATAGCAAAAAGGTATGTAAATGAATAAAATGCATAGGCAATTCCATGCTAATGAAGCAAACAGTAAACAGAGGTGGAGCTTGAGATAGGAGGAGAGGTGGGTGGAACATAGGAGAAGCGAGGGTGGAATAAATGGTAATGAGTATAAATCAAAGTGTGTAAAATGTGGAAAAAAAACTATTGTTCAATGCAGGTCCCCTGGTTCATGGGCTGTGTGTCTGTGAGGGACCTTTGTCCAAAGCTGTCTCCATTCTGAATAAAGCTGTTGCGAGCAATGTGTGCTGATGTTTGCTCCCTGCTTGCTCTGGCTAATGAGTAACAGGATCCATGAGCAATTGGATCGTCGTCTTCCTAGTCACTGGGTGCTGCATGGAGTCAGGGTCTAACAGAAATCATCTATGCTTTTAAGGCAGGATCATCCCTGATTAATCAATCCCAGCCAAGTGTCTGGCTAACCTGTCTCTGAAGGTTTCCAAGGATAAGGATTCCACAACTTCTCTGGGTAGCTTGTTTCAATGCCTGGCCAGCCTCCAACCTAAATTTCCCCCTGCGGCAGCTTAACATCATGGCTCCTTGTTCTATCCCCTATGGCCACAGAGAAAAGCTCATCTCCATCCTCAACGACAAATGCAAAGTTCTGCACTGGGACAGAATAACCACATGCACCAATATAGCCTGGGGAATGACTAGTTAGGCTGCAGTACTGCAGAGAAGGACCTGGGTGTTACAGTGACCCATAAGGGGCAAATGAGCCAACAGTGTGCTCTTACTGTGAAAGAAGCCAGCAGTATACTGGGTTGTACTAACAGGAGTGTCACTGGCAAAGCAAGGGAAATGATTCTTCCATTCTGTTCAGCACTGGTGGGGCCTCACTTGGAGTACTGTCTAGCGTTGGGTCTCACACTTCAAGAAGGGTGTGGATAGTTTGGAAAGAGTCTAATGCAGAGCAACAAAAATTATCAGGGAACTGAGAGACAAGACTTGTGAGAAAAGGCTGAAAACACTAGGGTTATTTACCCTGGAGAAGCAAAGACTGAAGAGGGCTTTGATAATAGTCTTCAAATACCGGAAGGGCAATAACACATGGTAACAAAGTGTAGGATCAAGGCATTTATTTATACAGTTAAATCTTTAGTGCTGGAGAAAGCTGAAAATAGAGGTTGTGTTCATGATCTTACCCCAGTTCAGTCACATGTGTTTTCTGATACAGTTTAATTGCAGTTGGTCTCCACCATTCATATATTTTTAAAATACAATGGAGAAAAAATTACAATAAGGTAGCAATTCATTTTCAATCTAAGTCTTCATTGTTTTTCATAAATACACATAATTAAAAACAAAGCAAAAATTATGGCATACACTAACAACTTTTTCACTTTATAGGTTGGGCAGATGATTTCCCCTTTGGTGATTAATTTTATTTAAGGGAGGATGTAGGGTCTTGCAATGCCTTACAAAAAAAGGGTTAGCTTTGTGGTTGGGGAGTAGCTAGTTATCTATATTGCCCTTTATTGCTAGCAGATCACAATGCAAATCAAAATCAAGTAGATTCAGTTGGAGAGGTTGTAAAATATTCTTGCTATTGCACATTCTGAATAGAGAGAAAATTATTACAAAGTGACCTTGAAGTTGACTTTAGAAATCTGTTACGTTAGCATGCTGCTAAGATTTATAATGTCCCTCTGCCAGGGTGCTTTATTAAAGCATATGTATAAGGAAAAACTACCTCACATTCTTCACTGACAAACTTTTATGGGAAAATATGATTAAGTTTCTTGCCCTAAATTTCTCTTTGGGGGAAAAAAAGTCCACCAACTTTTCTAACCTACTGGATAGGAATAATAACTCTGTTTAGTACAATCATTTTTCAGAATTAAAATATTAATTCTGCTGCCAGTAAGGTGTTGAGAATTTCGGAAGTCGGAAAGAGCTTTCTTTGCAAGGTCTATTTCTACATATGCAGTCATCAAGGGAAGTAATTATTCCCCTCTATTCAGCTCTGGTGAGGCCACATCTGGAGTACTGTGTCCAGTTTTGGGCTCCCCATATTAGAAAGGTTGTAGACAAATTGGAGAGAGTCCAGCAGAAAGCAATGAAAATGATTAGAGAGTTGGGGAACATGACTTAATGAGAAGAGGTTGCAGGAATTGGGTTTGTTTAGTCTGGAGAAGTGAAGACTGAGAGGGGATTTAATAGCCTTCAAGTACTTATATGGTGGTTCCAAAGAGGATGGAGCTAAACTGTTCTCAGTGGTGGCAGATAACAGAACAAGGAACAATGGTTTCAAGTTGAAGCAGGGGAAGTTTAGGTTAGATATTAGGAAAACCTTTCTCATTTGAAAGATAGTAAAGCACTGGAACAAGTTACCCAGAGAGGTTGTGGAATCTCCATCCTTGGAGGCTTTTAAGACCTGGCTGGACAAAGCCTTGGCTGAGATCATCCAGTAGGGGATGGTCTCACTTTTGGCAGGGGGTTGAATAAATGACCTCTGGAGGTTCCTTTCAATCCTAATTTTCAGTGATTTTATGATTCTATACCTGAATACTAGATCCTCATTGACTACAGAAGTGAACAGCATGTTAGGAGATATGGTGGTTTTCTCATCTAGTTACAATAACCTGCACATGGAATATTATTGTGACCGCCGGATTAGGGTCCCCACCTGCAAGTGGTTCCTTCAGTGGAGGGATGACGCTTCTCCCACAGGATTCCTATGGGATAGGAGCGG
This sequence comes from Crocodylus siamensis, assembly GCF_052110815.1. Classification (NCBI taxonomy): domain Eukaryota; kingdom Metazoa; phylum Chordata; order Crocodylia; family Crocodylidae; genus Crocodylus; species Crocodylus siamensis. Next base: position 276,029,806 of record NC_143395.1, on the reverse strand, counting down.
ATCTCTTTCAGCCCAGTCCCCACCTTAGTTCTCGCCCGCCACAACTTGATGTTACGTTCGGTTTAAGGTCAGTTCGTGGAGTGCTCCGCGGCCCAGGATCCCTCGGCGGTCACGTCGCGGGGCTCCGCCACCCCTGTACCCTGGCCTCATGCCACCTCTAGTGCCTTCACTTCTATGGGTCAGATCTCTTATTGATGGGATGGTAGTTCCCCTTCGTTTGTCCTGCCCTCATCGGGTTACTTGTGACCCAGCCAGTCCCCATTCCCTCCTTCCTCCGCCCTGTTTGACCCTGCATGGGGTCACAGCACAGTTTCCGACTCTCTAGCGCACCCTTGCCCTATTCCCATGAATATGCCTCCACAGCTGTCCCTGCTAAGGTACTCCTTCAACCGGAAAACAAATCTATAACCAACTTAAAGACCAGTTTCTCAGCCCTTCTACCGGCTGAGGATCCTGTCCGGACCTCCCTGGGCCCTCCTGGGCTGTATCCAGCCCCTGCCTCCCTAATGCCCCCTTTAAGTTCTAATCACGGCTGGTTGGTGGCGACCTCCGCCTGACTCCACCCTCTCAGGGTTCTCCTGAGTCTTCGCCCCCTTTAGCAGAGATGCGTCCCTGTACCATTGCCCCCGCACTTGACCTGTGGATCTCGCTGGCTTCAGGTCCGTATCCTGAAAGTATTTCGTCGGCCATTCTTCGGGCTCCCCTTCTCTCATGAGCCGCCTCCTGCCACACTGTCGGCCTCCGCTCGTCTGGAGCCTTGCTGCCAGTCGTTGCTGCCACTCTCCTCCCCAGCGGGACTGGTCGTTGCCCTTCCCTGGGGCTCTCCGTCCCTCTCGCTGCTGGTGCTGCTGCCCGCTGTGCTCTGGGGCTTTCCGCCCCTCCCATTGTCGGAGCTGCTGCCCACTCCACTCTGTGGCTCTCTGCCACTCCTGTCGCCGGATGCGGTCCTGGCTCTTCCGCTCTCCCCCTTCCTTTTTCTGCGGCCACTTTTATCCCCGCCGGCTGCCTGCCTCTGCTGACGTCATCTTCCAGGCACATTAGTATAAACAAGCGGCCGGCATGCCACGCGGGTCTCTCCGGCGGCGCTGCGTGCTCCTCTTCCTGCTGGGCTGGTAAGTCCCTCCCTAGCTCCTCGGGACAATTATAAATGAGCCTTTACTGCTGCAATGTGATTACTGATTTGAGATTAAAAGACAGGCACTTTCTGGAAAAGATAATATTAAAAAAGAAGTCAAATCAAATGCAATAGTGTGCCAGAAACATCAAAAGATTGCATATTGGATCCTTTCCAACTAGACATGAATTTGTTAGCCTAATATGATTCCAATTAAAATGTTATCCTGGAATTACAAAGTGGCATGCTTTAATGGACTATCACATGCTAATTATAAATGACAGTTAGAGACTAGATAAGTTTATAACCAATTTTTAATGTCATATTTTAACCTGATAAACTCCTTTTTTCATTGATAGCAACAGTCTTTATTCAATAATAATAAAAGAGCAGGAAATTTCCAAAGTTTTGAAGACTGACTGCAGTTAATGACTACAAAATATGCTTTGGAACATCGAAAATTCATGGTTATTACTGGTCCTAGAAAATTCTTCTATACCTCACTATAGCACATCTACACATTGCCATATAGTGATATTGCTACAGTGCTGTACTTTAATATGCCCTTTTAGAAGTACTAAAGGATGGCTCAGTAACTGCCCCTACTGCACCATGTGCACAGTTCAAGGTTAGATTTTGTCACTATGACACTGGGGCAGCGTGTTATAATGGGGGAGCACACCTCTACCATAGGGTGACATGTAGATGTACCCTATGAGTACAAAAGTAGTCATATGTATTAGTCTAAAGTCTGGCAGAAGGCAGGGAAGAGTGATATCTTAGATACTAACTGGTTTAGAGGGGCATGAGATTTTGAAGGCAACAACCTATTTGGACAGATGCTATGTTTCTGCTTATGTATAGCATCTGGTGAAGTAGGCTGTTGCCTATAAAAGCTCATGCCTCTCTGAACCAGTTGTTCTTGAAGGCGTCACCCTGCCCTATCTCTTGCCGTTACATCACTATACAGTATAAACAGAACGTGAAATAGCCATGAACACATGAAACCAAATCCTGAAGCCTTTAGTTTATTTTTCAATCAGTCCTTTAATCAAGCGTTGATTGTGCTAATTTTATTTAGGGCTGCAGGAGACATTTTCTCTCTTGCAAAACTTTTTTTCCATCTTGAAAAATCTTGTTTTTTTGCACAAAGACAAAACCAACATCTTTCCAAGAAGGTAAGAAAGAAACTCACCCACTATTGTAGCATCCTATAAATGGATGGATGGCCAGGGTGTTCAGCAGGGATGTGAGAGACCTCCATTCAAAATCCTTAGTTTAGATCCAGATCTGTCAGAGCATGTATTTGAACTAAAGACATTCTATCCTGGACCTTTTCCATTCCTGAAGCTTTTGCTTGTGGACAGATCAACATTTCTGTGTGACAAATCATTTCTTCAGTTCCCTGGATACCTCTATTTTTTATTATTTGCATTTTAGTAATATCTAACAGCTTGAATGAAGATTTAGAATCTTTTTTACAAACACAGCAAGATACAGTATTTAGACTGTAAAAAGAGCTTACAATCTAAATAGGCAAGACAATAAGCAATACAGGAACTTGCCTGTGAAGGGACTATCATTCAGGTCCATGCGATAGTTACTAATAGATAGGGATCTACCCAAATTATGCCAGAAGTATGCTGTGCAGTGGGTCCTTTAATCTTGTTCTTTTCACTCTGCACCCCTCACCCACCCCCTGCTGCTGATTGGTAGAGGGTCCATGATGGTGCCGCTGCTCCTCCTGATCAGCCAATAGACAAAAACTGCAGCATATTTTAAACCACAAATATTTGCCTCCTGGACAATCAGGAGTTAGCTGCAAGGGGTGGGGCCAGTTGGGGTCTGTCACAGTGCACTCGGGTGCCCTGCGCCTGAGAGCGGAGACTGCTCTGGGGAGACCCCTAGTGGCAGAAAGGGGGAAGCTCAGCTGCCAGTCACCAGGGCTGTACAGGTGCTGGTTGCCAGGGCAACTGGTAAGACCAGCTGACCAGGAAGGGACAGGGCTTATCCCTTCTTAAGCCCAGGTAGGAGGCCAGGAAGGCAGTCCCTCTCCAGCAGCTGTGGGAGTAGGGACTCAGCTCAGACAGAGGGGAGGACTCTGACATTGAGAGCATCCCCTGGTCACTGCTGAGGGCGGGGAGCCCTCCTTTCCCCCCTGCTCCCTCACTCTAGTAGGCAGTAGGTTTTTGTTTGACCAGACGGTCTAGTTTTTATGTTGTAGCCCAGGGGCTTTATGTTTTATGTTTACTGTTTTGACTGGAGGACCGGGCAAGGCTATTAGGGGTGGAGGAGGCCTCACAGGAGCTCCACGGTAGCGTGGGGTCTCTTGGCGCCAGAGAGGGCGCAGCCTTGTTTGGGGGCATATTGGCCCCAGCCCTGGAGCTAGGGGGGCAGCGAGAAGCCCCAGAGCTAAGGGGGTGGTGAGAAGGCCCGGAGCTGGGGGGTGGCGAGAAGCCCCGGAACTAGGAGGCAGCGAAGAGCCCCAAGAGAGAAAGGGGCCGTGAGGAGCACCAAGAGAGGGGGCAGCGAGGGGCCCCGAGAGAGAGAGAAGGGGCAGCGAGGGGCCCCAAGAGAGAGAGAAAGGGGCAGCGAGGAGCCCCAGGAGAGAGGGCAGCAAGGAGCCCGAGAGCGAGTGAGAGAGGGGGCAGTGAGGAGCCCGGGAGTAAGGAGGAGGGTCAGAACATAACAAGGCCCAGGTCAAACCACATCAGCTCCATCTGCGAGGCTTGGGCTGCGGTGTAGGGGAGGAAAAGGAGCCACAGGTAGCACCCCCTGTCACCGGGGCGTGGAAAAATGGGCAGCCTCCCGCTGATTACAACCATCTTCTAATCAAGTAAGATCAAGGCATGGCAGGCGAGTAAACAGGCGGTTGGCCCATCACAGGAGGGCGGGGCCACTCCCAGAAAGGCTCCGCTATTGATACTCCTGTCACAGGGTCCCTCAGCCAATCAGCAGTGGGGGAATATGTGGCAAAAAGAGCAGTATTAAAGGAGCTGCTGTGCAGCACACTTCCAGCACGATTTAGGTAGATCACAACCAATAGAATCCACACCAGCTGATTCCTCCTTCAGTACACTACCCACCGAGACACATGGTCATCCCATTCAATAAAAATGGCCTTAATTTTTCAAAGGAGAGCTAATGGATGTTGAAAGAAGATAGTTGTGATACATGAAAATGTCAAAAGACTGCTTGGCTGATGCACAAAACAGTCTCATCACTTAAAACATCTTATTCAGGGACGCTGATAAATAGCTTCCTTGAAAGAGTTCATTCTGACATTCAGCTTTACAAAGCTTTTGTTAAAGAGTACCTAACAACTGATGTACCATATGGTGCAACACTTTGCTTCTTTGAATATTTTGATTAGGATAAAATTGAATGCAGCTTGACATAATGAACCAGGATGCATCAAGCATCATTATCGCAGAAGATTAAGTTGTTAATGGAACACTATTTTCAATTTGTTTTTTTCAGACATATTTCTCAGCTAGACTCTTTTAACAATGAATTTTCAGTAAGCTTTTTTCATATTTACATTTTAGGTTAGTTTAAGCCTTGTTACTATTTGTTTTTTGGTTTGGGGGCAAATATCCATGCCAATAGGTTTAAATTCTTCTGCTATTTGACTTGGGTCTGGACCCAATGATCTTCCAAGGTCTCTTCCAGCCTTACAATCTATGAATCTATGAATTAAGTCCTAGGACATGTAGGTGCATCTATGTGAGACACTTTACTGCACAGTAGCATAGTTTACTGCACAGTAAGTGTGTACTTGCTTACTGCACAGTAAACTTTGCTACTCATGAGTAAATTTGCTACCTGAAAATGAGAGTAGCAAATTTACTCACAAGTGCTTACTGTACAGTAACACATGAGTAGACACCAACCGGGAGCACATTTGCTCCCAGTCAGCCCCGCCACTAGGGGGCCAGCCTGAATTTGGCCCCAGGGCTGGACTGCCTCTGTAGCAGCCCCAGCCACAGGCCCTTTAGAAGCCTTCAGGCATTTGGAGCCCTCCAGCACAACAGCAGAGAGCCTGGGGAGGACTCTTGGCCTCTGCTGCCCCTGCACAGGCCACAGGAGACCTGTGCCAGCATGCCTGTGTACCGCAGTACTGCAAAGCTGCCAGACCCATGCTGTTCAGCCCTGCAGGCTGCCCCAGGCTCCTTCCAGGCCTCCCAAAACCTGGGCCCAGCTTCATCTAGCTCCTGGTCACTGAGACCAGCACCAGCTACCCAGTAACCTGCCCGGAGCCTACAGGTGCTGCAGGGCATCACCTCACCACACTGCTCCTAGTGTTATGCTGTACCTCTGAGCTGGGCACTGCAGGTAGCTTCCCAGACCCAGCAGCAAAAGGACTGCCATATGGAGGCCTGGAGAGCTGGCACAGTGGCCTTGCCACCATACGCTGCCACCCAGGGTCCCAGCTGGTCACAGGAGGAAACTGGCAACCTCGTGGTGCTGTGGAGTGATGTAGAGGTGCAGCAGCAGTTAGCATGGGGCAGACACTCCAATGCGTATGTCTATGATGGGCTGTCAGGCCAGATGCAGGAGTGTGGGCAAGACTGGTTGGCACAGCACTGCCTCATAAAGGTCAAGGTCTTGTGGGCACAGTGAGACACTGTCACCAACCACAATTATTGGTTGGGGAGTGCCCACAAGTCAATGCCTCTTATGTGGCAACTGGAAGTCATCCTCATGCCCCAAGACTCTGGCCACAGCCATGCTCTGTGCAGCAGCACAGACAGCCTGCCCAAGTCCCCACTCCAGCCTGGCCCCAGTGGGGACATGTCACTGGGGGAGGGCCCATCAGGGTACCAGCAGCACATCCCACCAAGCTCCCTATCAGGTCCATAGCCTCAGCCCCAGACAAGAGGCACAACTACCCATGTTACCACCAACAGCCAGCAGTGCCAGCTCCTTGCTGGACAGGGTAAGAAGAGGAGCCCTGGCCAGGCACCCGCAAGCTGAACCCCACCAACCAATGAGTCCACTGCCATCACCACCAGCCAGGACCAACCAGAGCTATTGGGCATGCCAGCTCTGTGCAAATGGTAAGCCCTGCACTAGGGGAAGTGTCCACCCCACCCGGGCCCCAGCCCTGGCCACTCCCCCCCGCCCCTGATCAGCCTTGCTATGCTCCCCTGGCCTGGGTTCCACCCTTACAGCATGCAGGGAGGCAGAAGACAGTACAAAACTTTGTTGGGCAACCTGTGCTCCCACAGCAACGCAGCTGTGGGCCTTTCACACAACAAGGAATGTGTTTCATAGTTTCATAGTTGGTAGGGTCGGAAGGGACCTGAGCAGATCATCGAGTCTGACCCTCTGCCATGGCAGGAAAGAGTACTGGGGTCAAATGACCCCAGCAAGGTGTTCACCTAGCCTCCTCTTAAAGACCCCCAGAGTAGGAGCCAGCACTACTTCGCTTGGAAGTTGGTTCCACATCCTAGCCACCCTGATGGTGAAGTAGCACCTCCTGATGTCTAGTCTGAATCTACTCTCTGCCAGCTTGTGACCGTTATTTCTAGTCACTCCTGGTAGTGCACAGGGGAACAGGGACTCCCCCAGTGCCTGCTGGTCCCCTCTGACTAGTTTGTAACAGGCCACTAGATCCCCCCTCAGCCTTCTCTTATGGAGGCTGAATAGGTTCAGGTCCCGTAGACTCTCCCCGTAGGGCCTGCCCTGCTGCCCTAATCATGCGAGTGGCCCTCCTCTGGACCCTCTCCGTGTTGTCCACTTCCCTCTTGAAGTGCAGTGCCCAGAACTGGATGCAGTACTCCAACTGCAGCCTTACCAGTGTCACAAAGAGGGGAAGGATCACCTCCTTGGACCTGCTCGAGATGCATCTGTGGATGCATGACAAGGTATGGTTGGCCTTCCTGTCCATGTCCCCACACTGCCGGCCCTGTTCATTTTAGCATCAATGATGACTCCAAGATGCTTTTCTGGCTCTGCACTAATGATAAGGGAGTTCCCCAGCCTGTAGGTATGCTGCTGGTTCTTCCTCCCCAGGTGCATCACTTTGCACTTCTCAGTGTTGAAACCCATCCTGTTCTTATCTGCCCACTGCTATAACCTGTCTGGGTCTGATTGTAGCCTATTCCTCCCTTCTAGTGTGCCCACATCCCCCCACATCTTAGTGTCGTCTGTGAATTTGAACAGGATGCTTTTTACCCCCTTGTCCAAGTCGCTGATGAAGATGTTGAACAGTGCAGGCCTGAGGACCGAGCCCTGGGGGACCCCACTGCCCACATCCCTCCAGGTCAAAATGTTGATGCTATTGGCAATGTCCTCCTTGGCTATAGGGGAGAGGGACATGTAGTGCAGCCACAGGTACCCCTCCAGGTGGCAGTGGAGGTTGTGGGGCAGCCCGGGATTTTCCCCACATAGTCGAAGCTCAAGGTCCCATGCCAGGTGCTCAGGTTCACCCAGGGCACCATGGCGATCAGCAGCAGCAGGGCATAGTGAGTCAGACACCCCTCAGTCTGTGCAAACAGCTCCTCGTACAGTACCTGGGACACATGCAGGAGGGGCACACTCGGGGTATAGTGCCACTGTGAAAACTCCCTGGAGAGGTCCCCTGCAGGGAGGGTAGCTCCTCATCCCAGTTATCAAGGAGCCCCATCCCCCCCGAGGCCAAGCACCATGGGCTTGGTGGGAGGAGCAGTGTATAGAGCCCAACTTTTCAGTGGTGTGTGCACCCATGGGGGAACAGCCAGGGGCCGGGACACCAGTCACTTGTCCACAGACTCCACCTTCTAGGCACTCCCACCCCATGGCCCCATAGGGCACACATTGGAAATAGTTTGCATGGGGAAGAATGTGTTTTATTTTTGGTGGGTGGGGTAGGTGGTAGAAGGTATATGGTGTTGTGGAGGAGTGGGGGCAGACTCTGTTGTCGGGGGGGTGTCTGTTTTTTGTGAGAACAATAAAATACTATTCAGAGAATTGTTCACAGTGAATGTGGTGCTGGATGTGGGTTGTAGGGTGGAGGGTCCCTGGGCAGTTGTCCAGCCAAGCTACTTTAGGGAGCACAGAAGGAGGTGGTCAGCCAGTACTTCTCACAACCAGTGCCCTGACTCCTGCTGGCAAGTATGTACCTTAGCTGGGGCCTCAGCAGGAGAGGGTGGGGGGGGAGGGAGGGGCTGCCACTGTTGCTGTAGCCACAGCTGGTGTTACCAGTGCTAGTTGTCCTCCACCTGCTGTGCCTCTTCCATCCAGATGTCGCAAAACAGCTCCCTCTGGGCCTCACAGATGTTATGCAGTACAAAGGCTGTGACAATGACCCGGGGGATGTTGTCCTTGGTGAACTCAAGGTATGTGGTGAGAGTGCGCCAGCATCCCTTGAAGTAGCTAGTGGCATACTCCACCAGGGCCTGTGTCTGGCCAAACACCTGTTGAAGTGGGTCTGGTGGGAGTCCAGCTGGCTGGTGTAGGGCTGCATAAGCTAAGGGAAGAGCAGGTAGGCAGAGTTCCTGATGCTGAGAGGTGGAACCACCATGGCACCAAGCTGGAGGTTCAGCACCCCCAGAGCACTCTGCACTGGGGTTGGCAGGACAGAGTTCCAGAAGATGGGGCCATCGTGGGCACTGCCTGCCCAGCCAGCACTCACATTGGCTGAAGCACCACAGTGGTCAATGATGGCCAGGAGAACAATGGAATGAAAGCCCTGCTGGCCGTAGTAGGAGCAGTCCCTGTGGGACTACTAAGTAATGGGGATGTCACTGGATGTCCAGGACCCCCAGAGGGTCATGCACATGGACCATGATGTACCCCAGCATGTCCTAGAGGGTGCTGTGCACCTCCGAAACAGCCTCCCAGGAGGTGGCCCTGCCCACGCCAAAGAGGTGGCCTACATAGTGGAGGCTGGTGGGCATGGCCAGCTTGAGCAGGGCAATGGCCAGCTGGGTGTCTAAAGGGAGGGGCAGCCACACAGTGGTGTCCTGGGACTCCAGAAGTGCAGAGCTGCTTCAGGAGTTCCTAGAATGTGGCTCAGGTCATACAGAATGCCACCAGCCACTGCTCATTGTCCCTGGTGTGCTAGATGACGTGCAGCCACCACTCCTGGCTAGCCCAGTGGGCCCAAAGACAGCAGAGCTGGAGGCCCAGAAGAGCAACTGTGGCCCCAGCAGTGGCAACGTGGAGCCCATCATCTGCATCCCTTCCAGGATACAGTGAGCAGGACTGGGTCCAGGAGGCAGCTGCATGGTGGTCACAGCCCTGGGATGGTGTAGTGTGGCCAGGCAGGTGGTCACTGTATATGGGGGAGCTGGGAGGGCCCAGATGGCCATGGGCCAGCCAGCAGCCAGTGCAGTGGCCAGTAGGAGCCTAGGGCACTACTGCCAGTGCAGCAACCAGGGTGCAGGAAGGCAGAGGCTGGGGTGAGACAGTTGCCACATGCTGCCCCTGCACTGTGCATGCAGCTGGCCAGGGAGCAGGGCTGCCTTTTAAAGATGGCCTCCAGCTGCAGGCAGCTGCAGCTGGAGCCTCCAACTCTCCCTGGTGGCAGCAGGAGCCCATTGCAGGGACCCAGGAAGTGGAAGCAGCTTGCTGCCATTAGCAACAAATCTGCACCCACTTTCCTGCACATGTAGACTCGCAAGTAAACTGGTCCCATATCAAATGCACATGTAGACACACCCAGTATTTCTTTTCTTAAATCTTCTGGAGTTTTTTTTGTTTGATTATTTGTTTGTTTGTTTTTCGGAGGTTTTTTTTCGTACTTCAGTCTTTCTTAGTCAGTTAAAAAAGTTAAGTGAATTCTGCTCCTGACTTGGATTTCACTCAGTCCTTACTCCTAAATTCTAATAGAATCAAAAGGAGTTGGCTTGATTGAAAAACTTTGCTGAGTTATTTTCTTTAGATAGAATCCACAGTAAAGGGTGGTACACACCAATCTCACCTCTACCAATTACACCTCTACCAGGCATGTGGACTCCATGTCCACCTTGTGGAATATTCATCATACCTCATTGACCTGCTCTTGCAGTGAAGAGGCAAAGCAGAGTGCTAATCCCACTTCTACACAGCCTCAGACAGAGGGAGAACAGTGCTGCTTTCCAGTTCTGCATAGCACTCACACTATACTTGCAATACAAGTGCCAAGTGCATGGCCAGTCTCTTTGTGCAGCATATGGTAGATAAGGGAGGGGACAGGCAGCTTTACAGTAGACAGGGCAGGAAGCAGAAGGCAGAGCAGCAGATCAAGCAGAAGAAAGGAATGGAAGTAGCAGTCAGAGAGGGTGCAGGGCTAATCTGTGTCAGTCCTGCCAAAAAGGTTGGCCCCCACTTCTCTAGACTACAGAGAGAAAGAAGACTCCTCATACAATTCCCACAGAAGGGCCAGGAAAAATCTGACCCGAGTAGGCCTTTCATAACTCAGCCCTGCATGAATAATGATATATTGTCCTTCAAGTAAATATTGAAAAGCTAGGGGCTATCCTGGTTTGGCAAATCTCCATTTTTTAAAAGTAAGCATTTCCAGTTTCAGATTTATTCACAGTGTGTGTGAAATGACTATTTCTGTAATACAGGAAAAAGGTTCCCCTCAAATTAATCACCCCTGAACAGATCATAAACAGTTCTCATTTTATTTCATGTTTGTAACATCTAGTTTAACCATGGGCCAGATTCCAGATGATTACTCTCTTTTGAATCAATTGAATCAATATAGTTTAAGATAGATTTTAAAATAGTTTTATTTTCCAATTTATTTGAAATCTAGGCACTTTTTTTATTTGGCTGAATCATGTCTTTCCTTCCACACTTAAAAATCATTTTTAGTAAAAATAATTTAGAAGTGAACTCATGCTGGTGGAAATTTTTGTATATTCAGTTACATCCCTATCAAAAACACACTCTTCTCCCTCAAAAATTCCTTGGCAGTCACCACAGGAACAGATTCATAAAAAGGAAAAGAAGACACAGGCAATTATAAACCTAAGATATGTTTGCTTCTGATATTTCAATAGATCACAGTTTCCATTGTGTTTGTTCTTCAATTGGATGTTTCCATTGTGTCTGGTGATGCAAGGGGATAAGTAAGAGGTATAGCTGTATGTAGGAAGGCATGGAAAAGAGATTTGAACTAAACGGTAGCATATTAATAGAAGGGGTATTCATAAGGGTATTGGGCATTATCCTCTCCTACTGAATAAATAAAGTTGTACATTCTCACTTTAAAGGAATTGTGGATTTACTTTTGGCTGAAGGCACGCCTCAGAAAAGGCCAGCTCTTAACTTTCACTCATTTCTTGACAATAGGAGTGTAGCGAAAAGCCCCCCACTTTGTACATTTCCCTTCTGGACATTAATATAACAGAAGACCCTTTTTGGCTGCAAACCACCCCTCCCCTTCCCCCGCCCCCACTGCCCCATTTTGTGCATTTCTTTTTCCTTCTAAGTATTGGCAGAGACCTAGCACACTCATTGCATGGGTGTGGCAAGGCTCAGAGTAAGCCAGAAAGCTGAAGTGGCTTTCTGTAGGAGAAACCTAGAAACTACATCTACATATCAATTAAGCTCAGTGACACTAAAGAAAACAAAAGAGCTAAAATATCCACTTCAAAGACTGTAAATATATCCTGGTGCTAATAACTCAATTACTCTCCCCAGTAACCCTTGATCCTCACTACCTCATGTTGCATTTTTCTATATTTCTCACAGTGCATTTTTATATTTCATCTGTCTCATCTTTACCATGGCATTTTGTATTTTATATTTTATACTTTTAAATGCTTTTGGAATGCACTCCCTGTAGAATGAAGTTACACCCTGGACCATTGTTAAAACCTGCATTGAAATTGCAATTGTAAAGTGATAAAATTTGCTGTATTCAGCGGTCCCTTAAATGAATGTGAATATGAATGACAACCCAAGTACGTGTGGCTGTTAATTGACAATAGTCTAGCCAGAGGAACTTACTATTACAAAACTTTACTCTACAAGCCATTTCAAGCTAATCAAGCCAAGGAACTGATTGCTGGAACTAAGCACCTACTCTATTGACTGTTCCTGTAACCCATGATAATATATCCATTAAGTCAGTAAGTCAAGGGTGGACTCCCAAAATTTCAGGTACCAGCAGGCACAGATGCCTGGGACTAACAGCTCTCATGTACTACTCAAAACCCATGTGGGACAGCAACTTCCAGATTGGGTAGCCAGGATGATTTCATAGATTTAGATTTCATAGACATTAGGGCTGGAAGGAACCTCGGAAGATCGTTGAGTCCAGCCCCCCCCTCCCCCCCCCCAGGGGCAGAAAGTCAGCAGGGGTCATAGGATCCCAGCACAATAAACATCCAAATTTATCTTGAAGGCATTCGAAGTAGGTTCTTGAACCAACTCCAGTGGCAATCTAGGCCTTGGGGGCTCGGACAGTAAAGAGTTGCTTCCTTATGTCCAGCCTGAAACGGTCATGGAGGAGTTTGTGACCATTTGAACTTGTCATCCCTTGGGGCACTCTGGTGAACAGACATTTCCCCACATCCTGATGAGCAACCCTTACAAACTTATAGGCGGCCACCAGATCACCCCTGAGCTTGCGCTTTTCCAAGCTTAAGCGTCCCATAGTTCTCAGCCTTTCATCATAAGTTCTGTTTTCCTGACCTCTGATCATGCGCATGGCTCTCTTCTGCACCTCTCAAGCTTCTCCACACCCTTTTTGAATAGTGGAGCCCAAAACTGAATGCAGTACTCCAGCTACGGCCTCACCAAGGCCAAGTACAAGGGGATAATGACATCCTGGGATTTGCTTGAGAAGCTTTTATGGATGCAAGCCAGTGTTTTGCTCACTTTACTAGCTGCAGCATCACATTGAAGGCTCATGTTCATCTTGTGGTCAATCATGAACCCCAAGTCCTTTTCGTTCGTAGTGCTGGCCAGCGTAGCACTGCCAAGCCTATAAGCATGCTGCAGGTTTTTCTTCCCGAGGTGGAGAACCTTGCATTTTTCAGTGTTAAACACCATCAGGTTCTTGTCCACCCATTTCCTGAGCCTGTCAAGGTCAGTGTGCATCACCCTCCTGTCCTCAGGTGTGGACACTATACCCCAAAGTTTGGTATCATCAGCGAACTTGGCTAGTCCGCTACTGACAACAATGTCCACATCATTAATGAAGATGTAGAATAGTGTTGGCACAAGGACAGAACCCTGAAGGACCTCACTGGTCACAGGGCACCATGACAATTGACTTCCATCAACCAACACCCTCTGGGTCTGACCACAGAGCCAATTCCCCAGCCAGTGGATCATGGTGAAGCTGAGGCTGTAGTTGGCTAGTTTTGCTAAGAGGTGATCACAGGATACCAGATCAAAGGCTTTTTTAAAGTCAAGATATACAACATCCATCTCTTCTCCCTTGTCCAGGTGATAGGTCACCTAGTCATAAAAGAGTCAGGGGAGGAGCACTCTGAAGTGCTTTGGGTTAGAGTACAAGGCAGTTGAGGGGAAAGGGACTTAACAGTGGGAGTCTACTACAGACCTCCCAACCAGGGAGAAGAGCTTGACCAGGAATTCTTGGGTCAGCTCACAGAGGTAGTGAAGGCTAAGGATGTGGTTGTCATGGGGGACCTGAATTTCCCGGACATCTGCTAGGAAGAGCAGTCAGCCAGGTCTGAACGCTCACGTAGGTTCTTGGCCAGAGTGCAGGACCTCCATCTAACCCAGGAGGTGCACAGCCCCACCAGGGGGGATGCCTTGTTGGACCTAGTGCTGGCCACGGGTGATGACCTGGTGAGGGGGCTGCGGGTGCTCGACCACCTGGGCGACAGCGATCATCGTCTGCTGGAATTCACCATCCAGCGCAAGGTGGCAAAGGCATGCAGTAAGGCAGCGGCCCTAGATTTTAGGAGGGCAGACTTCAACGAGCTAAGGAGGATAGTTGGAGAAGCACTGAGGTCCCGGAGGAGAGGGGAGCCAGGTGTCCAAGGAGAGTGGTCGCTCCTTAAGGAGACGATCCTCCAAGCCCAAAGGGAGGTAATCCCAACGAGGATCAAAGGGAGCAGGAGAGCACACAAGCCTCCGTGGCTCACCAAAAGCATCCGGGAATGTCTCCTTACTAAAAAGGAGGCTTATACCCAATGGAAAGAAGGGGTCATCACCACGGAGGGCTATTCTGTAGTTGCTTGGGGATGTAGGGGGGCAGTTAGGAAGGCCAAGGCAGAGATGGAACTGGGGCTAGCTTCCCAGATTAAGGACAATAAGAAGTCTTTTTTTAAATACGTAGGGGGTAAAAAGAAGGTCCCAGGTAATGTGGGGCCCTTGCAGGACGCCATGGAAAACTTGGTCGTCACACCAGACGGCAAAGCTAACATGTTTAACGATTTCTTTGCCTTCGTCTTCCTAAGTAGGGACCAGAACAGCCACTTCCCTGCTGGGCCTCCCTTGGGTTAGCGAGGATTTAGTTAGGGAGCTTCTGGAGGGGTTGGACGTATTCAAGTCAGCTGGCCCAGATGATCTCCACCCTAGAGTTCTAAAGGAACTGGCCGAGGTCATTGCAAGTCCCCTGGCACAACTTTATGAGCACTCATGGTGCTCTGGTGAGGTACTGGAGGACTGGAAGAGGGCCAACGTGGTCCCCATCTTCAAAAAAGGCAGGAAGGAGGACCCGGGAAACTATAGGCCGGTTAGTCTCACCTCGATCCTAGGCAAGCTGTTCGAGAAAATTATGCTGGCACACATCCAGGAGAGGCCAGCAGGGGACTACATGCTTAGGGGCAACCAACATGGGTTCATCAGTGGCAGGACCTGTCAGACCAACCTGGTGGCCTTTTACGACCAGATCACCAGATCATTAGATGCAGGGGTAGCAGTGGATATAATCTTCCGGGACTTCCGGAAGGCTTTTGACACTGTCTCTCACCCCGTTCTCATTAAGAAACTGGGGGGCTGTGGTGTAGACACCCACACAGTCAAATGGGTCGCCAACTGGCTGGAGGGCTGCACCCAGAGGGTGGTAGTGGATGGGTCCTTCTCAACCTGGAAGGACATGGGCAGTGGGGTTCCGCAGGGCTCGGTCCTCGGGCCCGCACTGTTCAACATCTTCATCAGCGATTTGGATGAGGGGGTAAAAAGCACCCTATTCAAATTTGGTGATGTGGGGGGACGTGGGCACACTGGAAGGATGCAACAGGCTACAATCAGACCTAGACAGGTTACAAGGGTGGGCGGATGAGAATAGGATGGGTTTCAACACAGACAAGTGCAAGGTGATGCACCTCGGGAGGAACAACTGGCACCATACCTACAGGTTGGGGAACTCCCCTCTTGTCAGCACGGAGATGGAAAGGGATCTGGGGGTCATCATTGACTCCAGGATGAACATGGGCCGGCAGTGTGGAGAGGCAGTTAGGCAGGCCAACCGCACCTTGTCATGCATCCGCAGATGCATCTCGAGCAGGTCCAAAGAGGTGATCCTCCCCCTCTGTGCGGCACTGGTCAGGCCGCAGCTGGAATATTGCATCCAGTTCTGGGCGCCACACTTCAAGAGGGATGTCGACAGCATGGAGAGGGTCCAGAGGAGGGCCACTCGTATGATCAGGGGACAGCAGAGCAGGCCCTATGAGGAGAGGCTACGGGACCTGAACCTGTTCAGGCTCCAAAAGAGAAGGCTGATGGGGGATCTTGTGGCCTGTTATAAACTAGTCAGGGGGAATCAGCAGGCATTGGGGGAGTCACTGTTTCCCTGAGCACTGCCAGGAGTGACCAGGAATAACGGTCACAAGCTGGCAGAGGGTAGGTTTAGGTTAGATATCAGGAGGTACTACTTCACGGTCAGGGCGGCTAGGGTCTGGAACCAACTTCCAAGAGAAGTGGTGCTGGCTCCTACCCTGGGGGTCTTTAAGACGAGGCTAGATGTATACCTTGCTGGGGTCGTTTGACCCCAGTACTCTTTCCTGCCATAGCAGGGGGTCAGAGTTGATGATCTGCTCCGGCCTCTTCCGACCCTAGAAACTATGAAACTATGAAAAGGAAATAAAATTGGTCAAGCAAGACCTACCCACAACAAACCCATGCTGGCTATCCCTCAGGATGTTGCCATCAGGCAGTTAATTAAGAATGACCACTCTGACAATCTTTTCTAAGACCTTCCCCGGGATAGAGGTCAGGCTGATGGGCCTGTAGTTTGCCAGATCCACTTTCTTCCCTTTCTTGAAGATAGACACACATTGGCCTTTTTCCAATCTTTGGACACTTCACAGATTACCAGGAGTTCTCGAAGATCCATGCCAGGGGCTGAGCTATGATGCTTACCAGGTCCTTGAGTACCCTGGGGTGTAAACTGTCAGGGCCAAATGACTTGAAGGTGTCCAGGCTCACAAGGTGTTCCTTCACAAGGTCAGCACTGATGGAGGGTAAGGAATCGCCCTTGCCCAGGTGTCATCTTTGGGTGAAAAACCGAAGCAAAGTACCCATTTAGCAAGTTGGATTTTTCCTCGGCATCGGTTGTCAGCTGTCCCATCTGATTTAGCAGGGGTCCAATGTTGCCCTTGCTTTTCCTCCAGCTCCCCATGTATCTAAAAAAGGATGTTTTATTGTCCTTGATACTTGTAGCTAGTTGGAGTTCAGTCGCAGCCTTGGCTTTTCTTGTTTGCTCCCTGCAGGTCCAGACCGGTGCAGAATATTCCTCCTTGGAGGTGGATCCAGCAGGTCTTTCTTTGTAGGTCTTTCTTTTTAGAGGCAGGAGGTCTGCTAGTTCCTTGGAGAGCCAAGGGGGCTGCTGTGCCCTTTTGCTTGCCTTTCTTCCAAGCTGGGATAGACTTTGCTTGTGCATCCAGGATTGCTCCATTGAGAAGCAACCACTCATCCTGAACTCCCCTCCCCTTTGGGTTGTGGCCCTTTAGGGCCTCTCTGCCAAGCCTCCTGAGCTTGTCAAAGTCAGGTCTCCTGAAGTCAAGGACTTCTATATTGCTGACTGACTTGCCAGGTTTACAGCAGATGGTGATGGGGATCAGCTCATGGTCACTGTCACCTAGCTTCCCTTCAATCATTAGGTCACTGATTAGGTCATCCCCCATTGCCAGTACCAGGTCGAGCAGTGCTTTACCTCTCATCGGCCCATAGACTTCTTGCATCAGATAGAGCTCATCCACACAGGAGAGAAAGCTTTGTAACCATTTGGATTTGGCTGAGCACTCTTCTCACGAGATGTCTAGGTAGTTGAAGTCTCCCATGACAACCAAGCACCAGGAGCGTGCGGTCTCAGCCAATTCCCTGGTGAACTCCTGGTCAAGCTCTTGATCCTGGGCAGGAGGTCTGTCATAGACTCCCACCATTGTGTCCCCTGTGCCATGTTCCCAGAGATTTTAACCCAGAGGGTCTCCAGTTGTCCACCCTGGGCTCCAATGTCGGCTTGCAGGGATGTGTAGCTTTCCTTGACATAGAAAGCTACACCCCTGCCCCTTTTGTCCACTCAGTCTCTCCTGTACAGGGTATAGCCAGGTATACCTGTGGCCCAGTCATGGGTGGAGTCCCACCAGGTCTCCGTTATCCCTATGACATCATAATTATTTGTGTTAAGTAGGAGGACAAGTTCCTCCTGTTTATTCCCCAAGCTCCTGGCATTTGTGTACAGGCAGGCAAGTGTTCCTTTAGGGACCTCTGCCTTGCCTACAGCTCATTCCAGGGCTGGGGAAGGGGTGGGCTCCCTTAAGTGCCTTGGCCTGCTGGCCTTGCAAGAGTTTCTCAGTGGGCCAGCAGCAGTGGTAGTCCCCGCATCTCCCGGCGGGCTTGGTTTAAAGCCCAATGGAGCAGGTCAGCCAGTCTGGCTGAGAAGAGCCTCCTCCCCAGCGGAGAGAGCTGCCTCTCTCACCAAAGAGTGGACTGTGGTCATGAAAGTCGAAGCCTTCCTGATGACACCAGCACCGCAGCTTTTGGTTTACTACCTCAATCCTCCTCTCCCTCCTCAGCCCATAGCCCGAGACTGGGAGGATTGAAGAAAACACCACCTGTGCCCCCAACCCCCTTAGGCCCCACTGCCAAATCCCTGTAGTGCTTCATGACCCAGCTGGTAGCACTCTGAGCCGTGTCATTCATGACCACATGGATAAGGAGCCAGAGACCCCAAAAGGAAGCAGACCTCACAAGGGGAGATGGCCATGCTCCCAGACCCCAGAGCCTGAACAAGTGTCAGGCAGCCCCCACAGCTGAGAGACAGAGGCTCTGTATGCGTGGAACCCGAAACCATGGGCTCCACCTGGGTGGAGGCCTCTGAGAAGCCAGAGGAGGGGGCCGCAGACCCCAAGGGGACCCTTGGGGTGTGGCACTTACCCATCTGCATTTTACTGGTGGTAGTCTGGCTAACTGTGGCTACCTATCCTGAGGTGCACTGGCAGGGCCACGGACCCTCCTGCTCACCCTCCTGCTCACAAACTCCATGCTAACTCACATGCCGGGCAGACAAGTACACCTGTTTGCATGGCCTGTTTACGAGGCTCCAGTCACGTGGCTTTCTGGGGGCTGGGCAAATTAGGAGCTGGGGGGGAGCATGTCCCTCCTCGGTTCTGACTAAGCTGTTCCACAGCTGCCTGGGGTTGGGGTCCCTCCTCCCTGCCACAGGCCCCACAGGCTCCTCTGGAGGTGACACAAGTCTGCCAGAAAGGGATAAAAGGCAGTGAAGCATGACCCTAAGTGGTGCCCTCTCATCCAGCACCTGACCTACCACGACAGAAGAGCAAGCAGGTAACCCCCTTCTGGAGAAGGCATCACCTTGAAGGAAGCTGATCATCAATAGCAGACTCCAGGGCCTCGGATAGGTGGACATACTGACACCAGTGCTCTCACAATCACTACGGCAGCTACTATACATTATACTACATGGGTTTAAATGACAGGTTTGAATGAGTGAGTGCATGTGTGTGTGCTAAGGTGAACAGTACCCCTCATAACTCAAAGTTCGCATTTATAATTTTATTGGTAACTTCACATCCCATACAATAAATTAGTATTATGATCCCGAGAGTTGGTCCTTTGTAGCCAACAGGAAAATAGTAGCAACTCTTTCTGTTGCAAAGAACTCAGAGAGCACATCCAGACAAGCACACACATACAGTTTGCAGTGCCTCAGAGCTGTGTGAGGTGCTGCAAACCATGTGGCAATGTGCAATTATTCATTGCACTGCGAATTTGCAGCACAGCACCAAAATTTGACACCAGGTGACCTTGTGTGAAAAAAAACCCACTGCAAAAAAAAAAAAAAAAAAGCAGTGTGGTGCGCTCCAGGAGCATGTGCTGGCAGATATGGAGGATGGGTCCTCCAGGGAGATATTCTGGCTGTTGGCTAGAGTGCTTCCTTCACCACCTCAAGTTTTCCCTCAGCTCTTCCAGCAAACAGGAGCCAGGAGGAGTGGGGAAATGACCATTCCCCCAAAGCAGGACATTTTGCCCTGCACCAAACCCCCACATCAGGGGCATGTGCACAAAAAGCAATGGCACAAATTTGAGGTGCTATTTTTGCTACAGCAAATGCACACCCCTGCAGCCATGTGCTTATCTGAAAGTGTCCAGAAAGACCACAATGGCCACATCCAGGTGAGTGTGGATGTTTGTTTCCCTGGGGACAAGTAGATTTTGAAGACTAACAACTAGCTTTGATCAAAATAAAAGGCACTGAGGTGGACTTAAAGTTACAACTACTGGAGGAACATGGTGTGAAATCCAACTCTGAAAATAAGAATTAGGGACCTTTTGAAATGGTTACCTAGTGTTCTCTCTTACCTCTCATCTGCACCCAGGAAGACCCTTATGCAGGTTGGTTTGGTGACCTTACTCAAAGTCATGCAAGAAACCTACTTGTGTCTTGCAGCAGTTTATGGCTTTTAAAGGACAAACCTGGAAGAAAACACTCACTTAAAGTCATGTTGACACAGTAAACTTATTGTGTCAAGTAGTGTTGCCCTCAAGCATGCTGAACTGGTCCTGCATCTTAAATTGCAAGCAGTGTACATATGGTTGGGCTACTTAGCATGGCTACTCAACTGGACTAATTAGCCCACCCTCAGCTCCTCTCAGATTATGAAATAGCCTGGCTGGGGGTGGGCTGTGCACTTGATTCGGCTGCTGTTCAGGCATGGTAAGTTTTTGCCATGTGTCCATGATCTACCACTTCCTGCCTCAAAGACCTGAAGATCCCGTGGTCTAGCCTAGAGGACAGAGACCATCTGGGTCACTTCAAGGAACTTCTGTCCTGGTTTTCATCCAAACTTGCAATCTCTATCTTATTTCCCTTTGATCCACTGATGAAGATCTGCCTTTTAAAAGCAACATATGAGGAAAACAAGAAAGCTCACAAACTCTGGCAGGTCAAATGTAAAAGTGAAACAGGGTAGGCCAAAAAAGAAATTGAGGAACATCTAGCCAAAAATGCCAAAGTTAATCATAAGTTATCATAAGTTATAAGCAAGGATTCTGGTTTTCTCTGATAAAAAAATCCCCAAGTTTCAGGTTTAAAAAAGTAACCCAAAATCCACATTTTTCCATGATTAAAATGAAACACCACTATATATATATCTGTGTATCACCGGTGTCCCATTTTAAGTACAGACAAATGTGGCTTTTGGGTTAATTTTTTTAACCTGAAAATTGGGGATTTTTTTATCAGAGAAAACCAGGATCCCTGGTTGTAAATTATCATAAATTATAAGTTTTTAAAATACATCAGAAGCAGGAAGCCAGCTACAGAATCAGTGGAAACATTAGATGACCAAGGTGTAAAAAGTATACTCAGGGATAACAAAACCATATCAGTAAATCTGAATGAATTATTTGCATCATTTTTTACCACAGAAGATACAGGGGGAAATTCCTATATTGGATTAGTCCTTGCTAGTAGGTAGGTCTGAAGCATTACATCACATTGAAATGACCACAAAAGACGTTTTAGAGCAAACTGGTAAACTAAATACTAATAAGTCACCAGAACTGGATGGCAATCACTTGAGAGTTCTAAAGGAATTAAAAGGTGAAATTACAGAATTGTTGGGAAAAGTATGTAAACTATCATTACAAACAGCCTCTGTGCCAGAGGACACATAGGTTGCCAACATAACTCCCATCTTGAAAAAGGGCTCCAGAATTGATCCTGGGAAATATAGACTAGCAAATCTCACTTCCCTCCCTGGCAAGTTGGTAGAATCTGTCTATAATAAAGAATAAAGTCAGCAAGTACATGGACAAATATGATCTGCTGAGGATGTTAGCATGGTTTTTATAAAGGGAAATCCTGCCTCACCAATCTTCTGGAGTTCTTTTAGGGTGTTAACATGCATGTGAACAAGGTGGGGCCAGTGGACCTAATATATTTGGACTTTCAAAAATCTTTTGACAAGGTCTCTCACTAAAGACTTCTAAAAAACCGGTTTTGCCACAGGATTGAAGGGAAGGTCCTTATATGGACTGAGAGCTAGTTAAATGATAGGCAGCAAAGAACAGGGCTAAATGGTCACTTTTCAGGATGGAGGGAGGTCAAGGTATGTAGGGTACTGCAGGGATCTGTGCTGGGCCCTATTTTGTTAAACATTTTAATGAATGACCTGGAAATAGGGTGCACAGTGAAATCTCCAAGTTTACCAATGATACCAAATTATTGTGGGTAATCAAATCCCAGGCTGACGGGGGGGACCCAACCAACCTGAGCAGGCAAAAAAATATGGCAGAAGAACTCAATGTCAACAAACGCAAGGTAATGCATGGGTGGGGGAAAATTACATCAACTATACATACACAGTGGTGGGTTCTGACCTAGCTGTTATGGCTTAGGAAAGAGACCTTGCAGTCTTGAAGATAGTTTTCTAAAAACATTAGCTCAATGTGCAGTGACAACCAAAAACCCAATAAAATGTTAGGCATCATTAAGAAGGGAATCAAAAACAAAACAGAGAACATCATCATACCATTATACAAATCCATGGGTTGCCCCTTAGGTCTATGCAAAACAGCAGGGATGGTAGCCCTTTCTGAGGGCATGAAACCTGTCAAATTTCAAGGAGATAGATGCAGAGGTTTCTGTGAAAGTGCACCTCAAACTGTTGAAAGCAAAACTCACATCACTTGTGTGTGTTAAGGCAGAGCAGAATGAAAACAGCAGGGATGGTAGCCCCTTCTGAAGATATGAAGCCTGCCAAGCATCAGAGCAGTCTTTCCCCCCTTCTCAGCCTTTTCCATGTACAGAAAATCACCCCATCTCCCTCCCTTTTCTCAGTTTCTGTTTGCTGCAAGCCTTTCAAATATCCAAATATCTCCGAATGGATTCAGAGGCTTCTAATTCAATTCGCACCTTTTAATGGGTCTCCCAATTTGATTCAGATTCAGAGATTCTTCCGCTGAATCTCCTCCAAATTGAATCAGCTACCAAAGCTTCACACAGCCCTAGTGCCCACATCTTGATGTGTTCAGAGCTAGTCTCTGCATGTCAAGAAAAATGTAGTAGAATTGAAAAAGAACAGGGAGGGGAAGAAGAAGTTGTTTCCTCACTCTATGGCTCCTTGCCTTGTACCTTCTTCAAATACAGTTTGTGGTGGGCCAGGAGCGGGTGCTCCTGTGCTGAGCCAACTGCCTCACTATGCCCCACCAAGAAACAAGTTTTAAGTGCCTCCCCTGAGGCACCTACATCTGGCCGACCCCCTTCCTGGAGCACACCCACCAGCCTGGGATAATGATGCCGCCACCTGGACTCAGGTCTTTGTCTGGGCCCTGTGCCACCCAGGATATACAGACCCTGGAAACCTAGGGGTTGTTTAACCCCAGCAGAATATATCTGGGTGCTTCTTATAGCCTGAAGCATAAAAAGGAACCTCCTTTATTCAGCTGAGCAAAGGGAGAAAAAAAAAGGCCTGCCCAATCCCTCTCAAGCATGTACAACAAGGCTGGCTATAAAAGATAGCTTTATTGGATAGAGAGGGTAGGCGCAGGGAAGAGTACAAGTCAGAGAAGTATCAAAAGAATAACCTTGAACAAACAGAAGTGGCTTGGTAGCCTTTTGATGTGTGACTAGAGTACATTAAACTAAGTTGCTAGTTAGGTTTCTGGTAAGTTACTCACTTCCATATCCAGAGGATGAGAGTGCTCCAGAGATCAATGCTTCTTTGTGTGTGTATTAAAATGTCAGCCTCCCTCCCAAGTTGAAGGGACCCTATTTACAACCTTTCTGACCTCACCTCCTGGACCCACCCACAATCAGGTATCTTCAGACCCTGGCTGATGCTGGCTGCTCAGCATAAAAAATATGAGCAACCTTAGGTGAGAGCTTAGGGTTACACAGGGCAGAAGATGAGCAAGCTCCCTCCTCCTCCCTCAGGAACTTCCCCACACAGTCCTGTAGGCTCGGTAGTAAATGCAACATGGGGCTGTCTGAAGTAGTGAGGCAGACCGGGGTGGGGATGATTTCTCCACATACTTCAGCTTTGATTTACCAGAATCTGAATTCCCTGTTTAATAACTACCTGTTCTGGGCACCTGCCAACTTGCAACATGCATTTTACAACCTAACCTGCCCTTTGAATTCTAGGGCTGCTGAAAGAAAGATAGAGAAAAGCCAGTCTGCCCAGCTTCATTGCAGTGAAGAGAAATTGTTCCTTCTCATCCAAGTAAAAAGGTAGATATGAAACTTGTATCCAGCTATCAGCCACAGAGCTCCTCTCCTCTCCTGCTTGTCTCATACCCACAGGGAGGCTGAACATCCAGGAAGAGGAAAGCAATCAAAAGGGATAAGGGTCTTTTTCCCCCCACACTGGCCCAAGCAAAGCTATGCTGCTTCTGATATCAAGCAGGCTGCTTGTGTGGAGAAATACATTTGTTTTCCTAAGTGTCTAGTGTTTCAAAAATCACGATTTTGAAATGGTCTTTTGGTATTATTCTGCCTTTGAACAGTTTGACAAAGTTCCTCCTCAGAGTTGAGGAGGTTGTCTTCAGAGTTCCTCTTTTTGTCCTAACTCATTTAAAGTTGACCTGAATAGGAGTAAAAAAAAAAAAAAATGAAAGGATTTTATTTGTGGGGGGTTTTTTATTTAGAAATGATAGGTGAATTGATTTTTTTTTTGGTCAGGGTTTCTTCTCACTTTAGGAATTCAGCTCTGGTCTATCCCAGACGACTTTGGTAACGGGCTAGGAATGATAAGAGAGTGAGAACTAAGCAAGTGACATAGGAAGATTTTAGTTATACAATATAAAATGAGTTGGCCTGTATTTCATAGCACCTACTTAACTTCAATGACTCACTAATGTTTGGTTACAGCAGAGGTTTTGGAGGCTATTTTGGGGCTGCATGCCCCACTCCAAAGGCAGCACCAGGAACTACTGTCCGGGCTGCCCCAACTCAGTTTACACCACTGGTAAAGGAAAATTTGGCACCTACAGTCCTTCAGTTAAGAGGAAGGGAGTTGAGTTAAACAGCTCTCGAATTTCTACAGATCCATCATCAGTAGCAGAGAAAAAACAAACTTGACATTCCTCTTTGATTCTGTGGTACATAGATTTTCCTCTGCTTGCTCTATTCCCTCTTAGATGAGTCTTTCTTTTGATGTAAAGAAGTCAAAACATCACAAGTCCCTTTATTCTTCAAGAATCATTTGCATGGCACATCAGAGATGTGACCTCTTCATGAAAAGAATGTGCGTGGAAGGAAACTCATCTTCCTATGTGCAAACAGTTTAATTCATTAAATTGAAGACCAGTCCCTCGTTAAATCACTAGCAGCAAATTTCACTTTTGTAATGCCTTCATTAACTTCACCTTGATACATTTATGTTCCGGAAATGCAAATGAAAATCAGAAAGCAAACTTCACAGAGGAAAGTGTAAACTTGCTGGTCAGACTGAAGGGCAGAAGAAAATAGGGTTTATGGAGTTTTTTGGAGGAGTTTGACAATGGTTACTGAGCAGGCATATGGGGCACAAACTGGTCTCCTAAAGCCCAAATCACAACTAGAAATATAACAACAATTTTGTGGTGTTTCACACTGGGTTGTGTCCTCACAGCTGGAAAAGTAATCGGGCTCATTCACAGATAACAGAGGCACCCTTATGAAGCTTTCATACAATGAAAACAATAAACAATTCCCAGCCTCTGACTGTTTTTTTTATTTTATAAGCAATATCAACATGAGATAAAGTTTAAATCCCTTGATCTACCCAGTTTCAATGCAGTGAAAAATTATAGCATAAAATCTAGAGCTAGTAATGAATTTCATGATAGGGTTGTTACATTATATCAGCATTTTCTGATTTAATGGGAATGGATCACTTTCAATTATTTCTTTTCCCATTTTTCTAAATTTTTGAACTTTTATTAATGTATATTTCATTTCAACATTTTTCTGTAATATCTCCAAGACTGGGTTAAAGTGTGATGCTTCAAAATTTCATTTTATGTTCCATTCAAAATCAAAGTAAAATGTTCTGAAATCAGAGCAAAACAAAAATTAAATAAAGACAAATTCTGGTTTGGGTTATAATTTTTCAGTTTTTGAAAATCTTCAAGATTTTGATTTCATTTTGGATGGAGGAAAACTTTTAAGATCTCAAATACTCCTAGGATTGGAAAATTGTTTCCTGGTCAGATCTAATAAAAACACAATTAAGGCACTTTCAATCCTGAAATGAGTATGTGCAATAGGAGGGAACTGGATTCTAAAGAATGGATAGATATGTTTCCCTCCAGTTAAACTGAAATTCAGGTGTGCCCTTGGGGCCTTATATTTAAACATAAATTCATGCTTAGTTGGATTTTCACCAGCATTTTGGCAGTACCGTGAGGGTTTTTATAGACATGGTCCAGGAGGCAGGGAGGAACGCTTTAATTAGTGCAGCTCCAAGAGCCATGCTAATTAAAAGTGCCCAGAGCGTCACATGTATCCCCATTCCTGTGCTGAAAAATGGTAGTGGGGCACTTTGAACAAAAGCTCCTCAAACAAGCTTTAGTTTAAAGCACCCCATCACCATTTTGAAGCACAGGGACACTGATACACATGATGCTGGAGTCTAGTGGAGTGCAGTAACTACCACACTTCAGCAGACTCGATTAATCAAGTCTGCTCTGACACGCTGTAATTTCTCCTGGGAGGGTCCCCCTCTCTATGGAGAGGGTCAGCCTGGAATATCACTACCCAGAAGTCACACCTTCCACAGGCAACCAGTATGGAGACAAAAAAAAAAAAGACTTGTTATAAAAACAGAGACAGAGATATGTGTAAACAAACTAATACCAGAACACTGATCTGTTCTTACCCTACACCTTAAAACCAAAGATGCAGTCCTTTACCAGCTTCAAGGGTCTAAACACAGCCCCAGGCTCTGACCATGTCCATCAGGGTCTTTCACGCATCTTTGTCAGCTTGCCTTACCCAGGCTTTTTGGCTGGTGGACTCAGTCACTCACTTCCCCTAGGATGACTGAAAACCAAGCCATGCACTCTAGGCAGGCTTAACCACTTTGGCTATTAACATACATCACCCCTTCATTTCGAGAAGGCTTACACTATACCAGTAATTTCATGACTCCAAAAGATGCGTGTTTAGTAAGAAACCATCAATCCTCTGGATCATAGTGTATGCATAAGAGGTCTAGTCAGATGCCTGATGGGATCCTGGTTTTCTCTGATTTAAAAAAAAATCCCAATTTTCAGTTTAAAAAAGTAACCCCAAATCTACATTTTTCTGTGATTAAAATGAAACTATATTAGTCATATTTCATTTTTATCATGGAAAAATGTGGATTTGGGATTATGTTTTTTAAACCGAAAAATCAAAGAAACCCAGGATCCCTGCTGATGAATCTATATGTGACTGACAAGCCCAATTTGAAAGTGACAGAGCTTGTTTCAAGTTTCATATATCCACATGTTTTCTGAGTTGGAGTCCAGATTTACAGCATGCTGCTTTCTTCTTTCTTGCTTAGCTTCCATTCTCTGGATCAAAGCTGCTTCATGTTGCATCCAGTGCCAGGTGTTTCCTCCAGATTGGCTGAGATTATGCATGCTCCTCCCAACTTTCACACTGATGTGGAATTTCGTATCATTTTTGCACACATTGTGGTATCACCATAGAAGATGACTCACTTTCTAGAGCCATCTCAAATCTTGCTAAGCAAAATATTCTTGGGGATATAATCACCTCCCATTCTTCTGACAAGGCCAACCTTCTGTTCTTGATAGTGGTTTCTAAGTGTGTCAGTCCCACACACTCCAGCACCTCTGTGTTTGGTATTCTGTCTTCCAATTTTATTTTTAGGATCTCGTGCATATATCTCATGTGGAAGCTGTTCAGTCTCTTGATGTGCCTAGCATATGTAATCCACATTTCTGAACCATGAAGCAGGGAAGATAGCACGCAAGTCTTGTAGATTAACATCTTCACCTTTACTTGATAGTTTGATGTTATTCTATGCATGGTTCTGTAATAGCCCAAAATTTTAGCTACTTTTCCAATTCTGTTACTCAGTTCAGTCTGAAGATCAAGATTTCTGCTGATCATAGAACCCAAGTAGCAAAAACTGTCAATGGGCACGTCTACATATGAATTTAAAATGCTCTGCAGCAAGGCCCCTGAGCTGCCCAGCCTCAGATCAGAGGTTGCCCATGCGTGGGTACCCAGGGACCATGCTAAACTGTCCAGGCAGGGCTGGGCCCAGGCAGCCACCAGTCAAGCCCCCTGCCCCACTTGCTCCCCTGGGGCTGACAAGCCACTGGGTGCTTGCCGCGGGCAGCCTGCCTCCCCTGTTCCCTTCCCAAGGCAGGCCAGGCCAGGCTGCTGACAGCACCTGCTGCTGCAACTCCAGACCCCACTCCCCTCCTCTCTCTCCCTGCAGGACAGCCACTCTGCCATGCTGCTGCCCAGCCCTTAGGGTGTGCAGAGCTTCCAGACAACTGGGGCAAGGGGATGGCTGTGCCCCTGCCCTCGTTGATGAGGGCCTCTCTGGGGATGCAATGCCCCACAGCACCTGCAGACTATGGCAGGCTGCTGGGGGTGGGCTGTGGGTAGCTGAAGCTGGCCCCAGTGGCCAGGAGCTGCCAGCAGCTGGGCCCAGCTTATGACAAACTTAGCATCACCTGTACCGCCACTGCACCTCAAGCATGCCCCTGCTCTGCGTGCCCCAGGCAGTGCACCATTAGCTGTTTGTGTAGGGGGAGGGATGCAAGAGCCACTATGCCCTGCTGCTGCAGATCCTGCTGGTGCCCCGGGCACACCTGTGCTCTGATTCAGGACCCTGAGCTATGACAGTGCAGGGGGCAAGCCTGGGCTGCCCCACAACCTCTGCTGCTGCCTGGGGGGCTACCTGTCACAGTGCTACATGTCTGTGCCCCCTGCTGCAAAGGAGGACATCAGCGCCAGCACTGACACCTTCTTTGGCATGTAAGAGGCCTGCACCTGCCCAGCTGGGGGGACATGGGCTGCTCAGTAAAGTTTTCAACTGTGTCCTGCCTCTCTCTATGCTGTATGGGGGAAGGGGAACCTGGGGCCAGGAGAGTGCAGGTGGGCCAGAAAAAGAGTGGGGTCAGAGGCCGGGGCCAGGGGAAGATCCAGACACTGGGAGAGCCCTCCCCCAGTGAAGGACTTACCATGTGTCTGGGGCTGGCAAGGGTGGTGGTTCAACATGAGACACCCCATCAGCAATGGCATCTGGCTGCTCCTGGTGTTTTTGGCCTGTGGCAGGCCAGTGTCTGACCAGGGCCCCTCTTCCAGGGAGGAGCTGGCAACCAGCAGTGGCTGGCTGCTCCTCATGGCAGGGTGTGGGGCTAGGTTGAGGGTAAGGCAGCCACTGGACAGGGCTCCCTGAGCTGCCAGTGGGTGCAGCAGCTGGGAAGGTAGGCAGGGTGGGGCACTGAAGGCCCGAAGTCCCCTCCTCCGGTGACGCCCAGCTCCGGTGGGCAGGGCGCTGGCAAGGGCAGGTCTCCCCTGCTGGTGGCACTTGCAGGGGTGCAACCTGTCTCCCAAGGCACCAAAATGTGGGTCAGTTCCCACATGCTCTTTGGGCATGACCAGACCGATGATTGAAATCAGTCACAGCCATCCACTGTGCCAGCAAGACATTGGCCCTCACGCAGTGCTGCGCAATCCAGAAGTAGCCTCACGCATGCATCCCAGCTGAAATGGCCTCATAAATGTGGGTGGTCAAGTGTCCACCTCATGCAAACTGCCTCTGGACATTGGCCCCACCCCACAGTGCCATGATGGCGTGCACCTACTCCTAGGTCCAGTTGGGGGACCAGGCATTCAGGATGAGTGAAGGCACATGGGCAGAGCCAGGGCTCAATGGGGACAATGTGCTGTACATGCTCCCTGTGCCAGCTCTCTAGGCCCCCATGCAGCTGTCCCTGTGATGTCAGCCCTGGAGTGCCACCAGCAGCATCCAGGAGAGGGGCACGGGCAAGGACTGCAAGCTGAATGGCAGAGGCACTTCACCACAGTGCCTGCAAAGACACAAAGCTGGGGTTGAGCAAGAGCAGGGAGCAGGTGCTGGCCCTGCTGCCACAGAAAGCAGCAAGGACTGGGCAAGGAACACAGCAGGCTGCGGCCCTTTGCGACACTCACCTGTGGCCAAGGAGCAGCTCCAGCTAGGGGACAGGATGGGCAGAAGCTGCCTGGGTCCTGTCCAGGGGGGCACATGGGGCCTGGTGGGCTCCTTCAAACACCACTGCCTCCTTCAGGCTCCCTGTGCTGTATGCCCCAAAACATAAAATGACTTTGTGCCAGAAAGCAGCCCAGCCCTGTAGGAGGAGAGGTGGCCAGCCAGGAACCCTGGGGTTGCGCTCTGGCTGTCCCCCTAGTAGCTGAGCAGTCCCAGCACTGAAGGTCCTGTGTTAATGCGCATTAATGCATCTACACATGCTTTAATGCACTTTAACTAATCTCACCTACATTTGATACTTGCATTATGCAAGTATCAAATTTAGGCACGGTTAGCCTAAAATTGCTATTTTAAGGTGCATTAAGGGTTCACATGTGTAGACACATGCCCTTAATACACCCTAAATCAGGCTAATGCACATCAAATGCCCATGTGTAAACAAGCCGTATGACACCAAGAGATTTATCCTGTATAATGATGTCAGGTATTGGTTCTTCCACCCCTTGGTACATGATCACAGTCTTCTTGAGACCAATTGCCATCCCAAAACTCTTGCATGGTTCAGAAAATCTGCCAAAGAGGGAAGAGTCACTGTGGGCAACCCAGACCACATCATCTGCAAGCAGGACAAGTGCATGTTTATCAGCAGGGATCCTGGTTTCCTCCACTTTAAAAAAATCCCCTCCCCCACAAAAAGTAACCCCAAATCCACATTTTTCCAGGATTAAAATGAAACACCACTACGTATATGTATATGTATATGTATATGTTTATATATATGTATATTAGTGGTTCATTTTAATCCTGGAAAAATGTGGATTTGGGGTAACTTTTTATTAACTGAAAATTGGATTTTTTTTAAATCAGAGAAAACCAGGATCCCTGTTTATCAGATTATATTTTTGCATCCCTGTTAGAGATTCAGCTTCCTTAATCTAATATGCTGTTTCTCCTGTAGGATAATTTGACCAGCTACATGTCCCACTTCTTTTAAAATGTAAATGTGTCACTTCTGGCCAGCACCAGCCCCAACCCCACCTTTTACCTTTTAGCACGTCATCATAGAGGGCCAGTACACAAACCAAGTAAAATCTGCTTATCAGGCACTGATTTTTCTAAATGTGAACAGCTGTTGTTCAAGTTAATCACCACCTTACTAACACAACCTTAGCTGAAATATAAAGATATATAAAAATAATTTTTATATCAAATACTATAGGATGTACAGATACAAAAACAATAAAACTCAACACACTTGTTTGAGGTACCTCACTAACAGGTTACATTTTCATCAGCCAGAAGTAATCTGCAGGCTGCCCAGACTTAATAAGAGGAAAGGTTTAGAATACACACTAGATATAGTTAACTTGCTGGGTAAATACCTGACAAATCGGACAACAGAAAGTATAGCCTAAGGACAACATAGAATTGATTGACATGAACAGCAGAACAGGAGCACAACTAGATGAAGCTGAGTTGCATTATAATCAGTGAGTCAGTGCTAATTGTCCTTTTTCTGAGCAAAAGAACTATCTGAGGCTTGGAGAGGCTCACTTCCAGGATAACAAAGGTATCTGCCTTACTGTAGCATATGCTCTAAGAGTGATTTGGAATCTCAAAGCTCTGCCTTAAAAAAGAAAAAGCAGCAGAATATGAGAAAAAAATATAACGATCACAGGTAAAGAGGATTCAAAACTCTAGTAGAATATGCATTCTTTGTGCAGGTACCTTGACATAAAACCAATAGAAACTGAGCTATATAATTCACCTTTCACTGGAAATAGCTTAACTGTAGGTTCTTTAGGTTCAGGTACATACAACATCTCACTCAATTCCTGCCCATCTAACAGGAAATTGTTTTCCATCTCTCCCAGCCCACAGTTTTAGACATGCTATTGTTACTCCTTCCATTGGTGTCCTACATACAATAGCCATGCAAAGAAATACTTCTTCCTTATCTTTCCCTTGAGGTTGAAGACGTTCCACTCCAAATACTCCTTTCCATCATGAGAATAGATGCTGCTTGCTTGCTTTCACTGAAAATGAGATGAACTAGACACTTTTGTGCCCATCACTTATAATCCACGACAGTAGTAATTGTACATCAGTACATTAGTAATTACAGTAGTAATTGTACATCACTATTACACTATTACAGTAGTAATTGTGCATCAGTACATTAGTAATTACAGTAGTAATTGTACATCACTGGCATTAAGCTACAAAATCTGCCTAGCAGTAAAAGCAATGGAAAAAACAAATACAACCATAGAAAAATAGGAAAGAAAAATCAAGAGGTCATCATAAGGTCAACCCTCTAGCTCAAGGTAAGATCATCCCTCTCTGAACCATTCTAGACAAATATTTGTTTAAACTTCCAGGGGCAAATATTCGACATCCTCTCAAGGTAACCTGTTCCAATACTTAACTACCCTCATAGTTAAAAATGGTTCTTCCTAATATCTAACCTGATTTTCCCTTGTTGCAAATGAAAACAATTATTTCTTGCCCTGTCTCCTGTGGCCTGAGAGAGTAGTTTGTCACCATAGTTTATCTCCATAATCACCATTCCGGTATTCGAAAACTGTTATCCAGTCCAGATTAATAATCTCAGTTCTTCCAACCTTTTCTCATAAATCATGTTTCCTAAACTTCTAATCAACTAATCAGTAGAAGAACTTATTTGCAGTCTTCATTTTCAAGGTGTGGGAGACCACTTGTGGAGGTTAGAGGTACATCAGGAGAGAAGGAAAGAAAGCAGAAAAGGGTTGGAAAGATTACTAGTTAAGAAGCAAAGGGAATATGAAAAGTGAGCAGCTGAATTTTTAGGTACCTAAAGGGAACTCCATTCTATAGACTATCTTCAAACCCTAGTGTTAAAATGGATTCAAAACGTGATGATAGAAATGATTCACTGGCAATAACACTAAATTAAGTATGAATGAAACTCTAGCTAAAGTAATTGCAAGCAATGCTGTACAGAATATTTCAGGCAGACCATTAAGACATTTGGATAAATCCAAGAGGTCAGCCAAGTTACCCTAAGTCTGCAAAGCTGAGAAGAGCTGTAAAATTTGATTTTAAAGCTGCAGGAGGAGGGATATAGGGGAAGAAGAATTAGTTGCTAAACTCTGTTTTAAATCAGGCTTTACAATGTTTATTGTAAAGCATTAGTAATTTAATAAGAGACCATTCAGTTTATGTTACTGGGGTGTCCTTGATGCACAAGAATTCCCTGTACTGGTGAAGAAAAACTTAGCAACTAAGTTTCACCTAGGAAGTCAGTGGTGTCCTATGGGTCTCCGGCACCTGCAGACCAACGCCTGCATTTACACCACCCCTCTGGGACTATCTGAGCAGTATGTGGGTCCCGAGGCAAATCAGCCTGTGCAGGGCCCCACCTCCTGCCCCACACAACTTCTGCGGCAGAATTAGCAGTGTGGCCATAGGGAGAGGGGCAGCTGCCAGAATTTCTGGCTGGAATGGCAAAAAAAGCCCATAAACAGCTGGGCAGGTGGGTGGGTGACATACAAAATGCGGGAGGCACCCCGGGCTCTCCGGCCAGCGCCCCCCCCCCCCAGCTGGCATCCAGGGGCCATGGCCCTCTACTTCCCCTCCCCTTCAGTACACCACTGTAGAAAGTTACAGTGAAATTTGAACAGGTCTATGAAAAATCTTGTACCACTTGTGGGAAAGGAAGCTATCCTTATAAAGGCATCAAAGCTAGATTCTAAGAATTA
Source organism: Crocodylus siamensis (assembly GCF_052110815.1). Taxonomy (NCBI): domain Eukaryota; kingdom Metazoa; phylum Chordata; order Crocodylia; family Crocodylidae; genus Crocodylus; species Crocodylus siamensis. Next base: position 275,996,387 of record NC_143395.1, on the reverse strand, counting down.
GTTTTGAAACAGCAAGTACTTACTTTAGGTCTTACGAGATAGCTGAAGTTGAAAAAGTTCATAAAAGGAATATAGACTTCTGAAAACGCTTTGGTCTTAAAATTGCAGCTACAGCATTTTGGATGCTTTATACAACAGAGTCTTATCCAGCATATGGGATTTTAAGCTAAGAGACTAGCAGAGAAAGATAATTTTTTTGCAGTTTCTTAGTTGGTCTAATAAACAGTGCCATAGCAATGAAGTTTGGTGCCTGGGGCAAAGCCCACAGTGTCAGCCCGCCCTTGCCCTGCTCACAGATCCAGGGGCACATGCCCTGCCATGCTTGCCCAGGAGTGCACGCAGCAGTGGGAGCTACCCACAGGTGGAAGGAGAAAAAATTATTGCAGGGGCTGAGTCCTTTCTCCTCCCCACTCCCCACCCCTTCCCCCACAGACTTACCTTCTGCCACTGCCTCCAGAGTTGCGTGATGCCATATGCATCCTGCCACCAGGTGGGTCAGGGTGCATGGCACAGTCCAGCATCAGCAGGCACATGGCATCACAGCATTCCTGAGGCAGCAGTAGCCAGGTGCACAGCCCAGCGCATAGTGGCAGCTGTCTCCACCCTGCGCACAGATCAGGGAGGCATGTCCCCCCTGGGCCTCCACTAGGGTGCACACAGCAGTGTAAGTCCCCCATGCCCCTGGATGAGCCATCCGGGCTCTGGTTGTCTTACCACCCTGCCCAGCTGGGGCCCCATTCACCCCAGCCCCTGCCTCTGCCCCACTCCCCCCCAGCCCCTTCCCCTTCACAGAATGAACTGATACTTGCCTGCTGTGCTGGGCAGCCAGTGATCCACATGCCAAGCTGTGATCCTGGCTGTGTGTGCGCACCTCTCCACCCCTGCTGCAGCCCTCTGGAGCCTGTGGCTGGGCTGCTTTGGGGATCTACCCACTGTCCTGCATTTGGGGGGGCTGAACCCCATTAGCTGTGGCCTTTAGCTGCCTTTGGAACTGCCCATCCCATGTCCCCATGCCCCCCCCCAAATGAGTTGCTCATAGCTCTGTCCTGTGTCCTGCCACAGCTGGTGTCAGTGCCTATTGGCCCCCATTCGCTTTGGCACCTGAGGCAGTCGCCCCACTCACCCCTTCCTTGCAACAGCACTGCTAATAAAAGGTATCATTTCTGAACCAGGAATTCTAGAGTTCTGCGTTTCTAAATGTCAGTACTGAACTCTAAGAGCTCATGGACTGAAAAGAGCAAGAACAAAAGGATTAGTGGCACAGGCTAAAGAGAGGAAGATTTAATTGGCTGGTTTATTTGAAATCTCAGTATTTCATGGGATTGTCTCTATACTATTTGATAAAAACAAGGACATCTACTAAACTAACAGCTGAAATTGAAAGTGTTGTAGGTAGGCGTATGTGTAACTGAATAGCAGACTGAATAGCAATCTCTATTTACTCATTGCAAGGAGTTAAGAAATCCTAGGCTGCAGTGTGAGATGAAGAACTACTTCAGTTAAGTGCTGCTGTACTGTGATCTCTTTCCTGTTTGTTAAACATGAAGTACAGTCCCTTCATCAGAGGTGATGGGTTATTCTCAGCAATTACCT